>NC_092720.1:120463713-120766276 GCF_047496885.1 Scyliorhinus torazame | reverse complement strand
GATATTGTTACAGCGACCCTCAGAATTTGGATACAATTGAGGCAGCAGGTGGAACAGTGGTTAGCACTGCTGCCTCACAGCGCCAGGGACCTGGGTTCAATTCTAGCCTTGGGTGAATGTGTGGAGTTTGCGCTTTCTCCCCGTGTCTGTGTGGGTTTCCTCCAGGTGCTCCGGTTTTCTCCTACAGTCCAAAGATGTGCAGGTTAGGTGGAGTTACAGCAATAGGGTGGGATGTGGGCCTGGAAGGGTGCTCTTTCAGAGGATTGGTGCAGACTGGATGGGCTGAATGGCCTTCTTCTGCACTGTAGGATTCTATGGTTCTATAAAATAACCATGCCTGGAGCCTGCCTTCGCTAGGTCGTCTGCTTTAACGTTACTAGGGGGGGGGAAGAACGGTGATGACTGCGAACCTTAATCATTCCGTATTTCCTATCCTTCGCTGCCTCAAAGATGTGGCGGAGTAATGGGGCTGAGGGTAGGGGTTTACCGTCCGCGGAAACAAATCCTCTTGTTTCCCAGAGTGGTGGGAACTCTGTCAAACTATTACAGACATACAAGCTGCCTGAATAGATGTCTGCTGGGGTCGGGAACGAGTCGGGGTGGTCTACAATGTATCTAATACTGCCAGCTCTGCTGCCTGCGAGCCCTGCGCGTCCTCTACATATATACCGCAACCGGTAATTCTCTTTCCATTTAACACTGTGGAGGAGCCATCCACATAAATTTTCAGGGGTGCGCACGTGTCTGTGGGCTGGGGTCTCTGGGTGGACTACCTGTTTTCCTGGGAGGTGTCTTGGGAATAAATGGGCCTGTGTTCTGTTTAGTGGTGATGATCTCACACTCATGATGGGTGCCTGCATATTGCAAATTATCGGCAAGGAAGGTGTGTGTCTTGGTTTGTTTTACTGTGATGTCCCGTCCATGTAAAAGAAGGGTCCAATGGGCTGCGTGGATTTGGCTGACTGTGCCATCTTTAAGTCGGCCGTCTAACAATAGCTGCATCGGGGTGTGTTCTGTGAGGATGGTGATGGGGTTGAGTCCTGTAATGTAGGCGAAGTATTGTACTGCCCACAAAACTGCGAACAGGTGCCTTTCACAGGCAGAAAATCCTTGCTCTACGGGGTCCAACATGCGTGAGGCGTATGTTACGAGGCGTAATTGGTCATGGCATTCTTGGAGGAGTAAGGCCGAAAGGGTTCGGTCGGTGCTTGCTACGTCGATAGAGTACGGGGAATGTGGATCTGGGACCTGTAGTGCGGCGGCTGTGCTGAGTGCTCTTTTTAAAGCGTCCACGGCATCTGTATGCTGTGGAAGCCATTCCCAAGGTGCCTGCTTCTTGGGAAGGTTGGATAGGGGCGCTGCTTTAGTGGCGAAACCGTCAATATGGTTTCGGCAGTTGCCAACCAATCCTAAAAATGACCGGAGGGCTGAGACATTGTGGGGAAGGGGCAATTTGACGATCGAGTCAATTCTCTTTTGCTCGATCTCGCGTTTACCATGAGTGATCACTGTTCCCAAGTAAATCACTTTCTCTTTCAAAATATGGGCCTTCTTGGGGTTGACTTTACAACCAAGTCCTTTTAGGAGTGCTAGGAGTTTGGCGAGAAGCGAAATGTGCTCTCCTTTTGTGTCTGTCTGTAGTAACAAGTCATCTACATACTGGACCAGACAATTGGGATGGGAAAATTTTCCAAACCATTTGCCAACTGTCGGTGGAAAATGGAGGGGGAGTTGTGGAAGCCTTGTGGAAGGCACGTCCACGTGTACTGTTGCCCTTGGAATGTAAAGGCAAATTTGTACTTGTGGTAGTATGCATTAGGGGTCATGTGGGACTGTGAAGCCGTGATGTCATTGGCTGACAGATCCCGGGTCCTGGTTGGCTGTTGACCTCTAGCTCCGCCCTGAAGGTGGAGTATAAGAACCAGGAGTTCTCCCCCGCAGGCCAGTCTGCTACTGAACTGCGGGGAACAAGTCACGCTTAATAAAGCCTCATCGACTTCATCTCTATTCGTCTCTCGTGAGTCTTTGTGCGCTACAGTACTGGCACGCTTTAGCCAATGGAATGGGCCAAAAGCCGTTACTAATGTCCAAAACCGAAAAAAAATTTGACTGGAGTCCCTGTTTGAGCATGGTCTCGGGACTCGTGGCTATGGTGGGGGCTGCTGCTGGGGTTACTTTGTTCAGTTCCCGGTAATCAATGGTCAGTCGCCATGATCCATCCGGTTTCCTGACAGGCCAAATCGGTGCGTTGTTTGTGGAGGCTACTGATCCGAGTACGTCTTGATCCAACAAATTACTTTGGAAATTTCTCCCTCTGCTTCCGGGGTTTGGGGTCGGGACCTGTAATGTTCACAAAACTAGCCAAATTGCCACAGTCGTGCTTGTGCTGTGTAAATGCTGCTTTATGTTCCTGCAGGACTGCCCTAACCTGTTTGTCTGCACTAATGGTTCGAGGGTCGAACCAGAAGTCTCCTACTGAGCTAATCCTGTTTACGCACTCTCCTACTGTGAGCGTAGCGGGGGCTCATGCTGCCTTTGTCATTTTCCAAACACACTTGTTAACTGGGTCAAAAGAAAGGTTATGGGAGCTCATGAAATCGATTCCAAGGATATGTTCTGCTGTCTGGGGCATATCAACCAATACTACAGGGTGCTTAGTCGTGATGTTCCCTATCTGTATTGCTACAGGGGCTGTGATGTGTCCCTGTTGTAAATGGCCTGTAAAGCCGCTGAGTGTGATGGTGTCAGTTGTGGGCCACGTGTCTCGCTGAAACATCGTTGAGGAATTGAGTGTGGTGCGGGACCCTCCTGTGTCCCAAAGAAATTCTACGGGTTGTCCCCAGACTTTGCCTGCCACTACCGGTCTACCGGACTTGTCCCAAAGGGTGGCGCATACCCAAGTTGGGGAGCCCGAACACCGTCAGTCGGTGCCGTTCATGTCTGTATACTCTGAATGGGCGCTAAAGCTATGGGTCGGCTTTGCCCTATTCTTGTTTAGGGTGCCTGTCAGTTGGCTTCTCTGCTGCTTTTGGGGCACGTTGCACTCTCGTACAAAGTGTCCTAGCTGTCCACAGTTGTAACATTCCTGAGCTTTGGGCTGGGGTGGGCTGTTCCGGCCCTCATTTACCCATGCGGGGTTCTGGTGTGCTTTAACTGGGTTCGTCTCTGCCTGCTCTTCATCGGGTGTTATAAATGCGGTTTTGCCTGCAATTGATTGCTCCCAAGCGCGGGACAATCTCTTCAAAACCCATTTTTCATTGTGGGCCTCATCTGAGGGGTCATAATTTGCGCAAGCTTTTCGTCCTGCTTCTGTGGTGTGGGAGACTAATGGGCGCGGGCTAACTCTCCAAAAGCTGTGGTGAAGAGAATCCACAAGCGTCCAGCAAACGCTGTGGGGTGCTCTGTCTTCTTTTGCCTACACTTATTTAGGCCTTCTACGGGGTCTCCTCGGTTAAAGCCGATCGCATCAAGGATCGCTGTGTGCAGCTCTTGGAGTGTGCCTCCTCCTACATTCTGTGGGTCGGGAACAGCTGCCACGACTGAATGGTCGAGGCTTAAAACTGTGAGCTTCACTTGCTCCTTTTCGTCCAGGCCGTACATGGTAGCCTGTTGTTTGGCTTTAGCGAAAAATTGGTGGGGGTCTGAAGTGGGAAGGAACGGTGTAATTTTTCCACACGCGGCCCATAATTGGGTTACCGTTAACGGGGTTGTGGAAAGGAAATCTGCTTCTCCTTCTGCTGTGGCCCGGCGGTGTGTGGTCCAGGGTTCTGCCTGTTCGGTTGGGCGTTGGGGCTTCTGGGGTTTCTCCTGCGTACATGTCGTATCTGTGGGCAGTCTCGTTCAATTCCTGCCAATCAGAGCCATTTTCTTGATCTAATTGGGGTCCGAATATACTTTGAAATCCGTTTTGAACGGAAAGCAGGGATTGCAATTCTGCAATTTGCTTCCGGCACTTTGCGTGGTCTACGGAGCTCAGCCTTTGTTACGTCGTGGAAGTATGGAGTGTTCAAAGGGCTGCTTTTAAATCATTGCACTGTTTCTGCAATTTCTCGACTTGCTGTTCTGTCTCTTGTCTTACCAAGACCGCACATTGCGTGTCCTGGTAGGCCTCATCATATTGCGTCTGAAAACTGTTCAAATGCGCGAGACAAGACTGATGTGCTCTCTTGGCATCATCCACCTCTCTGTCCCTTGCTGCTAACTGCTCTTTTAAATCTCGATTCTCCTTCTCTACCTTACTCACGTCTACTTCACCGCTTCTGTCTCTCTCCTCTATCTCTCTACGGAGCGTCCTAACGACCTCCTCTGTGCCTTGCAATTGTTCCAAGCAGGACACAATTGCCATCGGCTTGCGAGCTTTCCCTAAGCTCTACTTGTGGATCTCTGACAGGTTCTCCCACCAAGTATGTCCTTACTCCCGGGTCCTGTTTCCTCATTATCGCAGAATTTACTCCAAAGGGGCCATCCTTTCCCTTTGAGATATTTCCTGATCTCATCTTCCCAAATGGGACACTGTCCGACTCTACTAGTCGCTGCGACCTCGAATTCCTGGGGGGTCATAAGGTGTTCCATTGCCTTCATTGCCATTGTCTCTATCTTGGTTCTCTACCGAATTTGGAACAGGGGGTGATAAAGTGGTGATGTAAACACGGGTATGGCTTACTCTAATGTCCGGCCTACAAAACTCCCGACAGTTTTATGCAACAAAATCTCTCAGGTTTACCTTATATCCCTCTTAGTACGCATGCATTAACACACTTCCGAATCTCGGAGGCTTGATCAGTACTGTTCTTACGCTTGTGATTTTTCTGTTTCTCATTGGATTCCAATTCAAATTTGGGTTCTCTCGGAGTGGTTCGGCCACTTCTAAGTTGAGTCCCGTCAGATGTCGCCAGTAAATGTTGCTAACTTTGGCTATTTGACTTTTAATTTGGCTCTGTTTAATTACGTTTGCTCAAGAGTCGCCAGGTATCTTTTGACACCGCCACAAGGTTCAGAACCGAATACTGATCAAAGACTCGATACACCAGTTAGTAAGTTCAAAAACAATGCTCATTTATTTACACACAGTCAAATCTACTCATGCATAAGCTCTACAAACTAAACTATCACTATTACTAAAGCCTATACTTTGCTTCGGGTGCCCACTCAGTGAGAGGAACAATGGCCGTTGCTCGGTTCTGAGGCTGCTGGGTTGAGCTGTTTAAAGGGTAGCAACTCGGAGCATCTATCTCATAGCGTGCGTTGACTTGGAACTTACTTGGTCTGGTGCAGCTGCTAGGCTGGTCGCTCTCTTCGCTGAGAGCCAAAGCCAAAGAAGAAAGATTCTCCCTTGGGGAATACCTTTTATATTAAAAAGGGCTTTGCGCGCTTTTGGGTGGCCTTGAACTTGGCCTCAATTAATTGGGCCTTTCTCAATCATTCGTATCGATCTTCCTCCAATAGAGGGATGGTTCCCTGATTGCTGGGCGTGTCCTAGGTGACCGTTGGTCTGCCTTGTTTTAGTCTCTTCTGGCACCGGGGTGTCTGCCTTAACATTGTGTATCTAAATGTTTCCCTTTTGTCCCCGGAGATGGCTCATTAATATGTAGATTGCTTAGCAGTTTCTGTCCTGTCTGAGAGCTTAAGGTTCTAATCACCAGACAGACCTTGCACCTGCTTGTTTCTTAGAATTGTCCAATTTTCCTTGCATTCTTTGCAAGTGTCCATTTTGTAATCGGGACGTGGCCATCCCAGATGGCTGCAGGGTGCAGTATTATATCGCATTAATTCCTCATCTACCTGCGCTAAACACCGTGTGACACAATGCAAAACCTTCCATCACACCCATCTGACTCAAGTCAGACTTTCTAATATTTATCAAGGTATTGATCCCACCTCTGGCTGGTGTCATCAGGCACCTGCTACCGTGATACACATGTTTTGGTCTTGCCCATCTTCAAAGTTACTGGGCAGTCATCTTTAAAACTATTTCTGAAATATTGCAAACATCGGTTGACACAATTCCACTGACTGCACTTTTCAGTGTGCTACCAACAACCCTTCCTTCCACTGGCCAAAAAGAAGACTGATTTCATCGCCTTTGTGACTATTCCAGCAAGACATTTAATTTTACTTAGCTGGAAGTCATGTGCTCCCCATGCCTCTCCCACTGGAATAAAGATATGTTACATTTCATTATATTGGAAAAAATAAGGTGCACGCTGTATGACTACTACAAAATCCGGCAAGATTTGGCATCTATTCATAGTATATGTAGAGAAATTACAACTCACCCCCACACCACAGTGGATTGCCTGTATTTTTTTCATTAAAATTCCATTAGTCCGAATTCCCATTTTATTTTTCTGTTTGTTTGCTAAGAAGACCAGTGTGCATGTCTCCCCCCCCCCCCCCCCCTCTCTTTTCTAGTATGTGTATTTGTTTGGAGGGGACATTGTAAACAAGTTGATTTTTCTCTATGATCACTGACTTTATGCTGTTCTCTCTCCTCTCTGTATCACGAGTCTTTTAATGCAACCTGTTTACAGTTTATGTTTCTGTCTGGAAAATCTCAATAAACGTAACATTAAAAAAAAAGGAATTTGATCAATAGATAGATGTAATGCAGATTTATTCCCTTGATTACTGATCAGTCCTCGAGGTGCACTCTTGGATAAACACATTGGCAACATTGTTCACAAATTCGGAGGTAAAACTCCGAAGCGGGTCTCGGGGTGACACCACTTGGCGGGGAGATGCAATGCATGATCGTCAGATTTAAAGGGATGGGACAAGTGTTGTAATGGACGAAGGAGAGAATATAAAAATTCAGAACATTTCTGGAGGCGTTGTAAAAGATATTTCAACCCATCGCAACCATGGCAGATCATTAGTCGCTGTCCTATGTGTCATAATATAGACACAAGTATATGATGGTGCACAGACAGACAGTGAGTGACACAAAGGATGACCAATGAACATACAGAACACAGCAGCCAATCACCAGACAGGACACAGCCACTATATAACCAGGGGGCACTAGTTTTCCTGCTCTCTTGGGGTGCAGCCTCTGAGACAGTCAGAACCTGTGAGCAACAACTAGAACATCCACCATGTGGTAGTATGATAGTCTGGTCAGGTTAGCCTCAGGTCTCCAGTCAATTCAGTATAGTGTCAACCCACAGTTCAAGCAGGTTTAATAGTTAAGAGTTTAATAAAATAGTTGCATTTCTTCAAGTGTTGAAAGCCTGTCTCTCTCTCTGCTACAGTAAACGCAGTCCTCGCAGACCCAGCTTACCCAACACATCATGGTACCAGTGAGTTATGTTTGAGTTTGATGGACCCACCTTGAGATAGTCTGCCTTTGACCAGCGATCAGCCATCCGGTGACATTG
Source organism: Scyliorhinus torazame (assembly GCF_047496885.1). Classification (NCBI taxonomy): domain Eukaryota; kingdom Metazoa; phylum Chordata; class Chondrichthyes; order Carcharhiniformes; family Scyliorhinidae; genus Scyliorhinus; species Scyliorhinus torazame. The sequence continues at coordinate 120,758,900 of NC_092720.1, read as the reverse complement.
TCAGAGTCCGCCCTCCCCCGCCACTCTGCATCGCCGGCAACCTCAGTGCGAACTGGAAGATTTTTAAGCAGAAGTTTCAGCTGTATCTTGAAGCCATCGACCTCGAGGCCGCATCGGATAGCAGAAAGATTGCCCTCTTCCTCTCTACAGCCGGGGACCATGCTATCCACATTTTTAACTCCCTCACCTTTGCTGAAGGTGAGGACAAGACAAAGTTCAAAACAGTCCTGCTGAAGTTCGACAGCCACTGTGACATCGAAGTCAACGAGAGCTTTGAACACTATGTGTTCCAGCAGAGGCTTCAGGGTAAGGATGAACCTTTTCAGTCCTTCTTAACCCATCTCCGTATCCTCCCGCAATCCTGCAACTACGGCTCCACTTCCGACTCCATGATCCGCGACCAGGCCGTTTTCGGGGTCCATTCCCATCCCCTTCGCCAGCAACTCCTCAAAGTTAAGCAGCTCACCCTCACTATCGCCTGCGTCCTACATGAGCACGCTAATGACCGGTACTCCCATATCAAGGCGGCAGAGACGATGCGGCAAGGCCCCCACGATGCGGAGCGGGTGCAGGCCGTAAAACAGCTCCAGGGCCTGAGTCTGGATGAGGGCGGCCATTTTGCGTGCTTTTCCTGGGCTCCTGCGCATGTGCACAATGACCGAGGGGACGGCGAGGCCGGGGATCGAACTGCGCATGTGCGCACATCATTCGACCGCACCGCGCATGCGCCTTGGCGCACAGAACGTCCTGACGTCGGCGTCATGACATGCACCAACTGTGGCTCCGCCCACTTAAAGCGGCAATGGCCTGCGAAATCTCGACGCTGTCTCCAGTGTGGCAAGCTTGGCCACTACACGGCCCGGTGCAGATCTGCTCAATTGCCCACCACACAGCGATCCCAGCCACAACGCAGGGACATCCTGTCAGTGCAGCAACCCGTTGCAGACTCCGACATGGTTCCAGATCCCGACACCGAGGATCTCACATCCCCATTCCGGGTGGGCATCATCACCAAGCATACGATGCTTTCCAAAAAAAAGGCTAATCCACTCCCAGTGCTGAGCATTGATCCGGACGACGAGTGGTGTGCCACCCTTACGGTCAACGAATCTCGCATACTCTTCAGGCTGGACACCGGCACTTCAGCGAACCTCATTTCAAAGTCTGACCTGGATACCATCCATGTCAAGCCGAGCATTCTTCCATCGGCCTGCCAGCTTATCGACTACAATGGCAATGCCATTGTTGCCAGTGGCTCATGCCAGCTTGTGGTTTCTCATCGTTCCTCAAGAGCCACCCTGCATTTCGAAATAGTCCAACAAAGCTTCCTTGCTCGGTGCTCAGGCATGCAAAATCCTGAATCTTGTGCAGCGGGTTCACTCCATGTCGCACGCTGAGGCATCAGCCTCGCCAGATGCCAACTTTCAAACCCAATTAGATGATATCACAGCACGATACCACAGTGTCTTTGAGGGTATGGGCATACTCATCTACAAATCCAAGATATTTCTGAAACCGAATGCCACACCCATGGTTCATGCACCGCGTCGGGTGCTGGCACCCCTTAAATGCCGCCTCAAGCAGCAGCTGCAAGACCTCCAGGACCAGGCGTCATTTCTAAGGTCACGGAACCCACAGACTGGGTTAGCTCCATGGTTTGTGTCAAAAAAACCATCAGGGGAACTTCACATTTGTATTGACCCCAAAGATTTGAATCGTAACATCATGAGGGAACACTACCCCATCCCTAAGCAAGAAGAGCTCACTAGCAAAATGGCTCACGCCAAGTTAATTACAAAGCTGGATGCCTCCAAGGGATTTTGGCAGATACAGCTAGACCAGTCGAAAGCTCTGCACTTTTAACACCCCATTTGGTCGTTACTGTTACAACCGGATGCCCTTTGGCATCCTCTCCACCGAATAATGGAGCAAATGATGGAGGGCATCGAGGGGGTGCGAGTGTACGTCGATGACATCATTGTCCGGTCTACAACTCCTCAGGAACACATCGATCGCCTCAAGCGAGTGTTCCATTGGATCGCCGAGCATGGCCTCCGACTCAGAGCCAAGTACTCATTCGGTCAAGCAGAAATAAAGTTCCTCGGCGACCATGTTTCGCAGTTCGGTGTGCAGCCAGACGCAGGTAAGGCGTCGGCGATCAATGCTATGAAGACACCGGAGGACAAGAAGGCGGTCCTCCGCTTCCTAGGGATGGTCAACTTCCTTGGTAAGTTTATCCCCAACCTCGCATCTCACACCATAGCTCTCCGCAATCTTGTAAAAAAAAACATCGATTTCAAGTGGCTCCCCGCTCATGAGCGAGAGTGGCGTGAGCTCAGGGCGAAACTCACCAAGGCCCATTTCGACCCTGCCAAGGAGACGAAGATCTCCACCGATGCGAGCCAGGCTGGCATTGGGGCAGTACTCCTCCAGCGCGACAAATCGGCCTCCTGGGCCCCAGTCGCATATTCATCTAGAGTCATGACCCCCTACTGAGCAGCGATATGCTCAAATCGAGAAAGAGTGCTTGGGCCTCCTCACGGGGATTGACAAATTCGATGATTACGTGTATGGACTCCCCAGGTTTACGGTCGAAACGGACCACAGGCCACTGGTTCACATCATACAGAAGGATCTCAACGATATGATGCCACGCCTACAGCGTATCCTCCTCAAACTCCGATGCTATGATTGCGACCTGGTCTACAACCAGGGCAAGGAGCTCATTGTGGCCGATGCACTCTCTCGCTCCATCACCACGCCGTGCGAGCAGTCGGACTTCGTCTGCCAGATCGACGCCCATGTTGAGTTCTGCGCATCCAACTTTCCGGCCACTGACGAAAGGGTCGTGTAGATTCGTCAAGAGACGGCCAGGGATCCTTTACTCCAACGGGTCATGCGCCATCTCACAGATGGTTGGCAGAAGGGCCAGTGCCCACAGTGCTACAATATAAAAGACGACCTGGCAGTGGTCGATGGCATACTAATGAAACTGGACAGGATAGTAATACCACAGAGTATGCGAGAGCTCGTCCTCGGCCAACTCCATGAGGGTCACCTGGGGGTGGAAAAGTGTCACCGGCGAGCCCGAGAGGCAGTATACTGGCCTGGCATCAATGACGACATCGCCAACACTGTCCTAAATTGCCCAACGTGCGAACGGCTCCAGCCGGCTCAGCCGAAAGAGACTTTGCAGCCACATGAACTGGTGTCATCCCAATGGACCAAGGTTGGCATTGATCTCTTCCACACAAAAGGCCGGAACTACGTCCTCCTCGTGGACTATTTTTCAAATTACCCCGAGGTGGTCAGACTGCATGACTTCACATCAGCAACAGTCATCAGGGAGTGCAAAGAGATCTTTGCCCGTCATGGCATTCCACTTACGGTCATGACAGAAAAAGGCCCATGCTTCTTCAGTCAGGAGTGGACGGATTTTGCCCGACAGTACAATTTCACGCACGTCACTTCAAGCCCCCACTACCCTCAGTCAAATGGGAAAGCAGAAAAGGGGGTACACATTGTAAAACGACTGTTGCGTAAAGCTGCTGATTCGGGTTCAGATTTTCACCTGGCAGTGCTAGCCTACAGGGCGACTCCTTTGTCTGCTGGCCTGTCCCCAGCACAGCTTCTAATGAACCGCACACTATGGACGACGGTGCCAGCTATCCACGTCCCGGACCTTGACAATCTTCCGGTTCTGCAAAGAATGCAACTGTCTCGGGCCCAATGCAAGTCGGCGTATGATGCCCACGCCACAGATTTCCCTGCACTGGTCCTTGCTGACCGAGTTCGTGTTCAGCTACCTGACGGTGGCTGGTCTGCCACAGCTGTGGTGGTCAAGCAAGTGGCCCCCCAGATCGTTCCTCGTTCACATGCATGATGGCTCTTTTCTTCGCCGTAATAGGCGGGCACTGCGGCTGATTCCACGCTCGCCACCTGAACGTGATGTCCCGCCTCGCCTGCTGATTCCTTAGGACACACCCTTCCAAGAGGTCACCGATCTGCCGTTTCTTTTGCCACCGTCTACGTTGGATGCAGCTCCGCCCATTCCAGTGCAGGCGGCCCCTGACCCACCCTTGAGGCAGTCAACCAGAATTCGTCATCTGCCACAGACCGAACTTACAGACTGTATGTTGCATTACCTTGTGATTCATTTACACATCTGTACATATTGTTTCTTCCTAATTTGTTGTATGCACTCTATCTGCACTAGACACCTTCCATGTAAATACGCTCACGTATTTTATATATAGTTCAGCTCCTACTCATGTAGATACGCTCACATGCTTTGTACATAGTCAGGCTCATCAACACCCACGATTTATTGACACATACACACATTTTTTGAAAGGGGGAGATGTGATAATATACACGCAAGTATATGATGGTGCACAGACAGACAGTGAGTGACACAAAGAATGACCAATTAACATACAGAACACAGCAGCCAATCACCAGACAGGACACGGCCACTATATAACCAGGGGGCACTAGTTTTCCCACTCTCTTGGGATGCAGCCTCTGAGACAGTCAGTCTGTGAGCAACAACTAGAACATCCACCATGTGGTAGTAAGATAGTCTGGTCAGGTTAGCCTCAGCTCTCCAATCAACTCAGCATAGTGTCAACCCACAGTTCAAGCATGTTTAATAGTTAAGAGTTTAATAAAATAGAGTTGCATTTCTTCAAGTGTTGGAAGCCTGCCTCTCTCTCTGCTACAGTAAATGCAGTCCTCGCAGACCCAGTTTACCCAACACATCACTATGCTGCAAGGCTGCTTCAGGTTTCCTTGGCTTTTGCTTCTCTCCATCTGCGCACATGATAAGACAGGTCCCCATGGCTATTTCCAGGTAGGTTAGCCAGGGCCTGAGTAAGCGGTTAGTGAAATCTTCACAAATGTGGCCAGCAGATAATGCTTGCTCCTGATTGCCCTTGAATGCTATCTTTACAGCAGTCTCAGTTGAATGGGAAAGAAGCCATGACACCATGTCGAAGAACAAGGGAGTCCTGCTATTTATCCCTCAACCAGTGCCACTAAGAGAGTCTGGTCATTATCTCATTTCTGTTTGAGGGACCTTGTTATGTGCAAACTAGCTGCTCTATTTTGTACATGAGAATAGTGGTTACGTTTCAAAGTACTGAGAAGAGCTTTGAGACATTCTGAGATTAGGAAAATGGCTTTAAAAAGCAAGTTTTCAGTAGCAGGCAACGCATAACACTCTATGAATGGGCTGCTTTGAGTAGGGTAGGCAGGCATTTACATCTCGCAACACCATGGAGGGTCTGCTGACACAGCTTCATCAGAGGGTCTGCTCCCTCTCTGAAGATATGTGTGCTAGATTGTATTGCTACTATTGGTAGCATGTTGTATTACTTGGTTAAAGTAATATCTGTCGTTACTGGTTGCAGATGATCTTGAAGAATACCCAAGTCTTCGATGTAAAGTAAACAAATTGATTAAGTAACGATAGAACTAATAAATGAGTTTGACACTCGACTGGAGTAACTCTAGAAATAAAGTAATGAGAAATAACTGTACAAACTGTGTCTGAACTGCACGTGGTGGCTAGGCTGCGACTTGTCTCTGCTACACAACTGCTATCTAACTATTCCTGCGTGGAAAGAGACCAAGAGCCTTTGGGAGCTCAGTTATATAGTGGTGTTCTCTAGTGGTAGTGTCACAGCTAAGTGTTGTGATTAACCCTTTAGTTACATGTCTGTCTACATATCATTACAAGGTGGACACTGATTAGAAGACATATCATCCCATTCAAACTGCCTGACCTGTTTGCCATTTCACTGCAGCCTCTCTCCCCCTTCTGAACATTTCAGTTCAGAGGATTCCTTCTGGCAAGCTGCGTGGTGCCAACAAAAAAAGCTGGGAGGGGCAATATAAACAATGCCAAGAAAGACAAAGGCTCCTGAGGGTCTAAATAGCAGCATGATAGCGCAGTGGTTAGCACTGTTGCTTAACAGCTCCAGGGTCCCAGGTTCGATTCCCAGCTTGGGTCACTGTCTGTGCGGAGGCTGCACGTTCTCCCTGTGTTTGCATGGGTTTCCTCCGGGTGCTCCGGTTTCCTCCCACAAGTCCCGAAAGACGTGCTGTTAGGTAATTTGGACATTCTGAATTCTCCCTCAATGTACCCGAACAGGCGCTGGAGTGTGGCAACTAGGGATTTTTCACAGTAACTTCATTGCAGTGTTAATGTAAGCCTACTTGTGACAATAAAGATGATTATTAAAGATAAGTCCCTCCAGCCTGGTTGGCCTATCCAAAGCCTCCTTCGAGTCAGCTTTCTACGAGTGTGCTCATCATGCCCACCCCTTTTATAGCTGTCCAATTGTTATGGACCAAGGTTTAGAGAACCCCAAAGTGTATCATGGAGTTCACCTGACCCACAACTTTTAATAGATTGTGGTATGGGGAGCACACAGCCCATTCTACAGGTGTGGCACAGCAGAAATGGAAAATTATTTTTTTAGCAAAACAATGTTTATTCTATGAACTCAAGTTAACCTTTTTGTAACAAACAGTGAACATCTTAGCAAACATTAATTCAAATACAACCCCCAAAGAATACAACACTAAGTAATCCGTAAGCTGTCCTTTTAACATCCAGAAGACTTTTTAAAAAACCTTTAAACAGAAAGCACATTAGGTTAAAGTCACTACTGAAAACATTTATAATTCTGAAATCAGCAAATGATCAAGAGATAGTCTTTGGATGGCAGAGAGAACAGCAGTACACCTGCTTGGTCTGGCTTCAGCTCCAACACTGAAAACAAAACTAAAACACACCCTGCAGCAAACAGCCGAAAACGAAAGTAAAAAGCCCAGCTCCACCCACTCTCTGACATCACTGCAGTAATAAACACCCATTTCTTAAAGGTACTCTAACTACAGATATTTATATACACACCCATTTTCAAACACCCATTTCTTGAAGGTACTCTCACATGACACCTCCCCCCAAGAAAAAAAATAAACCATCAACTTCAAGATGGTTTCATTTTTCACCTTTTCATTATCCTTTAAGAAATGCACACAGTAAATATACTTTTTTGTTTCAAAAAAACACACGCAAACAGGTATAATAATATAGTCCATTTTTTTTCTTCTTCCTCCAACTGGAATCCGTCTCGATTGACAGTCTCTTTGAACAAGAAGGTCTCCGCACGATCCATCCATTTCTCTACGCCTCGGCATTTCTCTTTAAAGTCAGATACTTTAGTTCAATCTGATTTCAGAGTCCCTTGTAATTCTCCAACACAGGAGCATTGGTTATCACAGCTTTCAGGCCGTCAAATGCCTGTTGAAAGTCTGCTGTCCACTGAAATCTTTGACATTTCTTCAGCAAGTCCATCAGTGGAGCAATCACGCTACAAAACATTTGCACAAATGTTCAATCAAATCCACTCATGTCAAGAAATCGCATTATTTCCCTTCATGTTGAGGGTATCGGAAACTCCTCAAGGAAAGTGACTTGGGCTTTTCCAAATTCACTTTTGGCTAGGTTTATCACCAAACCCGCCACCTGATGTCGATCGAATAACTCCATCAGATGTTTCAAATGTTCTTTCCATGTCTGGCTGAAAATTACCAGATCGTTGATGTATACCGCACAATTGGGTAATCCTGAAACGACTTTGTTGTTAACAATTGAAATGTGGCTGGGGCGTTTTTCATGCCAAATGGCATATCTTTGTATTGGTATCATAGGCTATCATAGAATTTACAGCGCGGGAGGAGGTCATTCGGCCCATCGAGTCTGCACCGGCTCTTGGAAAGAGCACCCTACCCAAGGTCAACACCTCCACCCTATCCCCATAACCCAGTAACCCCACCCAACACTAAGGGCAATTTATCACGGCCAGTCCACCTAACCTGCACATCTTGGGACTGTGGGAGGAAACCGGAGCACCCGGAGGAAACCCACGCACACACGGGGAGGATGTGCAGACTCCGCACAGACAGTGACCCAAGCCGGAATCGAACCTGGGACCCTGGAGCTGTGAAGCAATTGTGCTATCCACAATGCTACCGTGCTGCCCGTTTATACCATCTGCAGTCACAAAATCTGAAATCTCCTTCGCCCTTTCGGATAAAGGTACCTGCCAGTAACCTTTAAGTAAATCCAGCTTAGAAATAAAAGCTGATTGTACCACTTTCTCAATGCAATCCTCCAAACGTGGGATAGGATAAGAGTCCCTTCTTGTAACTGCATTAACCTTTCTATAGACCACACACAACCATTGGGTACCGTCTGGTTTTGGTACCATCACTATGGGTGAGCTCCATTGGCTGCAACCCACTTCAATCATACCATTTTTAAGCATACCCTCAATCTCCTTGTTAACCTGTGCCAATTTTAAAGAGTTAAGTCTGTATGGATGTTGTTTGATTGGAACAGCCTTTCTCACTTCTACATCATGTATAGCCATTTTAGTACTTCCCAATTTATCTCCACAAACTTGCCCATGTGATATCAATAACTCTTTCAGTCAGTTTGTTTTTCCTCTGGAAGGCAACTCAACAATTTATCCCAATTTTTAAGAACATTCTCATTTTCCAATTTAATTTGAGGTATGTCAAATTCACAATCATCTGGATTTGGTTCATCACTTTGAGTTAGAATAATCAGAACCTCCTCCTTTTTCTCTCTTTCCCTTTCAAAGTACCTTTTAAGCATATTCATATGACACACTCGGTGAGTCTTCCTTCTATCTGGTGTTTTTACCACATAATTCACCTCACTTAATTTCCTTTCAATCTGATAAGGTCCACAAAACATTGCTTTTAAAGGTTCACCTACCACTGGTAACAACACTAAAACTTTATGTCTACTGGCAAAACTACGAACTTTGGATTTCTTGTCCACTACCCATTTCATCACATTTTGTGCACCTTTTAAGTGTTGTCTAGCCAATTCACCTGCTCTATTTAATCGTTCCCTAAAATTTGACACGTAATCCAATAATGTAATTTCCGATTTCTCACTCACCAATTTTTCCTTAATCAATGTAAGCGGTCCTCTTACCTCATGACCAAAAATTTAGTTCAAAAGGACTAAAGTTGGTTGACTCAGTAGGTGCATCCCTAATTGCAAACAGTACGAATGGAATTCCGTTATCCCAATCCTCTGGATAATCTTGACAATAAGCCCTCAACATTGTCTTTAATGTCTGATGCCACCTTTCTAACGCTCCCTGCGATTCTGGATGGTAAAGTAGTTGATTTAAATTGTTTTATTCCTAAGCTATCCATAACTTCTTTGAATAACCTTGAGGTAAGATTCGATTCTTGATCTGATTGTATTTCTGTGGGTAGTCCATATCTAGTAAAGAATTTAAGTAACTCCTCCACAATCTTTTTAGCTGTAAACCAGCAGGGGCTGGTTTAGCACACTCGGCTAAATCGCTGGCTTTTAAAGCAGACCAAGGCAGACCAGCAGCACGGTTCAATTCCCGTACCAGCCTCCCCGAACAGGCGCTGGAATGTGGTGACTAGGGGCTTTTCACAGTAACTTCATTGAAGCCTACATGTGACAATAAGCAATTTTTATTCATTCATTTCATATTAAGTACTGGAATGGCCTCTGGAAACCTAGAAGACATCCATTATCGTCAAAAGATATTGATTCCCACTTTTTGTTTTAGGAAGCGGTCCTACGCAATCAATTAGGACCCGTGTAGAATGTTCCTCAAATGCTGGAATGGGTATTAAGGGCGCTGGCTTTATCACTGATTGACATGTGTGACATGATTGACAAAATTCAACTACATCTTTATGTAGTCCAGGCCAATAAAAGTGTTTCTGGATTTTAGCTTGAGTTTTCTTTATTCCCAAATGACCTCCCACTGGTACCTCATGTGCAAATTGCAACACCTCCTTTCTATACTCTACCGGCAATATTACTTGATGAACTTCTGCCCACTTTTCATCTGCCTACATATGTAAAGGTCTCCATTTTCTTATCAAGACATCACTTTTACGGTAATAACACTCTGGTATACGCTCAGATTCCTCTTCAGTGTATGCTTTCTGATACATCCGTTTTATTTCTACATCTTTCTGTTGTAACTCCGCCAATTTTCCTGAAGTAAAAATATCCGCTTCATCCTCCACCTGTTCTTGTTCTTTTTCAACCAACTGATCAAAAATCGTTTCTGATAAGTGCACTTCAACTTCATCTTCACTCTTTTATTTCTCCTCGTCTTATCCTGTGACTTTGCGACCTTGTTACTACACAATCCGGAAAAATCCCAGGATATTCGTCCTTCAACACTTCAGTTGTCTGATTTTCCACTGGCTTATCAACCACAGTAGGCATCACTCCCACCTGCCATCCAACTATATCATTACCCAAAATAAACTGTATTCCTGGACAAGATACTTTCTCTATTACTCCTACTACCACTTCACCACTCTTCACTGGACTTACCAACCTTACCGTATATAATTGAACACTACTCCTCTCACCCTGAATTTCACATATTACCACCTTTTCTGGCAACATTCTTCCCAAACTACATAACTCCTCATCTCTTACCATTAAAGATTGACTAGCTCCCATATCTCTTAAAATTGTCACTTCTTTACCTGCTCCTCCTGATACACATGAGTAAACTTAACCCACACACGTAAATTATTTAAAGAGATTTGGCACCTTATCAATCACCTCTTGATCAGGCTGTACAATCTTTTGCACCCCATTTGCTTCACTTGGGCTTTCCTTTACCACTTTAACAAACCCCACTGTCCTATCCTGTTTTACCACATCAGCCTTCCCAGTGCTTTTCTTCAACCACCAACACTGTGACTTTACATGGCCTACTTTATTACAGTGAAAACATTTGAAATTTTTCATTTCTTTTCCACCCTCCTGGATTTCCTTTTTAATCTGAGGTACATTCTCCTTATTATCTCCCATCAGGTCACCTTTGCCTCTACCACTTGAGTATTTCTCATGTCCCCAGTTTCTATCCCTCACAGGCTGAAACTGATGTCGGAAACCAAACTTTGATTTATGAACTAATTCATAATCATCTGCCATTTATGCTGCTAATCTCGCAGTTTAACCCCTCTGCATCAGGAACTGAATTTTTAAACTCCTCCAAAAGTATAATTTCTCTGAGAGCTTCATAGGTTTGGTCTATTTTCAAAGCCCTTATCCACCTATCAAAATTACTTTGTTTGAGCCTTTCAAACTCCATGTATGTTTGACCAAATTCTTTCCTTCAATTTCTAAATCTTTGTCTGTAGGATTCAGGCACTAGTTCATATGCACCTAAGATGGATTTTTTCACCTCCTCATACATCTCAGATCCCTCCTCCGGTAGTGATTCAAACATTTCACTAGCCCTACCTCCAGCTTTGTTTGAATCAGTAATACCCACATGCCCTGTGGCCATTTCATTTGTTTAGCTACCTTCTCAAAAATGAAACGAAAAAAGGCTTCCACCTCCTTCTCGTCAAACCTTGGCAATGCTTGGACATATTTAAATAGATCCCCACCAAGCCTTCAACTATGACGCTCTTTCTCACTATCCTCATCACTATCCTCCAACTGTGCGTTTCCCTTTATGTCTGCCAATTTTAACTGACTGTTATGTTTCATAGCCATTTTCTCAAGTTGAAATTCTCTTTCTTTTTCCCTTTCCTCTCTATCCTTTTCCTTTCTATCTCTTTCTTTGTTTCTTTCTTCTCTCTCCTTTTCTTTTTACCTGATCTGTATCTCCCTTTCTCTCATTGCATACTCAAGCTGCTTTAATTCTTTTTCATGTTCAAGTTGCTTAATCTGCAACTGGATCTTTGCCATTTCTAATGAGTCAGACTGTATCTCAGGCAACTTTAAATGATTAGCCACTGCCATAATTACCTCATCTTTTCGCATTTTGTCAGGTAATGTTAACTGCAATGTTTTTGCCAAATCTGACAATCTGCTTTTAGTCTCTGTCCGTAAGGTACTGCGTGTGACTGTCTCCACACCCAAAAACTTCAGAGCCTCTGAAAGAGCCATTGTCCACAACACACTCCCTACTTAAACTATAATACCACACCTGAAAAGTAAAAAGCTGACAGACAGCCTAGTTCCACCCACTCTGACATCACTGCAGTAATAAACATTTTTAAAAGGTACTCTCACTAGAGATATTTATATACACACCCATTTATAAACACCCATTTCTTAAAGGTACCCTCACATGACACCAATATACAGATCCACAGTTCCAATAGCTGCATCCTTTAGTCACAGGTGCTATCTGCAGCCCTGCCATCGCCAGCCTTGAATGGATAATTAAGCAAGGAGGTGGTTACCTTGAACATTTCCATCTTCAATGTGGCGGAGCAAAAGTCGAGGCTTAGCAGCTGATCTACTCAGTCTCCTCAGGAGGTTCTCACCAACACAGTTGCCAGATATCAGCCAATTTGATTCACTCACATGATAACATGAAACGGCTGAGTGTACTGAACAGAGCAAAGGCTATGGATCCAAATGACATTCTGTATGTGGTGCTGAATACTAACTAGCATTCCATAATGTCTATCCCCTCTATCCAAGCTGTTCTGGTGCAGCTAAACAATGACATCTATCCAATGAAGTGTCCAATGTATCCCGTTCACAAAAAAAGGACAAATCAACTCAATTACTGTCCTACTCCCAACCATAAGTAAACTGATGGAAGAATTGTCAACATGCTCATTGATGCAGTCTTGGTTTCACAAGGGCCACCTGGCTCCAGCCTGCAATATAGTTTTGGTGCAGACAAGGACACATGAACTGAATGCAATCGACCATAATATGGCCAGAATTTTACGTGATTTGAACCAGAGAGCGAAATCAAGCAAGGTATCGGGCGCTCACCCAGACATCATCCTGCACTTGTGTGATAATCTGCTTGGCGGGCACTTGGGCGTCCGAAGCGCATCTGCCAACAATTAAGTAGACAATTAAGCCCAATGAGTCAAATAAAATGGATTTTACATGGTCTGTCCATCTTTCTGATTGGTGGGTGGGTGAATTAACTGCCTGCATTTACGTTTTCACTTCAACGTCAATCCGGGGGGCGGGGGGGGGAGAGACTGCCTGGTGTCTGGTCTGTGGCCTGAATATTGCTGTCAGGTGTTCCATACACACAGTTTGCCGCATTTTCTCATCAGTTGAAATTTGTAGACACCTGCGGCTTCCTGAGACAGCTCCGCAGCAGCTGTCCACCTTGAGGGAGAGCTCAATGTAAGCAACAGCCCGCACCCCCCCTTTCCTCAGTTCCTGCCGTCTTCCCGTCCTTTCCGGCAGTACTAAGACTTTATCAGCGAGCGTTTCACCCTGGCAATGTGTTAATTGGCTAGCCAGCGTGGAATCAGGATTGGGCTGCGACAGTGGGTGAGAATGGATGTCACATCGTGCCAAACATGTGCAAAATTCAGGCCTATGAGAACTATGAGCAGGAACTCCAATTCCTAATGGACCTCAGGAACGGGTGGCGCATGCCCAATCTGTCATTTTTGCAGTTCATCTGGCCGAGGATGGGCTCAGTGTGTCTGTGTAAAAAGAAAATGATGCGAAAACCCTGATCACATGACCAGGAGCGGAGTGCTATAACCAAGAAGACAAGGGACAGGGAAAGAAGCATAGCAAATAGGTGCAGCAGTAGGCCATTCAGCTCTTCGAGCCTGCACCACCATTCAATATGATCATGGCTGATCACGCAAATTCAGTATCCCAATCCCGCTTTCTCTCCATACCTCTTGATCCCTTTAGTTACAAGGGCCATGTCCAGCTCCCTCTTGGATATATCCAACCATCTGGCCCAGCAAATTTCTGTGGTAGAGAATTCCACAAGTTCACAACTCTCTGAGAGAAGACGTTCTTCTTCATCTCAGTCCTGAATGGTTTACTCCTTATTCTTAGACTGTGGCCCCTAGTTCTGGACGTCCCCAACATTGGGAACATTTTTCCCTCATCTAGCTTGTCCAGTCCCATCAGGATTTTATGTTTCTATGAGATTCTCTCTGTCTTCTAAGCTCCAGTGAGTAGAAGCCCAGTCGATCCAGTCTTCTTCATGTGTCAGTTCTGCCATCCAGGTAATTAGTCTGGTGAACCTTCGCTGGACACCCTCAGTATAATGCCCTTCCTCAAAATAATTGCACACAATACTCAAGGTGTGGCCTCACCAAAGCCCTGTATAACTGCAGCAAGATATCCCTACTCCTGTACTCAAATCCCCTTGCTATGAAGGCCAGCATGCCATTAGCTTTCCTCACTGCCTGCTGTACCTGTATGCCAACGTTCAGTGACTGTTCCACCATGACAATCATGTGTCGTTGCACTTCCACTTTACCTAATCCGCCACCATTCAGATAATAATCTGCCTTCCTGTTGTTGCCACCAAAGTGGAGAACCACACATTTACCCACATTGTGATGTATTTGCCCATTCAGCCAGCCTGTCCAAGTCACCCTGCAGCCTCTTTGCATCCTCCTCGCAGCACACACTGCCACCCAGCTTAGTGTCGACTGCAAATTTAGAGATATTGCAGCAATTCCTTCATCCAAATCATTAATGTATATTGTGAACAGCTGGGGTCCCAGCACTGAACCCTGCGGTACCATACTAGTCACTGTCTGCCACTCTGAAAAGGACGCGTTTATTCTCACTCTCTGCTTCCTGTTTGCAAACAGGTCAATACATCACCCCCAATACCATGAGTTTTAATTTTGTTCACTGATCTGTTGTGTGGGACCTTGTCAAAAGCCTTTTGAAAGGCCAGATACACAACACCCACTGGTTCACCTTAGCCACTCTACTGGTCACATCCTCAAAAAATTCTAGAAGATTTGTGAAGCATGATATCCCTTCAGTGAATCCATGCTGACTTGGACCGATCCTGTCCCCGCTTTCCAAATGCTCAGATATTTCATTTTAATAATTGACTCCAGCATTTCCCCCACTACCGATGTCAGGCTAACCATTCTATAATTCTCCCTCCTTTTTTTAAAAAGTGGGCTACCCACCAATCCATTGGAACTCTTCCAGTCTATAGAATGCTGGAAAATGATCACCAATGCGTCCACTATTTCTAGGGCCACTTCCTTAAGTACATTGGGATGCAGAGCATCAGGCTCTGGGGACTTATTGGATTTTAATCCCATCAATTTTACCACTACAATTTCCTGACTAATAAGAATTTCCTTCAGTTCCTCCTTCATGATGCACCCTCTTGTCCCCTAGTATTTTCGGAAGGTTATTTATGTCCTCCTTAGTGAAGACAGATCTTAAGTATTTGTTCAACTGGTCTGCCATCTCTTTGTTGCCCATTATGGGAATTCACCTGATTCTAACTGTAAGGGACCTACATTTGTCTTCACCAGTCGTTTTCTCTTTACATATCTATAGAAGCTTCTGCTGTCAGTTTTTATGTTTTCTGCAAGCTTATTCTCGTATTCTCTTTTTCCCTTCCGAATTAAACCTTTGTCCTCTTCTGCTGAATTTGAAAGTTCTCCCATTCCTCAGGCTTGCTGCTTTTTCCGGCCAATTTATATGCCTCCCCTTTGGCTTTAACACTATTCCTGACTTCCCTTGTTAGCCATGGTTGAGCCACCTTCACTGTCTTACTCTTGTGCCAGACAGGGATGTTCAATTGTTGAAGTTCATCCATAGTTCTTTAAATGTCTGCCATTGCCTATCCACCATCAACCCCTTACGTATCCTTTGCCAGCTTATCCTAACCAATGCACGTCTCAAAGTTGGCTTTCAGGACCCTAGTCTCAGACGTAACTGTGTCACACTCCACCTTAATGAAGAATTCTATCATATTATGGTCACTCTTCCCTAAAGGATCCCGCACAACGTTGTTAATTAATCCCTTCTCATTGCAGACCCACAGAGAGATCTGGGCTTGCAGGTCCACTGATCCTTAAAAGTGGCAGCGCAGGTGGAAATGGTAGCAAAGAAAGCATAGGACAGAGTATTGAGTATAAAAGCTCGCAAATTACGTTAGTTATATAGAACATTGGTTAGGCCACATTTGGAATACTGTGTCCAATTCTGGTCACCACACTAACAGAAGGAAGTGGAGGCTTTGGAGAGAGTACAGAAAAGGTTTACCAGGGTGCTGCCTAGTATGGAGGGTATGTCTATAAAATTATGAGAGGTATAGATAGAGTGAACAGTTGGAGGCTTTTTCCCAGGGCGGGATTGACAATTACAAGGGGCACAAGTTCAAGGTGAGGGGGGGATAGGTTCAGTGGAAATGTGTGTGTGTGTGGGGGGGGGGGGGGGGGGGGGGGTGAAAGAGCTTTTTTTACACAGAGGGTTTTGGTGGCCTGGAATGCACTGCCAAGTGAGGTGGTTGAGGCAGATACGTTAGTAACCTTTAAGACTTATCTGGAGTCTTAAAACAGACGGGGTATTGAAGGGTACAGGCATTTGGTCGATAGGACACGTGATCGGCGCAGGCTTGGAGGGCCGAAGGGCCTGTTCCTGTGCTGTATTGTTCTTTGTAATACCCAGTCTAGGATGGCCTGCTCTCTAGTTGGTTCCTATTGGTCGAGAAAACCCTCCCTTATTCCAAGAAATCCTCCCCCATCGCATTGCTATTAGTTTGATTAGCCCAATCAATATGCAGATTGAGGTCATAATTGCTGCACCCTTACTGCACTCATCTCTAATTTCCTGTTTGATGCCGTCCCCAACCTCACAACTAATGTTTGATGGTCTGAACACAACTCCCAGGAATGATTTTTGCCCTTTGGTGTTCCTCAGTTCAACCCATACAGATTCCATATTGCCCAGGCTAATGTCCTTCCTTACTATTGCGTTAATCTCCTCTTTAACCAGCAACGCTACCCCACCTCCCTTTCCTTCTATCCTTCCTGGATATTGAATACCCCTGGATGTTGAGTTCCCATTCTTGGTCACCCTGGAGCTAGGTCTCCATGATCCCAATTACATCATATCCGTTAATGATGGTCAGCGCAGTTAATTCATTAACTTTATTGCAAATGCTCCTCGCATTGAAACAGTCTTCAGGTTTTTTTTTACATTTATTGCCCTTTTAGAATTATGATGTAATGTAGCGCTTTTTGATTTTTGTCTTTGGTTTCTCTGTCTTCCACCTTCCCCTTTACCACCTTTTGTTTCTGTCCCCACCTTACTTCCCTCCGACTTCCTGCATCGGTTTCTACCCCCCTTCCATATAGTTTAAACCCTCCCCAACAGCACTGGCAAACACTCCCCTAGGACACTGGTTCCAGTCATGCTCAGATGCAGACTGTCCAGTTTGTACTGGACCCACCTCCCCCAGAACCGGTTCCAATGTCTGAGGAATCTGACTCTCTCCCTCTTGCACCATTCCTCAAGCCACTTATCAATCTTAGCTATCCTGCCATTCCTTCTCTGACTAGCACGTGGCACTGGTAGCAATCCTGAGATTACTACTTTTGAGGTCCTGATTTTTAGTTTAACTCCTAGCTCCCTAAATCCAACTTGTGGTACCTCACCCCCCTTTTTTACCTATACTGTTTTTCACCCTCCCCCTCCAGAATGCCCTGCAGCCGTTCCGAGACATCCTTGACCCTTGCACCAGGGAGGCAACACATCATCCTGGAGTCTCGTTTGCGGCCGTAGAAATGCCTATTCCCCCTTACAATTGAATCCCTATCACTATAGCTCTGCCACTCTTTTTTCCTGCCCCCTTGTGCAGCCCTCCGGTGCCATGAACCTGGCTGCTGCCGCCTTCCCCTGGTGAGCCATCTCCCCCAACACTATCCAAAATGGTATATCGGTTTTGGAAGGAGATGAACGTACGGGACCCCTTCCTATGTCTGGTTGTCACCCATTCTCTATTTTCCTCAGTAATGTTTATCTGCGGTGTGACCAACTTATTGAACGTGCTATCCATGGTTTCCTCAGCATCGCGGATGCTCCAAAGTGAATCAACCTGCAGCTGAGCCATCAAGAGGTCTGCCAGGATCTGCAGTTGGACACACTTCCTGCACGTGTAGGAGTCAGGGATGCTGGAAAGGCCCCTGCATTCCCACATTGCACATGTGCATGACACGGGTCTGGGATCGCCTGCCATGACTTAACTCTCAAGTTAACTTTACAGCACCGAGAGAATAAGAGAAAAGAAAACAGAAAATCTTAAAAACAAAACTACTTACCAGTCACCAGCCAATCACTTACCTGCTGGCTGTGATGTCTTCCTTGCAGTTGTAGTCAGATTCCCAGTACTTTCAGGGCTACAACACATTTTCTAGCAGCCTCTCTCGCTTTTTGGGGGGTTAGAGGAGGAGGGAAGGATGGAAACATGTATTGTTTGGGGATTACCCTTATTTGACACCGAGTTTTTCTGCGAGAGGTTCCAGTTAATCATAGATTATCATAGAATTTACAGTGCTGAAGGAGGCCATTCGGCCCATCGAGTCTGCACCGGCTCTTGGAAAGAGCACCCTACCCAAGGTCAACACCGCCACCCTATCCCCATAACCCAGTAACCTCACCCAACACTAAGGGCAATTTTGGACACTAAGGGCAATTTATCATGGCCAATCCACCTAACCTGCACATCTTTGGACTGTGGGAGGAAACCGGAGCACCCGGAGGAAACCCACGCACACACGGGGAGGATGTGCAGACTCCGCACAGACAGTGACCCAATCTGGAATTGAACCTGGGACCCTGGAGCTGTGAAGCAATTGTGCTATCCACAAGGCTACCGTGCTGCCCAAAGTTAAGAGAGAGACAAGCAGAGAAACTGGCCCCAGCAGAACCTTGGGGCTCAGAAGTACTGAGAAGGCAGCAGAAGTTTGGTGACTTCATGTTCGATGTTGGGGAAAAGGTACCCCTTTGGAGCAATAGCATTCTGCTCAGTACAGCCAAAGAGCAGTGCTGGAGTGTGGACTTGAGAAACTAGGGGACGGAATCTCGGAAGATGATATTGAAACTCTGTGAGGCAGTCTGAGTTGGAGCGACTTTTGGAGAGAATTCCAAGGCGAGATCTTTGAAGGTGAAGACTGAAATCCCTCGTGAGTGAGACAGAGTTTCAACAAGACTGGCTGACTCATAGCATTTACTAAGTCTGGGTGGGCTGCTGAGAAATCTGTGGGATCTGTTTTGGTCACATTTGTTACTTAGTGTGTAGTGTAGATTGTTAGACCACAGTCTGCCTGTTAATTCATTTACCTCAAATTAACTCTGAATGGGTGGCGCAGTGGTTAGCGCTGCTGCCTCATGGATCTGAGGATCCGGTTTTGATCCTGGCCCCGGGTCACTGTCCATGTGGATTTTGCACATTCTCCCCATGTCTGCGTGGGTCTCACCCCCACAACCTGTGCTGTGTAGTTGGATTGGTCACGCTAAATTGCCCCTTAATTGGAAAAAAAAGAATTGGGCATTTTAAATTTAAAAAACATTAACCCTGAATGTTAAAAGTATAAGACAGATATAGTAAATTGTATTATCAATCTGACCTTGTAGAGTAAAGCTTGTGTTGGAACCTGCCTGAATACTATTAGCTGGGAACTATTGGGTATCCCATAACTCTTAGCGAGTATGAACACCCCCAATGAAGAGGACGGAGAAATCATTAGTAGTTTTACCTCCATAAATCGATTCCCCGCTGGGTCACTGTCTGTGCGGAGTTTGCACGTTCTCCCCGTGTCCGCGTGGGTTTCCTCCGGGTGCTCCGGTTTCCTCCCACAGTCCAAAGACGTGCAGGTTAGGTGGATTGGCCATGCTAAATTACCCGTAGTGTCCATAAGGGTTGGGAGGGGTTATTGGGTGGAAGTGAGGGATTAATGTGGGTCGGTGCAGACTCGATGGGCCGAATGGCCTCCTTCTGCACTGTATGTTCTATGTAATCTATATAAATAGAGCTGGTACCAGCTAGAGGAGTGAAGCAGTGGTGAAGTAATACTAAAGCTGCTGTAATAAAGTTATTTCTTTTGATTCTACAAACTCGTGCTGGATTCTTTGGTGGCCCTCACAAAAGCTTGTTTGTTCAAAAAACGTGGAATCTAGTGGCTTTATTCTCTTAGCAAGTGTCTTCGATCTCAAACTTTGTCTACTTTAAACAAAACGATACCGGTTCCCTGAGTTGTACCAAAAACCTGGGAGGCTCTGTCCAGGATCATAACAAACAGGGTTCCCATACTTGTGGGGGAAAATTCTGTGCGATGGAGATTTCTTTTCTCAGGATGTGGGCATTACTAGCAACGTCAACATTTATTCACCAAACTTAGCTGTCCTTGAGAAGGCAATTATCCCCTCTAAGCTGTGCAGTTAAAGACGCTGTCCAAAACTAGAGAACACATTGATGGTAAGCCTTGAAATGCTGCAGTCCATGTGAGAGTGCGCCAAAGTTGTTAGGTAGGAGGTTTCAGGGTTTTGATCAAGTCAGAATGAAGCAATGATGATATAAGTCCCACCACTTCCTCAGGTGGCCATGGACCTGCAAATTGAAAACTGTCTGGTTTAGTCACATGGAGACCGGCGGTAGAAACTCAAGACCCCAAGTAGTTATCACCCTCAAATCGAGGGTCAGACAAGAATGATGATACGTCCCAGCCTTCTCTGTTAACTTGTGGACGAAGTGGGGAACCTCCTCCGAACTGCTTCCAATGCAAGTATTCTCTCCTTAAATAAGAAGACTAAAACAGTGTTCCAGATGTTCCAACAACGCCCTGTACAATTGCAGCAAGCCTTCCTTATTTTTATACTCTACACAATAAAGACCGACATTCCATTTGCATCCCTGTATGTACAGTATATGCACTGGTGCCCTTTATCCACCCTGATTGTTACATCCGCAAAGAACGTGAATAAATTTGCCAAACACATCAAGAACTAGCGCCGCCAGATAAATGAACATTTTTCAAAAAAAATCACAGAAATCTGAGCAATAGAAAACTGAGAAAAACATTTTACTGGAAGCTGGACTCAATCCCATTGTATTTACAGGAAATATATACATCGATTGACAATTAATATGTACAAAAAATACAGTCACAACCATATTTATATATAAATTAAGAATAAATACAACATGCAGACCTCATGCAGAGGCAGAAGATAGACAGAACCAAGAGAACCCAATCCATTGGGGTCTCTAAATAAAACAGTGTTCCAGAGAGTGAGGTAAATAACAAGGATTCTGTCACTTGGCGAGTTAAGGCAGAGGTGCAGTGAAACCTGCATTCACCTGTGTCAAGCTTAGAGTCTCAGGCCAGCTCTTTTGCTGGCTAACCAAGACACAAAAACATCAACAGTCCTGAGGAGCTACCTTTAAATAGAGCAGTGGCTTCCCTGTGGGCAGTGAACTGTGATCTCCCTTTAAATAGGACTGCAATCTTTCTTTAAATACAACCACAATCTCCCATTAAGCAGAGCCACAGACTCCTGTTAAACAAAGGTATGGACTCCTTTCAACAGAAACCCGGTCTCCCTCTGATCAGAGGAGCAGTCTGTATAAATGTCAAATGGATACTGTTTATTGAAGTATTAAAAGCTGTAAAAGCATTTTATATCCAACAGGTACTGCTAACAAGAAGCATAACTGCCCAGACCACTGCATCACAATATAACCTCTCTTAAAACAAGAGGCTGTTAATCAAACATCTCTTTCTCTCTGTTTAAGTACCGTGTTTCTGCATCATTCCATTTGTTTCTCTGTCTGTTAATGCAGTGTTGCTCTATTCAGTTATTTTTTTTTTTCATTCTGGGGCAGATTTGGATGGGCTAGAAACCTGCCAGCCCCTGCAATTCTGCCCTAACTCCAAAACATTTCCTGGCTTGGCAGATCATCTGATATGAATGGCAGCCTTTTGATTGAATTCCAGCCACAACAAAGATAAATGAAGCCAGAATGGGTGTAGAGGAGGCTGCTTCAAGGCCTACTCCTTGCTTTGGTAGATTCCAAGGCTGTTACCAATGTTTCCTTGGTCTTACTACTACCACCTTCCATGTGGCACAACCAGAAAGCTGTGGTAAGAGGGGAAGACACCAGGAAAATGGGTGATGCAGTGGGCAAGGAGGGGATAGTTAGTCATCATTGCAAAGGATGGAAACTCCACATCAGAGCAATGGAGTGGTGATGGACCAGATTTTGTGTCATTCTCTGCTACTCATTTCAGTTGGGATCATGAAAGATAATCCAGCCCACTGTGTTGCTGAATGTGTCATCACTCTCCATTATCACTTCGCCTCTCCATTAATGCACCGTGTCACTTTCCCTCTTAAAACACTGTCTCCCCAACATTGCACCATTTTTCTGCTAACACTATATTAACACTGCATTAACATAGTCTCTCTCTTGAATACCTTCTCTACTTCTCTATGACTGTGATGTTTTTGTGCTTGCTTCAATAATTTGACTTTACTCTTTACCCAAAACAGTCAAAATAGGTTCCCCGTCAATGCGAGAAATAATTTGACCCTTAACCATCCTTTAAATGGCATTTTGCTTTTTAACAAGAATGGAATCAGGCTATAAAAACCACACTATGTATAATCTGTATTGCCACACAAGAGTTACCTACCTCTTAAATAAAAGTGATGAATTTACAGTGTGGAGCTGGAATGAGAATGAAATTGATACATCTTAAACTCAAACATCCTTACCCCTTTGATGTTTTGTTTATCAATTATGGCACAGCAGCAGAGGTCACTTATGTGGCAATTCAGTAGAAAATATTCAGGAGCAGCAGAATGAATGACTCGCAAAGATTTATGAAGGTGGTGAACACATATGCACTGCTTCATTTCTGGGGCACAGATACTGTAGGCGCAGTCGATTTTAGAAAAATAAGGAAGTTGGCAGTAAGAAGGGGAATTAGAGAAACTATTCCATCCAAGTCATGGGACTGGAACTTTATGTACAAATAGAGTCAACAGAGAGATGTGTCTCCAAAGAGAGTAAAGAGATTAAGTTACTTGAGCCAGAAGGTAGATAGAGAGGATGGAATGATATGTTGGAGGTAGTAGGTGGTGTAGAGGCATATCATGAGGACATGGGCAGTGAGGGGAGGGATATGGTTAGAAATTAGAAAGGTAGCAAAGGCTGATATGCTGTGAAGGTGATAGTGAGGGGGGGAATGATAAGGCTAGATGATAAAATATGGAATGATATGTTAAGATAACAGGTCGGTGGGGGTATGTGCATCTAGACTGTCAGAACCTGCAACTCCCAAACTGTAGCAAACACAGCGAGATGACATGGATTGTGAAACATCTCATGCTACTGTGTCTCTGTTCTGATTTTTGATTGACAGAAACTGTCTGAATCTGGGATAAATATAACAAATTTCCCATCTCCTTCATTTCAGTTCCTGCTATTCTATCATCAGATGGCGAGTTACTGCAGAGAGACTGAACTCTGTCAATATAACAAATTCTCAAAAGATTCTTGATAAGATGTTTCACAATTAATTTACGTATGTTTTTATTTCATTTGCAAATTTATACTTGCTTTTGTACTTAATTTCTGAAAGCTGGCAGATGGTAGTCCTTAGCCTGAGACACATTGTCTCCTAGTGTGGAGTCTTCTAGTAGTTACCGAGGTGTGAAACTCACATTGGTAGGCCATAAGTGTGGCAGCAAAAACTACAACAGGAGAAGAATCTATTTGCCGCTGTGTGGAAATGTTATCCCAGCTGTTTCATACAAGTGGTCAAGTTTCAGTCTATGTATTATGCTGGGTTTCCTATGAAAGCTAATTTTTACTTTGATCACAACAGTATATTAATAAGAGGCAGCCCATTTTAAGACATAAGCATTAGGAAAAGACAAATTTATTTATACTATTAGACCCATTGGTTGGAATAGTCACACACGTCAACTGCCTTGCCTGGACTTAGACAGGTCGGATAGTGAGGGTTGCAAACCAAAAGACTGACTGACTGTGATGTTGATAGAGCATGTTTCTGCTGCCGAGGTTTGGTTTTTGTATATGTGAAAAATGCTTTCAATAAAAATATTAATTTTTTAAAAAAAGAGTATGTTTCTGCTGGGAGAAGTTAAGCGTGTGTATGCTTGACCTGAATATGAGTTTGGCACGAAGGCAATGTGGGCCTAAGGTAAGTGAGAGTTGGTTCTAACTGAATGGGTTTAATGGACTTGAGGATTAGAAATTTATTAATGACAGCTTCTGGACCATGGCTGGTGATGTGTGTGGTTTGCATGATCTGGGATAACCCAGATATGAAGTGTCTTGAAATAGTACATGAGTATCAATATTACAAGTCATGTTGCTTATTCAGAGGATAAAGAACGTCAGAGCTCCACTTGTATTCATATCACACCTCCAGGGTGAAGAATATGGCCCAAGGTGCTTGAAGAGGTGCATGGAAATGAAGATAAAACAATTCAAAGGAAAAAGTAATTAAGCAAGAACCAAAGCTTTATTAGAGATAGGCAAGGAAATTCCTACAGGAGATGAGGGAGAATATCTGGACAGAGATTGGGACCTGGAGGCTGAATAAATGGGGTTGGGATGCAATATACAAAAGGATGGAGTAATAGGAATGGTGAGTTTCGAAGTGGGGAAGAATGCAGAAATAGGAGTCATGGAAGGATTTAATACAAGGATCAGTATGAGTGATTTGGAGATGCCCCAGGCAATAGCACGTATTAAATGGAAAGAGTACAGTATATCAGAGGTCCTGAAATGAGTTTTCTGCCAGTTCTTTTCTTCCAAACTGAGGGATGTGCAAAACTACAGAAAGATTAGACATTAACAAAAAATTGGCAAACAAATCTTGAAGGAAATGCACTGAGACCCAAAACCTTGAAGTTAACCAGTTTTCTCATAAGTCACAATAACGTCCAGCAAGCCCTGAACTGGTAAAGGTGTGGCAACTCATAGGGCACGATGTGTGTGAATAGATGCCTCTGGAATCAAAGGCACCAGCTAACTCATTATAAAAACATTTGAGTGTGCTGTACACAACAATTCAGTCTTCATGAAGATTTTGGACACAGTTTTTGTTTGATTCTTCGTTTAGCCCAAATACTGCAGCACTACTCTCACAAATCCCAGAAACTCCAGGATTCATTCTCATTCCAGATACTCTTGGATTCACTCTCATCCCAGATGCTTTACGATCCATTCTTGTATTCCAAATATTCCTGGATTCACACCCTCATCAATCCCAGACACTTCAGGATTCACTCTCATCCCAGATACTCCTGGATTCACTCACTCACATCCCAAATATTCCTGGATTCACTCACTCTCACCCCAGATACTCCTGGGTTCACACTCTCTCTCACCCCAGATATTCCTGGATTCACGCTCTCACAAATTCCAGACACCCCAGGATTCACACTCTCAAATCCCACTCCCGGGTTCACTCACTCTCATCCCAGATAGTCCTGGACTCTCACGCATTCACAAATTCCAGACACCCCAGGATTCACACTCTCAAATCCCACACTCCCGGGTTCATTCACTCTCATCCCAGATAGTCCTGGACTCTCACGCATTCACAAATTCCAGACACTCCAGGATTCACTCTCATCCCTGATACTCCTGTATTCACTCACTCTCATCCCAGATTCTCCAGGATTCACTCTCATCCAGATACTCCTGGATTCACTCTCATCCAGATACTTCTGGATTCACTCACTCTCATCCAAGATACTCCTGGACTCACTCACTCTCATCCAAGATACTCCTGGACTCACTCACTCTCATCCAAGATACTCCTGGACTCACTCACTCTCATCCAAGATACTCCTGGAGTCACTCACTTTCATCCCAGATACTCCTGGATTCATACTCTCACAAATAGGGCAGCACGGTAGCATTGTGGATAGCACAATTGCTTCACAGCTCCAGGGTCCCAGGTTCGATTCCGGCTTGGGTCACTGTCTGTGCGGAGTCTGCACATCCTCCCCGTGTGTGCGTGGGTTTCCTCCGGGTGCTCCGGTTTCCTCCCACAGTCCAAAGATGTGCAGGTTAGGTGGATTGGCCATGATAAATTGCCCTTAGTGTTCAAAATTGCCCTTAGTGTTGGGTGGGGTTACTGGGTTATGGGGATAGGGTGGAGGTGCTGACCTTGGGTATGGTGCTCTTTCCAGGAGCCGGTGCAGACTCGATGGGCCGAATGGCCTCCTTCTTCACTGTAAATTCTATGAAACTATGAAATCCCAGACACTCCTGGATTCACTCACTCACATCCCAGATACTCCTGTATTCATTCGCTTTCATCCCAGATACTCTTTGATTCACTCGCTTTCATCCCAGATACTCCTGGATTCACTCACTTTCATCCCAGATACTCATGGATTCACTCACTTTCATCCCAGATACTCCTGGATTCACTCTCTCAAAAGTCCCAGATACTCCTGGTTTCACTCTTTCTCATCCCAGACACTCCAAGATTCACTCTCACATTCCAGGTACTCCAGGATTCATTCTCTCACATCACTCCAGGGTTCACTCACACATCCCAGATAACCCAGGATTTATTCCCAATCCCAGGCACTCCAGGATTCACTCTCACACATCCCAGACACTCCCGGATTCATTCTCATATTCCAGATACTCCAGGATTCACTCTCACTCATCCCAGACACTCCTGGGTTCACTCCCACATCCCAGACACTCTAGGGTTCACTCTCACATATCCCAGATACTCCAGGATCCATTCTCTCACATCCCAGATGATCCACATAACAGCTGTGGCTCAGCAGGTAGCACTCTGGCAGCACAGAATGAGTGTTGTACTGTTGGAGGTGCTGTCTTTTGGATGAGACGTTAAACCAGTTTGTCCTCTGAAGAGGATGTCAAAGTTCCCATGGCATTTGAAGAAGAATAGGGGAGCTCCCTTCACTATCATGGGCAACATTTATCCCTCATGCAACAGCGCTAAAAATAAACTAGTCAGTATCACAGTGGTTTAGTGGGAACATTGTACGTGTATTTGCTGAATTACAAGTGACTACACTTCAAAAGAACCTAATTGACTCTAGGAAGATAGGAACGTAGGACTTATGAGCAGGAATAGGCCAGTGAGCTCTTTGAGCCTGATCTGGTTGTTATCTCAACTCCACTTTTCTGTCTGTTCCCTCCCATAACCTGTAAGCAGCACAGTAGCTAGCACTGTTGCTTCGCAGCTCCAGGGTCCCAGGTTCTATTCCTGGCTTGGGTCACTGTCTGTGTGGAGTCTGCACGTTTTCCCTGTGTCTGCTTGGGTTTCCTCCGGGTGCTCCAGTTTCCTCCCACAAGTCCTGAAAGACGTGCTGTTAAGTGAATTGGACATTCTGAATTCTCCCTCTGTGTACTCGAACAGGCGCCGGAATGTGGCGACTAGGGGCTTTTCACAGTAACTTCATTGCAGTGTTAATGTAGCCTACCTGTGACAATAAAGATAATTATTTTAACCTTTGACTCCTTTGTCGAGGAGCATCTGTCTATATTCAATGGCCCAGCCTCCATTATTTCTGGGATAAGAATTCCACATTCTAATGATCCTTCGAGAGAAAAGGTTTCTCGTTATCTCTATCTTAAATGGTAGACATCTTATTTTAAGAGGTCTAATGGGCTTTGAGAACATAAAAGGTACTAGATAAATGCAGACCGTTCATTTTCAAACTCACAAACACACATCCTAAATACTCCAGGACTGACTCTCACACATCCCAGACACTCCGGGACTGACACACACATCCTAGAAACTGCCAAGACTGACTCACACATCCAGACTCCCCAAGACAAACTCACAAATCTCATATACTCCATGACTAATTCTCATATATCTCTGATACTTCAGGACTGTATCATGCAAGACTACTTGAGAGTGCTGCACTGTTACTGTAGAGTTACACTGGCTCTAGAAGCAGATAGAAAGCTGTGCTGTTCCAAATGCGGCACTGCCTGGGACACATGAATCAGTCTGAATACATCTGCGAGTCACCTAGGCAATGGGAAACAACGTGACAAAAACAAGGGTTTTGAGGGCAACTAATGTAGGAAGACATTGTAATAGTGCTTCCGTGTTCTTCAAGTTGGTATTTTGCAAAAGATGTGTGGGTAGATTCTGGGAGGAGAGAGAAATGTAGGGCTCCACAATTACTTCAACGGATCACAATATGAAAAGCTTCAATTAATGTCTGTGGATGGGAGTTACTATGGGTTCTGTCCCAATTACAGTTTCATTAGGTCACCTATTATATAAAAAAGAGATGCGCTGTCCCTTTTGCGAAGTGTTTCTGAGATTAAGTCACTGGTGTGCAGTACATTCCTCTGTCAAAGGATTATGATTCCTCTTCATTGGGATCACTGTTCAATGTTAGACCAATCACATTCAGCCTTACTTCTAGATGAGTTTTGGAGTAAAATCCAAAGTAACTCGATACTTGTCTGAGGTAACTTCAATTCTGATTTGACACATTTTTAACTTGAATGCAGCATCAGCTTGATTGGATCAGCCTCGTTCCCTTTTTCTATTGGGTGAGATATCTGTTCCAAGGCAATACCCTCCGATTAGCTGATGGTGAGGCTTACACATACAGACCAAGGTTAGCCTCTCTCATCTGCTACACAACGGGCTGGAGGTTTAGGTAGCTCTGTACACACAGGAGTTGAACACGTACATCACACTTCGCTGACAGGAGTATTCCGGCTCAACTCCTTGATCCCATGTAGGATTCGCTTCATGTGGCCCACTCTCGCTATCCCCAAGTCCTGTCAAACACAGGTTAGAGGACAGGTGTTTATTGCCAGTGTTAGTTTGGTAAATACTGGAACAATCTTAGTCAAAATGTAGGCTAGTGAAAGGCAGTAACCTATAAAGGAAATTGGGTTAAATAGGTAAGATAATGTTTCAGGACTACTGACTGGAACTGATTATATACCTCTTTCCTAT
Source organism: Scyliorhinus torazame (assembly GCF_047496885.1). Classification (NCBI taxonomy): domain Eukaryota; kingdom Metazoa; phylum Chordata; class Chondrichthyes; order Carcharhiniformes; family Scyliorhinidae; genus Scyliorhinus; species Scyliorhinus torazame. The sequence goes on along the minus strand of NC_092720.1, from coordinate 120,730,028 downwards.
AACACAGTTTTGTTATTCCGTTCAAATGCTTACCCCAACTTGCCCTCTTTGCCTGAAATGAAGTATGTCCTTGATCAGGGAGGGGAAGGGGAGAAATTAAATTAAAGAGTAGCAGTCCCTTCATTCTTGGTGCTGCACAAGTTAACACTAGTCATGGTCAAAATATTTTGTTTCTGGCCTCATCAAAGTCTATTCAGAAAATATTTAATAATGAAGTACACACTGTATACATTATATAGTCTCTGGAACACTGTGACTATCCTGCTAGGCCACAGTGCTTTTCTATTGGTATTCAGAACATACGATGGTGCTAAAAAGCTATATTCCAATGGTATATACTGTTTATTACACCAGCCCATATTGGATAATCCACTAGGATGCAACTTCTAACCTACTGGTGCATATTATCCCTGATACAAGTTCTTTATATCCAGTCATTTCACCAGCACCAAGTTCAGCTACAAACTGCTTCTGAGCTCATTTGGAGGGCTGGATGCCACACAAGGGTCCTACCACAATGTCCCATCAAGCATTTCCAAGTCAGGACAGAGTAAAGCTCTCTTTACACAGCCCCATCAAGGAACCCCAGAAAAGTGTTGTACCTAAATTTCGGGTGCTTGATGGGGCTGTGTAAAATAATTTTCTATTTCCCCCTGCCTGTCGTTGCCTGAGTGAGATTGCTAATTTGTGATGAATCAGTTGCAGTTTTGTGCGGTGAGCTGATGCCCTCTAATAATTTTCCCAACTATTTCACTCAGAAATATTCTAACTAGTATCAGTCTGGGCAGCAAAGGAGTCTATATTGAATGGTGCAAATCAATCCACGTTTAAAATGCTCATTAAGTTTGTGTAGTTGTGCAGTGTTCACTGCGAGTGCATGTCATTGTGAATTTGATCGTGTGTTTGAGCTGATTCATGACATCAGGTGCCAGATGTTATGGCTTGCAATTCCTGCGATGTGGGTGCAAGCCTGGCCAGCAGTAATGGTGCCATGAAACATCAGGGGGCTGTGGAGAAAGGGGACACCTAAAAGTAGTCAGGATGCCCCTAAGCATTAGGCTGTCCACTTATTCAAGAATAATAGGTAGACTGCAGCCTAAAGCTTTATGTTGTAATTGAGTGCTGGTCAATTAGTTGGCTGGATGATGTGATGCATGAAAGAATAGCTGCCACACTATGCATTTGGCAGGCAACCGGGATAAACTCAAAACTCAGGTGCAGCAAAGCTGGGAAATTGCAACAATCAAGATTAAAAGCAAAAGGTAAAAACTGAATTGGCAGCTAGTCCTGGGAGATTGGTAGACACAAAACCATCACCTTATGTTTAGGGGGCTGCAATGCTCTAAATTTTGAGTGTTACAAGCACATAGGGTCATATTAGGGAATTCTGATACACATTGATATGCAAAAACTTTCTGCAAAACCTTGACATAGGATGTAATGTTAGTGTGGATATGCAAGATTGTTCATATATACACACACACACATGTAGTTGGATTGTACTTGAATGCCGACTCCTAAAAGGATAAAAGATCCTGAACAAAATGGAGCAGTTCCTATGCAACAATTTGTTAACAAAACATTCCAGATATTTGAGATTAGACAGTAACTACCCTGAGGGATTGAGAGACCTAGGGGCGTAAGCAATTGAAGGAAAGAAGCAGTTTTCAAGATACTCAGGAAGCCAGGTCAGCAGCTGGCATCACATCAGGATGTTGGTACAAACCTCAATCTTTAAACTGTAACCTTCTCCTCCACTGAGGCCAAAACAATTAAAAAGCCAGTGATTCCCAGTCCAAGTATTCAGCCTGGCACCCACTCACAGCAGATAGGGTCAATGGGCTAAATCTCAACATCAAAGAACAGGTAGGCTCAGGTCGTGCCAGAGATTAAAGTACAAGAAAAATTAAACAGAAACTGATCCCATCAACTTCTGATTTCAACCTGGGCAAAGGGGCAGGTGACTAATCAACTTGTGGAAAACGGTTGATCATTTAAATATTCTAATGAGGTTCCGTGCCTTTCTTTTAACAGTTATTTTTTTACCAAAGGCGGCTGAGTGTCCAACTTTCATGAAATGAAAAGGCTTATAGGTCATCAATCAGGTTGCCTGTTGGCAAAACCCACTCAGTTTCTGCAAGACACGGGAAAACCTGATCTTTTAGTCTTCCCATCTTCACAACAGTCGCCCCTGCACAGAATTTGCCTTCAGGTTAAAATGAGTCCCAGCTATTTAGCTTGAACTATAGTCCGTGATTCAAATCATTTTTGACTCTTTTAAAAATTATCTTTCGCTCTATATCAATAAGCCTGAAGCTACTCTCAAAAGCCATTCTAAAATATTTTTGGGTAGAACTCTCTTTTTCTTTCTCATATCCCTTTTTCCTTTCACAAAAGAATTCTTAGCATCACTTGGGCATTTTGGCTTGAAAGGTTTGTGGGTGCATAGCAGCCAGTGTACAGTGATTCCACTAAGCATTCTGTAACTTCTTTACAGCTCATGGCTTCACAGTACCTTCTAAATGATGTGATCTCAGCACACAGAGCAAGTTAAAGCAGAAAGTCAGTACTGATAAAGGCAGGCCGCATTAGTTTGTCATTCATGCAGAAGTGAAAACGTCACTTGCAATACCTTCAGGTCTCGTCTCTCCAGATGCAAGAGCTCTGAGCCACGGATGTCGTGCCGGATGAAGATGTCTCTGTATTCGAACAGGCTAAGATGCTCTAACCAGGCTGCCACCTCCTCAGTACCCCACTGATGCACTGTGGGAAAGCGAAGAGCAGCGCCACCTTCAGTACCCACAATCCCAAAGGCAAAGAGAAATGCACAACCATCACCCGCTAGCAAAAAAAAGGCCCACAGAGGTTTCAGAGAATGCAGAGTACACCACTAGCTAATCTCACAAGGGGTATTTCAGGGGAACACCATGAATCAATAGCACACAATGCAATTGGGAGTCCGGCACAGCTGCTGAAATCAAATACTTGTTCTTGAGTGGATAGCTCCAGGCTACATTAGCAAATATATACAAGTCCTTCCTGTCTTGCACATATCTCAATCTCTCTACTGTGCTGTAGTGTGCTAAAGAATCCGGCTAGTCAATGAGAGGTGGGGATCTATGACATCTCATTGATAATGCACATTCTGCTGTTGTACTGAGGCACACAGATCAGCAGCACGCAAATCCTACCTCTGATCTGTTTTGAGTTGGCTGATGTCAGCCAGTTGCAGTCAGAATGCTACATGTAGTCTTTGTCCCATGGGTGAGGTGAAAGCAGTGGAGGCAGTTGCCCTCACTTCCTGCTCCACTGACCCTCGATGAGAAGAATATTGGGCGAAGAATGAATTGGGTTTGGTTGCAATGACCCAGGGTCCAATACTCTGCTGATTCTCACTGTCTAGGATCATACATGAAGAAAGTTCATTTGATGCAAGTGCTAGAAGGTTGTTAGCACCTGTGAAATCTCTAACTCACTGAAAATTAACACCGTCAACAGTGAAAGGGGAGTACAAGGGAGGGGAAAATAAAATGGAGTATATGTTGATTGTGCCTTCCACCCACTCCCTTGTTAAGGTACTCCTGACACAACTTCTCAAGTTATCTTAAAGCTGGTTTGCATTCCCCTGCCTGTTAGGAAACAAGACACAAACATACGATTTGAGCATAGTAATAACAATAATTGCTTGTCACAGGTAGGCTTCAATGGTTACTGTGAAAAGCCCCTAGTCGCCACATTCCGGCGCCTGTTCGGGGAGGCTGGTACGGGAATTGAACCTGCGCTGCTGGCCTTGTTCTGCATCTGGGGCTGGTTTAGCACACTGGGCTAAATCGCTGGCTTTTAAAGCAGACCAAGCAAGCCAGCAGCACGGTTCAATTCCCGTACCAGCCTCCCAAACAGGCGCCGGAATGTGGCGACTAGGGGCTTTTCACAGTAACCATTGAAGCCTACCTGTGACAAGCAATTATTGTTATTACTATGCTCAAACTCATGATCCCTCTTATCGGCATCACCCATCCAGGGGCTGGTTTAGCACAGGGCTAAATAGCTGGCTTTTAAAGCAGACTAAGGCAGGCCAGCAGCGTGGTTCAATTCCCGTACCAGCCTCCCCGAACAGGCGCCGGAATGTGGCAACTCGGGGCTTTTCACAGTAACTTCATTGAAGCCTACTTGTGACAATAAGCGATTTTCATTTCATTTCATTACAAGCCAGCTGTTTAGCCCACTGTGCTAAACCAGCATGAGTAAGGATATGTGGAATGAACCTGGGCTGATGAGGACTAGAGTTATGGTATTAAGTAACATTTTAAGTCCAAACAGCACTGTAACTAGCTCTACAGAGAAGCCTGCAGAATTCACTAATGTAGGTTCCACTTAAAACTGTGGCCTGGAGCACACCTTCAATTGATTGAGCAATTTATTAATGCCGACCAAAGGATAAAACAATTGGCACTTTAATCAGAAAACGAGCATAGAATGTATTTTGATTTTGTTAGAATTTATTATTACACTTAAACATTCAGAAAGTGAGAGTTTTCACATTGGAGGGGAAATTCTGCAGAAGATTCAGGTGGAAGAGAGAGATTCTGCATAGGGCCCAGGTATAGACAGACGTGCACAGGTGCAGATTGAGGCAAGAGATTCCCTTCTGATCTGAGCTGTTATTTATTCCGAGACAACGTTAACAAGCAAGTCTCTGCAACTGTAACAGCTGCATCTTTCCTCCAGTATCTAACCTGTGCCCACCCTCTGGTCTGGAAAGGGAATATTGGCATGTTATACCACTGTTAGAAGCCTCAGAGCCAAGTTTGATCCTATCTTCATCTCTAACTCTCCAGTACAAATGGAAATCTGAACTAAAATAAATGCAATATACAGAAGATGCTGCAAATCTGAAATAAGAACAGAAAATGCTGGAAAAACTCAGCAGGTCTGGCAGCATCTGTGGATAGATAAACAGAGTTAACGTTTTGAGTCCATATGACTATGCTTCAGAATTAGAGGGGGAGAAATGAGCTCAGAAGAAGAGTCATACGGACTTGAAACATTAACTCTCCTTCTCTTTCCACAGATGCTGTCAGACCTGCTGCGTTATGCCAGCATTTTCTGTTATTTCAGAATGTGAACTAACATTTTCCCTTCTATAAGGCGTAGTCGTGCAGGTTGTGGTGCAGTGGGTTCGACCTGCCTTCTGACAGAGAATTTAAGACAAAGGCCAATTTACAGCACATGAACAGATTGAACCTGGGATCTTGTCTATATGCCTTTAGTTTCTGGCAGCACATTATGCCAAAGGACAATTGGGAAAGTAAGGCTTAATGTTCTGGTTTTGAATTAATTTCCAGCTGCATTCTCCAAACACATGTGGGAGGCCAACGTAGAACTGTTAATCACCATTGTGAATCATGTGCCTTCTACTGCCTCATAATTTCAGTGGACAATGGCTTCAGGGCTATTCTACAGGATTTGTGAGTGATTTGTATCCAGTGGTCTACATCAGAGGAACCTGTGGTGCCATTATGATGCATGGAATTGTAAAGAGAGGAACAACAATAAGGATTACTAATATTTCTTAATATGCCTTCATCACAAATGGCTCAGCCAAGGAGCTGTATTTGAAGTGAAACATTTCAAAATACTATCCAAATAATGGAACTGCTGTGACTGATGAGATGTGGATTGCACTGGCAATTTGAGATCAGGTGCTGTATAAATCTCTCCAAGTGTGAATGGGACTGATACTAACTAAACTGGATAATGATGATGATCACGATGACATAAATTACTGATACTGGCCACAAAGGATGGAAGTAGAGGAGGGTCAGAGTTTACATACGCACCTGGTAATCCCATGTTCCCCCTGGTTTCCTTATTCTTGTTGTTTTTCTCTTTTTTTAGCTTTGACACAAGACGGAATTTGGCACTGCGAGTGCGCTTGGAATATTCCAAGAACTGGCCCTGGGCAAAAGACACGAGAAAAGTAAAGCACCAATAACTTGTAATATACCACATAATTAACAGAGCAAAGAAAATCCCAACGCACTGATCATTCACAGACACACCCAGATACACAGACACACACACATCATTGATGCAAGGATTGGATAGAATGCAAATTTATTTTATACGAAAGAGGCTCAGGAATTAAAATGCCCTGTCCCTCTCAACAAGGAGCCCTGCCAATCCCACATTTACCCGTTGTCCTCAGATAAAAACATAGTTATCAAGAGTAAGGTTAAGTAATTTTAGGAGAAAGGGCAATCTTCAAGTAAAAACTCAAAATAAGCGACAAAAGGAAAATTCTTGCATTTTCCATTCTCAGGATGCACCCAAGTACTTAATGGTCAATGGCTAATTTCAGAATGACTATCAGTGTATGTGGGGAAGTGTGTCAGCCATATAGATCACAAATAATAAATTAATGAAGGACCAGATCTATTTTCGGTGGTGTTAGTTAGGGAATAAATGGTGATAAGGATATATGGATAACTCCCTTGCTATGGGATCATTTACAACCTGCCAGTCTAGGGCAGGTGTGGCTAGTTCAAGCAGTCATAAAAAGACAATACTACTACTCCGTCATGATGGGAAACTCTGATAAAGGGATGCCTAATTTTACTATCCATTTGATAGCCTCTTGAGAAACTGAGTGGTGAAATGAGATGCCTTCTGCAACAGATCCTAGTGGACAGGTTGATATGATGTGTTCCAAGGACTGGGACTCATAGCCATAGCCACAATTTTGGCCATTTGTCATCTACCACTTAGAGAACAGATGGTTATGCGCCCATTGCCTGAGTGGATTAGTTTCAGCACTATTCACTGCCTTTTAGGGAGGTCGAAGCTAGGAATCTTGGTTGTTTGGTCAGTGATGAGATGCTTTTATGTAGCATGGTACCACGATTCTATCCATCTGGATACTGCGTTTGTTTCAACGTGTTACGGTCACCTGGTCAGCTCTCAGCAGTGGCTAAGATTCTGGACCAGAGCTGCAACATTTTAAAAGTTTTAATGCGGTGCGGAAAGATCGATTCATTCCGGGAGTGATTACATAAGAAATAGGGCTTGGTTATTTTGTAAACAAAGTTTATTAAAACAAAAGAAAAGCAATATTTATTCTGGGGGAGGACAAGGTATCATTGAAAGGGATTAAAGCAAAGTGGGAAGAAGAGTTGGTGGAGGGCATGGAGGACGGGTTGTGGTGTGAGGTGCTCCGGAGGCTGAATGCCTCAACCTCGGGCGCGGGTTTGGGGCTGATACGGTTGAAGATGGTGTATAGGGCGCACCTCACGAGGACGAGGATGAGCCGACTCTTTGAGGGGGTGGAGGATGTGTGAGTGCTGTGGGGGGAGTCCCGCAAACCATGTTCATGTGTTTTGGTCCTGACCGAAACTGAAAGGGTGTTGGAGGGAGGTCTTCAAGGTTATCTCGGGGGTGGTACACGCGAGGCTCGGGCCAGGGCCCTTAAAAGCCTAAAAGGTGTCGGACCAGCCGGGGCTGGAGGCGGATGCAGGGGCAGATGCCGATGCCTTCGCCTCACTGATTGCCCGAAGGCGGGTCCTGTTGGGGTGGAGGTCAGCTTCTCTGCCCTGCTGGAGAAGGGATAGAGGTGGCATAGAGGTGGGACCTGCTGGAATTTCTAACGCTCGATAAGGTGATGTTCGAGCTGAGGGGAAGGATTCTACAATTTACGGGCATTGTGTATCATGCACTTTCAAGGATTAGATGACATTGAACATTAGGGGCCGGGGGGGGGGGCAGAGTTGAGTGTATGGAATATTAGTGATTATGTATGGGATGACCATTGCTTTTTTTTTTCTTGTTTTGTATTTGCGAGTAGGGCGGATGTTTGGGTTTGTAGGATAAAGGGGTTGTTGGTCAGGGGATCACCATTGTATTTGTTATTGTTGGTTATCTGTTGTTGGGTGTATATTTGATGAAAATGTGGAAAATGAGGAGAATAAAAATATGGGAAAAAAACACCAATATTTAAACTTTTCAATTTCAACCCTAACAATAATAGGTTATATGTGGTTTTTTTTAATCCTAACCCCAAAATCCCCATTAAACACTTCAAATGAACATGCAGCTCTCATTCCACTGACACAGGCAGGCAAAAGTGATTCCTGCATTTACAAAGCAATTTTCTTCTGTTAGGGAAGTTCTTTCAGAACCGTTTTCGAAAGTTTGTCTCTGGAACAGCTTTCCATGATCCCTCGCTCTGTGGCTTTCCAAATCCTCTCCCATCTACACCTCCCGCTGCCTGGGGAAAGTGGGCAGTATAATCAAAGGCCCCTCCCACCTGGCTTACTAACTGTTACAACCTCTTCCGTCGGGCAGGAGATGCAAAAGTTTTAACACGCACGAACAGACTAAAAAACAGCTTCGTCCCCGCTACCAGACGCCTAAACGACCCTCTTATGGACTGACCTGATTAACACTACATATATGCTTCACCCGATGCCAGTGTTTATGTAGTTACATTGTGTACCTTGTGTTGCCCTATTATGTATTTTCTTTTCTTTTCTTTTCATGTACTTAATGATTTGTTGAGCTGCTAGCAGAAAAATACTTTTCACTGTACCACAATACACGTGACAATAAACAAAATCCAAATCCCAATCTGCCTGTTCAAACAGGATTCTTCCCCTCTCTCTCTGATCTCCGCCCAGCCCCTCAAGTAAGGTTCTCTTCTCGGGTGTCCAGACTTGAATCCATCATCGTTATCTTTGCTGTCTGATTTCCCACTCCCATTTGTACAAAAGAACAGAGCCATGCTATTGATACGCAACTAACCTCCCATTTACAGACAAAAGAGGCCATCAGACTCTGTAATGGCCTAATGGTTGGTCAAACAAGAGTGTCCCGAAGGACAATGGATCTCGAGTGAATCAATCTGGTTGAACAGGGACATCCTGTGTATTCCCACTAATGAGTTTAAGACTGAATGAGACGATGTAATTCAGGCCAGATGTGGCCTGGAGTCTCTGACTCCATGCCAGCGTTTTTGCCATTAGTTTGTTTAACCCCTAAATTGCCTGCTACATTGTCGATTGGAAGTGCTTTCTTCCTTTGTGAATGGGAGGTTGGTGTTGCTCATTACTTTCCATGTCATGAAGCATGATTGCGCCAAGGTGAATGGCAGGCTGGGCAAGGTGGGAGAATACATGGAGCCACTCAATGAGAGTGAATTGAAGCATCCCTGACACTATCCTTATGGTGGCGATTAGCCTCACGTCCATGATCTCGATAGGTTGGTTGGAGGATCATGATAGAGATCAGCATTCTGGGGCAAAGTAGACTAGGACCACTGGTGTGACAAAATGCCACAAGTTGAGTTGTATTTCTGGAACAGCAGCACCTTCCAGAGAGGGGGGGGGAATGGAAAAGAAACAGACTGAACTTTTCTTTCAAGTCGAGAAATTATTAATTCAGTAAAATAGAGTGGGAAATTACCTCGTCGTCACTTGGCTCAATGAGCTGATATAACCAGGGAATTTCTGCCAGTTTTCGAAGCTGCAGGTCCACATTAGCCAGAGCCCCAGTGAGTTCGTCCTTCTGAGGGGGATCCAACTGCTGCATCCAGAAAAGGAAAACATACAGCAATGTGCTCAGCAATAATCACTTAACAAAAACAAACACTAGTCATAAAGATGCAGGTATATTGGCTTGATTGATTTGATATCCTTCTCTTATGTCTTGCAATGTTTAGAGATCAGAAGTGAATATCCAAGCAATTACAGCTTCTGGGTTCCCGAGGTCTAACATTTGGGAGTGCTATTGGCCAAAGCAATCCTGGAATCCCAGATGCATGTGAAACTGTCACAAAACTGTGTATGACTTCACATCCAGCAAGTAATGCTCTGAATCAAAGATACATTTTCTAACCTTCTCTGCATTACATGTTGGATCTTTTAGTCCCATCATTGATTTAATAATTGTATAAAACATTATAAAATATAGAATGGGAAGCAGCAGAGATGTACCAGCAATTTACTCCAAATGTCACAGGTTGCAACTGAACTGAGAAAGTAACATAAAATAAAAGCAAAATACTGCAGATACTGGGAATCTATATAAAAACAGGAAATGCTGGAAAACCTCAGCAGGTTTCACAGCACCTGTGGAGAGAGAAACAGAGATCTGAAGAGTCATATGGACTCGAAACGCTAGCTCGGTTTCTCACTCCACAAATGCTGACAGATAACAAAGAACAAAGAAATGTACAGCATAGGAACAGGTCCTTCGGCCCTCCAAGCCCGTGCCGACCATGCTGCCCGACTAAACTACAATCTTCTACACTTCCTGGGTCCGTATCCCTCTATTCCCATCCTATTCATGTATTTGTCAAGATGCCCCTTAAATGTCACTATCGTCCCTGCTTCCACCACCTCCTCCGGTAGCGAGTTCCAGGCACCCACTACCCTCTGCGTAAAAATCATGCCTCGTACATCTACTCTAAACCTTGCCCCCTCTTACCTTAAACCTATGCCCCCTAGTAATTGACCCCTCTACCCCGGGGAAAAGCCTCTGACTATCCACTCTGTCTATGCCCCTCATAATTTTGTAGACCTCTATCAGGTCGCCCCTCAATCTCCTTCGTTCCTGTGAGAACAGACACGAGTTTATTCAACCGCTCCTCATAGCTAATGCCCTCCATACCAGGCAACATTCTGGTAAATCTCTTCTGCACCCTCTCTAAAGCGTCCACATCCTTCTGGTAGTGTGGCGACCAGAATTGAACACTATACTCCAAGTGTGGCCTAACTAAGATTCTATACAGCTGCAACATGACTTGCCAATTCTTATACTCAATGCCCCGGCCAATGAAGGCAAGCATGCCATATGCCTTCTTGACTACCTTCTCCACCTGTGTTGCCCCTTTCAGTGACCCGTGGACCTGTACTCCTAGATCTCTTTGACTTTCAATACTCTTGAGGGTTCTACCATTCACTGTACATTCCCTACCTGCATTAGACCTTCCAAAATGCATTACCTCACATTTGTCCGGATTAAACTCCATCTGCCATCTCTCCGCCCAAGTCTCCAAACAATCTAAATCCTGCTGTATCCTCTGACAGTCCTCATCGCTATCTGCAATTCCACCAACCTTTGTGTCGTCTGCAAACTTACTAATCAGACCAGTTACATTTTCCTCCAAATCATTTATATATACTACAAACAGCAAAGGTCCCAGCACTGATCCCTGTGGAACACCACTGGTCACAGCCCTCCAATTCGAAAAGCATCCTTCCATTGCTACTCTCTGCCTTCTATGACCTAGCCAGTTCTGTATCCACCTTGCCAGCTCACCCCTGATCCCGTGTGACTTCACCTTTTGTACTAGTCTACCATGAGGGACCTTGTCAAAGGCCTTACTGAAGTCCATATAGACAACATCCACTGCCCTACCTGCATCAATCATCTTAGTGACCTCCTCGGAAAACTCTATCAAGTTAGTGAGACACGACCTCCCCTTCACAAAACCATGCTGCCTCTCACTAATACGTCCATTTGCTTCTAAATGGGAGTAGATCCTGTCTCGAAGAATTCTCTCCAGTAATTTCCCTACCACTGAAGTAAGGCTCACCGGCCTGTCGTTCCCTGGATTATCCTTGCTACCCTTCTTAAACAGAGGAACAACATTGGCTATTCTCCAGTCCTCCGGGACATCCCCGGATCTGAGTTTTTCCAGCATTTTCTGTAGAAAGTGACATGCTTGAGTCATTCAATCAATTGCAAATAGCACAAGATATATTTGAGTTGCAGCAACACTGGACAGTACAAAAAGCTGTTGATAGACCTCATCGACCATATCACAGCCAGATACCCCAAAGTAAAGGGAGTGCGCAATCGGGTCGTTTAGACCAGAATGCACCACTTTCAATTCTCAGCACGTGCTCAGCTACATGGTCTCATTCAAGGCATGGGTGCAGTGCTACAAGTGGTCTCAGTTCCTTGGAACATGAATGGGAAAATCAGGCAGGGTCCCTACTTCCAAATGCTGTCTAATCACCACCACTGGAAAGTGAAAGCACGGATATTATGCATGGAGCGGTTTCAACCTCAGTTGTGACTTCCTACACAGTCAGATTCGCAGCCGACACTTGGCACTTAGTACCCCAGATAGAGGTAAGCGGACATTTGGATGAAGCACTGAAAGGCTGGTAGCACACTTGGAACCGTGACCCCAGCATTGTCTTCAGGAGAGGAGCAAACCAGCAAATAAAGGTACAACACTGTAGAAGGACAATCCCTGGTCAAAGCCTGCAAATCTTTTGTAAAAATCAGATTAACTGAAAGAATCAGGACCAGTTCAAATCATTCTTCGAATCTGCACAAACTTAATACTGGAATCATATGGTGATTTTGCACTAAATAGTGCTTCAATCTCAGGGTTTGATTCCGTCTCTAAATCACAGAATTCACCTGACATTTGAATCTCAGATGCTGCAATGGGAATCCTTAGAATCAGATGAATTCTGTGATTTAAAGGTGGAATCAACCCAAGATTGAAGCATTATTTAGTGTAAAATCACCACATGATTCCGGTATTTAGAATGCTGCAATTGCACAGTTCAAAATTATATTAAAGTTCATTTAATACATCGTCTTAAAACACGTAATAAAACTCAATTCCTTCAAACAACCCTGCAGTTTAAACACTCAGTATAATCCATGAATTTATATTTAATCCACCCAAATCTCTCAATCAAATTCTGATCTGCATTTTACTCCCGGATATCTGCTATTCTGCATATTGGCCATTTTTAACCCTCGATTAGATTCCAGTGTATTCTATACTTAATTTTTTGAACCCCTCAATTACATTCCAGTCTATAATTTGTTCCATCCATAAACCAATGAATCCCTCAATTTGCTTTTAATCTGTAACTCGCTCCGTTATTCTGCATATAAACTGCTGGCACTCCTCAATTAGCTGCTCCTATGAAACTCACTGGTGTTTTCCCACAGACCAATGGAGACACATTTGTTTCTTCCATTTAACTCTTTCCTTACCAGTGACATTTTGCCTGCCAGTAGAAGCTCGGTCTCATTGTGCAGGGCTTTCCCATTGTTGACCATTTCCATCACTAGGCTGCAACTTAGGCCCTTTGGAGAAAAAACAGTGGCGTTGCTTTAAATCCGCACCAGGACTTGGGGGCTGCTGGTCAGCAGTGTCATTGCTTCTCGCACATCACTTCTCACATCACCTGCAGCTCATAGTGAAATCACGGATTCTCAAACAGTCGGCAACAGCTTGTACACATAGAATGCTTAGTGCATAAGAGATAGTTTAAGGCTCTTCACAGAAAAGAAATAAACATCAATTAGTAATGAAAGAGTCAAGGGAGGTGATTGAAACTACAGTCAAAGAGAGATTTTGAAGAGGCTTTTTAAAGTGGGATACACAGAAAGACAAAGGGTTAGAGAAAGATCTATAGAGGGAATGGTCAAACAGGCAAAGGTGCGTTTACTGATGGAGGAGGAAGGGAATACACAAGAAGTTAAGTCTGAAGGTTAGAACACGAGGGTGGATCTAAGGCTGGAGGAGGTTGTAACGATTGGGTTGAATGAGTTAGGGTTGAAGGCTTGAAAAGTTGTAAAGATGAGGTGGGAAAAAGAGGTGTTGCAATTTGCAAACATGATTGAAAATGTTGAATTTAATGCAGTGGGAATGGGGTTCCAATGGAGATTAGTAGGGGCATGCATGGTGGATGAGCAACACAATGTAGGGAAAATGTCGGTCTCAAGGCAGCAGGCAGGAAAGTGGGGTTAAGGTCACAATCAGATCATCTATTGTCTAATGGTTCAGCATTTTGCTCGAGTGGCCAAATGGGCGACTCCAACTCCTACAACTAATGTTCCTATGCTTTCAATGACTTGCAGATAATGTCAGATGGAGCTTGGGAGGCTAGCAACGAGGATATTGGAGGAATGGAACATGCAGGAAGCAAAAGTGTGGTCAAGGTACTCCAGCAGTCGTGAGAGCAAGGGCAGAGCTGGGAAATGATGTATATGCGGAAGCAGGTTGTCTTACTAAATTATAGGATGCAGATTTGAAGCTTGACTCAGGATAAGCTGGTCCTCAAAACAGGGAAGATCCTGTCTGGGCTACTCTCCCACATCGCTGGTGGCTGGCTGTTACAGGTATGGGGCATCTCTCCTGTACCCTGATTAGTTGGCCGTAACTGGCACTAACTCACTCTCCCGTGCATTGTGTTTGGGTCTCACAGCCTGAGTGGCTTGTCTTAACTGGTACAGGGCTCTTCTCCCAGCCTAGGTGCCTTGCTCTGAGACTGAGCTATTCTCCAACACCATGTATGGCAGGCTCTGATTAATGCTGAATAAGTCACTCAAAACTTGAGAGCTTGCTCTGGCTGTGGTTCATTCTCCAACATGCAAGTTTCTGGTAAATAACCAGGGAGCATGGCTTGATCCATGCAGACTATTTAAAACAAGGTACTGCTGGAAAGAAGCTGCTTCTATGATCCCATGGCCTAGCTTTGCGTGACTTTGCTTCCTCCTCTTCTCTTCAATTCAGATAGTTTCTCCACCAATGGACAACAGTAGTGAGTGCAGCTTTCTCAGTAAAACCTGAGAAAACCATCAAAAATGAAACAAAACTCATGTTTGAGATATTCAATTCCTGCAACTGGAAGTCTCGGCACAGGACTAATGTAAATCTTTCAGCCACAGGCTATCAGTTTAGGCCTTGAAGATGTGATCACATATTTGTTTCAGCTTTTCCACTGATTGCCTGTCTTCTCTCCTAACTCATGCTCTCATGCTCATGGGCAGCATGGTAGCACAGTGGTTAGCACAGGTGCTTCACAGCTCCAGGGTCCCAGATTCGATTCCCGGCTTGAGTCACTGTCTGTGCGGAAGTCTGCAAGTTCTCCCCGTGTTTCCTCCAGGTGCTCCGGTTTCCTCCCACAGTCCAAAGATGTGTAGGTTAGGTGGATTGGCTCTGCTAAATTACCCTTAAGTGTCCAAAAATGGTTAGGCGGGGTTACGGGGATAGAGTTGAGGTGTGGGGATAGGGTGGAGGTGTGGGCCTGGGTAGGGTGCTCTTCCGAAGGGCCGGTGCAGACTTCATGGGCCGAATGGTCTCCTTCTGCACCGTAAATTCTATGATTCTATGCTAGATTATGGTTCCAGAAATCCTGGTGATCTCTGGTTTCACCTGAGGTGTCATTATTTATTTGTGTGTCTAGATATCATTTTCTCCAAGGGTGATCAGTAAGGATGAAAAACTATGGTCATGGTCAATCCTGTCCTCACCCACACAAGCGCTTTCAGCAGTAGTCAACAGACATTGATCATAAAAGCCAATCTATCCCATAAGAATCCACACCACTAGTGCTCTAATACTCCTTTTCCAAACTCAGCCTTCTACTACCCTAACCAACCCACCCTCCCCAATTGAAGCCCAGCCCATTAGTATTTTAGTTGCCCCAAAGGTAATCCTAGAAGTTATTCAAATTTCTCATTTCGTTCAGGTACATTTACATTGTCCTTCATGTTTCTATCTCTACTATCCTCAACTGGGAGATTATTCCAAATATTTCCCACTCTTTGAAGTACAGTGGTTTATCAAGGTTAACATATCCTTTTAGACTGTAGAGTTTGCACTTTCTTCTAAACTTACCACATTACTCCCTTCAGCCTCTTCAATATCTGTTTTTCCCTCTCTATGGGACTATACCACTGACTAATGACAATAGTCAAAGTCTGGCATATTCATTCCACAGAAGTGTGAATCTTGGATGAATTCCTCATTCTAATCCATGGGTGCTAAACCAAGTGTGCTGCCTCAAGTGATATTGAGCTGCCATTCGGCCTTTCCGGCTCGGCTACTCGCTCTTCAGGGCCAATTAGAAATTGAACATTTGATTGTGAACTTCAGCAGGATGGGATTAAAGCCTTTTGTACAATAACAGACACTCAACTATGAGCTGATCAGAGGTCTGATCAATCAGTAAATCCTTTACAATGTGACCATCCAATATGAAATACTTTTACTGCATCCGACAAGAGTATGAGAGAAGAGACACAAAGGCTGTCTCTTGATTGCTAGCTAGAAATCTGTGTACTCGAAGTTCCAGGACATGTCTTCACCTTCTGAATAGCAAAATGTCAGGTCCATGGAAATGTCAGCCCCCCCTGTATCAGACAGCTCTTCCAGTTTACACTTTATAGGTGAGAATGCAGAAATAAATAATTTTGCAGGTTCAGTCCAGTTTGTCCATCATCCCGGACTTCCTGATCACATGGAAATTAAAAACCTCATCTTCAAATCCCACTTAGGCTTGACCTTACTGTATCACTGCAATTTACTTCAGTCCTACATCCACTTCTGCATTGCAACCCCCCTTCCCTTTTGTGGCATTCTCTTCAGTTGTCTTAGGTATCCCTCAACCCCTCTGCTTCTCTCGGTCTTTTTCAAATTATAAATGCACAGAATTGGAGGCTATCTTAGGACATGGCCTGGTAGTAGAAAACACAGAGCAAGGATAAAGGAAATGTCCTCTGCTTGATGTGAGAGAGTGTGAGATGATCTACTTTGGATCGATGAAAGAAAGTTGTACAGAGTTTTGGTGAGACCCATCTGGAGTACAGCATTCAGTTTTGGGCACTGCCTTAGAAAAATATATATTTGCCTCGGTGGGAACGCAATGCAAATTGAAGCTTGGCTTGGCCGTCTATCCAGGAGATAGATCAGTCTTCACTCCCAATTCCCTGAAAACTGAGTCTGGCTCGACTGTCGATCTGTATAACCTATCCAGTCTAGCTACCCCCCACCACAGATTTCACTACCATTTCTTACCTCGGTTGTTTTCGACTTTGAGTAAACTTTGTCCATGGATTTGGCACTGGCATTTACTGCGTGCGCAAGCTCCTGCTCCATGGTGTGATGCAGCTGTGCTGTCTCCCGAATCCTGGATCAAAGGAGGAGTAGGAACAGTTGGAGGGGGACAAAAAAACAAAAGATGGGGAATGGTCAGCTAATGAAGCAGCAGCAGAGTGGAAAACGGAGACCTTGTGAGGAGGCTTTTGGGAAGCATAAAGCAGACAGGGTAGTGCAATGTTGGCCAAACATAGCTTGCTCCACGGTGAAGACAGTAAAGAGGATACACTTTTTTGGGGACTGACTGGTTTGCTGCAAGCCAGCCAAATCCAAAAACTGATGAGAAAAAAAGCACAACAATAGAAAACTAGGAATCAGAGGAAGAAACCTGAACTGGCTTTTGTGGTCTTAATGGCACAAGTGAAAACCTGTTGGACGGGAGCAGCATTTTTCCCATCAAACTACTTGCACCTCTTGCCCTGGCCTCTATAACATGTAGTCTGTTATACTGCATTAAGCAGCTTAACTCTGATCTAATTCTATATAACATAAAGCCCTTTAGACCATATAACAGACAATTTGCACTTCTTAGCCTGCTCTCTATAACTTACAACTGGGTACAAACCATCTAACAGACATGCAACTCTCCCATCCCGCTTACAACATACAGACTGCCATTGTGTGCAGCAGGTAGTTTAAAGCTCTTCTACTTGTTCTACTGTGGAATAGAGTGCTGAGGCTCAAATTTTTCCTCCTTTATTACATTTAACCTTTTATACTTTGCAATGTAAAATTTCTCCTCTGGACCAAGCTCCCTTTTGTATTTAGGTTGAGGATGTTTAAGCAGATGTTTAACCAGCTTTGACAAAGGGTCATCTGGACTCGAAACGTTAGCTCTTTTCTCTCCCTACAGATGCTGCCTGACCTGCTGAGATTTTCCAGTATTTTCTCTTTCGTTTCAGATTCCAGCATCCGCAGTTATTTGCTTTTATTTTTTAAGCAGAGGTTGCAGCCCTATTTTGGTACTGTTCATGGTTCAAGATTAATTGACTCTTCCATTTTCTGGCATCTGCCCAGTACAGCAGAAGCTGCACTTGGTCCAGTACTTGAGATCCTCCTAACCTCCTGCCAATAATGCAGAAGTGCATCATGAAATGCCTGCAGCTTGTTCTCACCTGCTCTCCGAAGGAAGATGCATCGACTCAATAGACTGAATGGCCTCCTTCTGGGCTGGAATAGCTCTATGGCATTAAAACTTCAGCAGAGTGGCAAATTAGAATAAATCAGTGGCTGCGATTTGGTTATCCACTGACACCCTTACCTATGGATGAGCGTTCCAGCCGCCCGGCCAAACTGATTGATCTCAGCAGCTTCCTCTTCCGAAACAATCTCAGGTTGCAAGGCATATTGGGAAGATGGGCGAGGTAGTTCACATTTTTGCTTGTCTTCCCAAGACTTGAGGGTGCTCTCAAAAGCCTGTGGCATGAGAAGACCCAAACATACACACACAAGATTAACAGCCCAACCTCTTGCAAAATCACTTAACCAAACCCAAACTGCTATTGCATCAGGACACTTAAGACTGAAAAGAAATACAGCAGGAGCCTCTGTAATACCGCCTGCAGTTTCCGTCTCACACTACAACATAACATTGATAGTTCTGCCTTTTCATCTCTAAACAATAAAAGACGTGTCACCATTCAAAGATTAATGAAATAATTAAGAAAGAAAATCAAGCACCACATGCAAAATAAACTTCAGGATTTATCTGACAGAAACCATTAGGGTTAAATCAGATATTAAAACCTGATTCCGTGTGTCAGATAAGTGGTCAGGCAGAAATATTTAATCTAGGACTTTCAATCAACAAATAAAGGCTGCATAAGCTTAGAATGTCAGTTCAATAGTCGACTGGAGTGTTGTAATCACTCGCAGGTATCAGCGACTCAATACCTGTGACAATAATAATTAGACCCATGGGTTATTACTGATTTATCTCCCTCACCTAAAGAATGGGAAGACTTTGATTTACTGGCTAATTTCTGTTTTAGCCTAGCTGTATTTAAGCATCACAAAGTCTCCAATTGTTGTACTCTCCAGCTGATTTCAAGCTAATATGTACCCTGTCTCTGGTCAGCATCTGTGCACGGTTCTTGTGAATGATTTTGATGTAACCAGGGGGCTGGATCCAGGCTTCTCCATCCACTTGCACTGGTACGCCTTCATCGCCGAGGATTGTGATCTTCACAGCACGACACTAGAGGTAAGGGCAGGGTGAAAGCATACTTAGGTAAAACCTAACCCAAATTGCACAAAAGGCTGGTTCACAACTCACTGAATCCCAGCATTTGCCTGAAAGGTCGCACTGTTCCTGATAAGGAACACTTTAAACCATTTCACTTCATTGCTGTTACACAGCAGATAGCCTGTTCCATTAGGACAGATCATTGTACAGCACTTGTGATAAAGAAAAAGTACATAGGAAATTAATAAGCCTCTGAAAAAGAGCTCACTGCTCCAGTTTCCCCAGATAAAGGGTCACATGCTAAGTTCCATCATTCATATGTTAGAATAGAACCATTAGAATCCCGACAGTGCAGGAGGAGGCCATTTGGCCCATCAAATCTGCACCAACACACCAAAAGAGCACCCCTCGCCCCATCCCTGTAACCCCAACCAACCTGCACATCCCTGGACAGTAAGGGGCAATTTTATCATGGCCAATGAACCTAACTTGCACATCTTTGGACTGAGAGGGGAAACCGGAGCACCTGGAGGAAACCCATGTAGACAAGGGGAGAAAGTGCAAACTCCACACAGTCACTCAAAGCTATAATTAAACCAGGCTCTGGCGCTGTGAAGCGGCAGTGGTACCCGGTTCCCTGACCTTTTGTTTATTTGGTATCAGGATGCGAGTAACACTGACAATGCTGATTGTCGCCAGCTGCCCTGGGAATTGCGAAATCAATTCAGAAGTCATTAATTTAATTTAATAATGCAGATGGGATTGGATTTACACCAAGGCTACAGGAGCTAGGGGTGGCTATGGTGAACAGACTGGATTTTACAATTCTGCAGCTTTTATGGTTTCTTCATTTTCTGGTTTCAGTCCACACATAGCCCTATTTTAAAAAAATTTTTAGAGTACCCATTTCTGTTTTCTAATTAAGGGACAATTTAGTATGGCCAATTCGCCTACCCTGCACATCTTTTTGGATTGTGGGGTGAGACCCACGCAGAGAATGTGCAAACTGCACATGGACAGTGACCCGGGGCCGGGATCGAACCTGGGTCCTTGGCACCGTGAGACAGCAGTGTTAACCACTGCGCCACCATGCCACCCTCCACATTGCCCTATTTACTGAATTTTATTTCCTATGCTGTAGCTCGAGATTTTTTGGTACCTGTTTCATTATTATAGCTCTGGTGGCTTTTTGCTTCAACATTACCCTTCAGTCTGGAGTCTCTTTGCATTTCCTGTGCTGTAACTTGGGGTTTTATTGACAATATTCTGTGCTTTGTAGGCTGTTCTGAGCCACTAACAGGTTGCTAACTCCTTGCATAAGTTGTGTTCTCTGATTGACTCTGTGGCAGTTGACTATTGTGTACAGATAACATTGAGGTTATTGGTGCGAAATTAGTCATCAGGATCAAAGGACTTGTGGAATACGAAAGGCCGGGAAATGTAGAATTTACCCTCATAAGGAGAGCAACCTTGAGGCGTAGTTGCCTCAACTTATATTTTAGGGGTTCAAATTCACCATGTAAAAGAAAACTGTTTAGTTTGGAGGTCACTGAAACCTGAAGTTCTTGCACAATGTGAGCAATGTTAGATGTTGCTGGAATAACCTCATGAAAAAAAAAATCAACAAATGCTTGGGGAGTAAAGTACCAAGGCCATGCGATACTAGAGGATCCCAGAGTCAAGGCAATGGACAGGAACTTTTACAACGGAGATTCTGAATAGTTTGTTACCTCCCAAATTCCAGGGCAAGAGATATTATGGAATGGATTTTGTACAGGAAAAGAGTACCGCCAAAAGTTACATTTTGTGTTAGAATGAATGATTTGGCAAGAAATGAAATCTTGCAAAGGGAGTTTGTGAGTCAAGTGATAGACTAAAGAACAGAACCAATTGGGTACTGATCCTGGGATCACTTCTATACTTCATCTTCAATGGTTAGGAATAGCAAAACTCAAGAGGTAACTGGAGAGATGGCATAGGAGTAAACTATTGAGATCTATTGAAAACTGAGACCACTTATAAATAGTTTGCACAGGATGGACGGGTTTCACCTGGGAACCAATGCTCGTGCGGCGAGAGTAAATTGTTGTGGGGGTCAAAATAATTTGACAGAGTGGAAGTAGGAGAAAGCAAGAGGAAAAGAAACAAAAAGTACTGAGGGTGATCTCACTTACTTGAGCAATTCGATGGTGTTGCAGGTTGATAACTCGCGAAACCGCCATCTGCATACTGCCAAACACAGCCACCACCTCCAGAATCTTATCGTCAAAAGAGGGAGCGGTGAACATCTGTAGGATAAAGAACCAACAAGAGTTAACTCACCAATGATGTTAGCATACAGGGGTTGCAGTGTGCATATTACTCTCGGGATACAAATACTCCAGCCCTGTACTTTGCACGTCACAATGCAGCAAAAGGAACAGTGTCTGTAACCCCACCGAGCCATTGGACGCCTCTTTATTTAACACAAACCCCCACTGAAGTTGTACTTACATCATCTTCCTTGGTTCCACCCCAGAAGTTGGTGCCACCAGCATAGCTGGGGATATTTAGCACTGCAATGCCCTGCAGGCTGGGCAAGGGGATACGCTGTCCATCACACTGCATTACAAAGTGGAAAGAAACATCAACACAGGGCAGACAGCGATGTGAAAACAAAGCACTCTTAAGATGTCCATCACAAAATGTCCTGGGTCAATACAAACGGAACTCCAGCAAAAAAAAGATAAATATGGTGATATGTCTCAACTCATTGAGTATAATCTATCCTCGGTTGATAAAAAGAAAAGGCAGAGCATAGGGGTATATGAGGAAATAAGTACCAGTGATGAAGGATACTGGCAGAGGTCTGAGAAAGAAAAAGTGATAATCCAGTGGGTCAAGCATAGCGCTTTCACACTCTGATACTGGGTGAAAAAGTGGGATGCGTATTAAGAGGTAGACCATTCAGATCCTCCATCAAGTCTTTACTACCATTCAATTTGATCAATGTTGATTTGTACCTCAATTCCATTTACCCTACCTTTGTGCCATATCTCTCGATACCCTTGCCCAAGAAAAAGCTATCAATCTCAGTCTTGAAAATTATAGTTGGCTCAGCATCCAGCATTTTGGGGTCGAGAGTTCCATCACCTCTCATGCTTCCCGATTTCACTCCTAAATGGCCTAAACTCTGATGTTAAGATTATATACTCCCTTGTTCTGATGCCCTCTTCAGACGAAGTAATTTTTCTGCAGGTTAAAGAATATCAAATAGGCTTACGGAACTTGAATTCTTTCAGCCCCAGTATCATTCTCATGAATCTGCACTTTCCCTAGTTCAAGACGCTAATATCTTTCCTGAGGTTTGGTGGCGAAAGCTGAACGCAGTACTCCAGATAGGGTCAGATACTCTGGGACTGGATAGTACCATAAGAAACTGCCTTTTCACAGTATTATGTAGTGCAGTGGGCTCCTCATCACGTTCTTGGAATTTGAAGTCAAATCGAGCCCTGGATGTTGGTATATAATTTAGCTTTGCCAGTACTGTGCCAGAATCCTGTGTAAAATATCTTTGTGCAATTCCAGTTCATTGAAGTTTATGTGAGATTAATCGGATAAAAATGATCAGAATCTTGCCATAAAGAATCTCATTCAGAAAGTCAAAATGAATAATCATTTTGAAAACGAAAAATCATATTAGCGTCATACAGAGGCTGCACCTGAGGAAATGTAGAGGGACCTTCCCTCTGTATCCAAAGCATACTGAAACTGACTAGGAGCACATGTTGGGACAATGGATAGAGAGCTTTACTTTCTATTGGTACTTAACCCATAAAATATGGAATTTGATTTCTTCAATCGGTTTTGCATCTTCCTAAAGTCTCAAAGTGCTTCACAGTCACTAAATTAATTTGGAAGAGTAAGCACTGTTTTTATGACGTGGGGATGCCGGCGTTGCACTGGGGTGGGCACAGTACGAAGTCTTACACCAGGTTAAAGTCCAACAGGTTTGTTTGGAATCACTAGCTTTCGGAACGCAGCTCTTCATCAAGGGAGTGAAGAGGTGGGTTCCACAACACGGTGGCGCAGTGGTTAGCATTGCTGCCTCACGGCACCAAGATCCCAGGTTCAATCCCGGCTCTGGGTCACTGTCCGTGTGGAGTTTACACATTCTCCCTGTGTTTGCGTGGGTTTCGCCCCCACAACCCAAAGATGTGCAGGGTAGGTGGATTGGCCACGTCAAATTGCCCCTTAATTGGAAATAAATGAATTGGGTACTCTAAATTTATTTTTTTAAGAGGTGGATTCCACAAACACATATATAGACAAAGTCAATGATGCAATATGATACTTTGAATGTGAATCTTTGCAGGTAATTAAGTCTTTACAGGTCCAGGCGGCGCAACTGGAGAGAGGGATAATCACAGGTTAAAGAGGTGTGAATTGTCTCAAGCCAGGACAGTTGGTAGGATTTCACAAGCCCAGGCCAGGTGGTGGGGGGGTGAATATAGTGTGACATGAATCCGAGGTCCCGGTTCAGGCCGTACTCATGCGTGCGGAACTTGGCTATCAGTTTCTGCTCGGCAATTCTGCGTTGTCGCGCGTCGGGGAACACTTCGGCAGTCAAGGGCATTCAGCCTCTGTTCTTCGCGTAAGTGTTCTCCAAAGCCGCCTTCAGGACGCGCGGCAACGCAGAATCGCCGAGCAGAAACTGATAGCCAAGTTCCGCAGGCGTGAGTACGCCCTCAAATGGGACCACGGATTCATGTCACAATATATTCACCACCTCCCCACCACCTGGGCTTGTGAAATCCTACCAACTGTCCTGGCTTGAGACAATTCACACCTCTTTAACCTGTGATTATGCCTCTCACCAGTTGCGGCGTCTGGACCTGTAAAGACTTAATTACCTGCAAAGATTTGCATTCAAAGTATTATCTAGCATCATTGACTTTGTCTATATGTGTGTTTGTGGAACCTACCTCTTCACTCAATGAAGGAGCTGTGCTCCAAAAGCTATTGATTCCAAACAAACCTGTTGGACTTTAACCTGGCGTTGTCAGACTTCTTACTCTTTTTATGAAGACAGCCAATCTGTGCAGAGCAAAACGCCACAAACAACGATGAGATAAACTGATCTGTTGATGTGGTTTTGATCACTCTGCTTGAAGTAGAAATGTTGCCCAGGACATTAAAGGACCTTCTGCCCTTCTTTAAATTATACCAGGATATTTTGCAGCTTTGTTTAATGTCTTATCTGAAATATAGCACCTCTCAGTACTACACAAAGATAGCCCAGATTATATGTTCAAATCCCTGTAGCGGGACTTACACAAACCTCTGACTCAGAACTGACAGTGCTGTAACTGAGCAAAGTTGCCACAAGTAATTAAGTAATTAAACGAGATAGGGAGCTGGATGATATCGGACTCATGATGTACCCTAGACAGAAAGTGGTACAATGTTTAGTTCCCTAACTCTGACATCCCTTAATTGGATGCAAGCAAGATGAATTTGAAAAAATTATTTAAAAGGGTAACCGAGGACAGATGGTAAAGAGTGCAAGAAAGTAAATCAGCTGCCCACCTCTAATAGTACTTTCTGCTCCAGGTTTTTGTACGTTCTGTACAGCAGCTCCTTAGTTCCGAGAACCCCATACCACATCATGTTTTTCGTACGACTCCTGAGAAAAGACTATAAAAAGTTAAATACAGTTCAGGGGCACACAAAGTATTAAAACCCAACTCTATCACTTTCCACCTGTACTGCCAGTTGATAAAGAACCAGTACCCAACATTAAACGGTAGCCATACTATTAGTCAGGAGCGAACTGCAGCTTTGTTTCCAGTCAATAACCCACTGTTCACTGTTCAATTTCAACTATACTCTTGTTCAAAACTGAATAAAAGGCGCACTACCAGTCAACACAGAATTCCTGGCACGTTGCCGGTCACCAATGATTCCCTGACACATTGTCGGTCAACACTGGATCCCAGGCACACTGCTGGTCAACACTGGATACCTGGCACAATGCCAATCAGCACTGGATCCCTGCCACTTTGCCACTGAATTGTGTATCCGTGGCATACTGCCAGTCAATACTAGATCCCTGGCATACTGTCATTCAATTTCAGATCCCAGCCTATCAGCACACACTAGATCCTTGGCACACTGCCAGTCAACACTGGATCCCTGGCACAATGCGACTCAGAACTGGATTGCTGACATGCTGCCAGCCAACAGTGGACCCCTGGCATACGGTCATTCAATAAAGGATCCATGGCATTCTGCCAGTGAACACTGGATCCTAATAATTCTGCCGTATCAGAGTGGAACTGTTGGGAAGAAAACTGGTGAAGTCTGTGAAGAATAATTAGCTGTGGAATCAGGACAGAATGGATTGACTGAGGGGAGCCAGGAAGAGGAGGGGTACAGCAAAGTGTAATAACAGGAAAATCAGTTACAGAATCGGAGTGGAGCAGGACTGAAAGCAGAGACGAAGGAAGACTCAGACACAGATGCAAAGTAAGTGGGACTAAAGGTTCTTGGATTGAGTTTGATCAGCAATACATGAACTTCCATAAGCTACTTAACATGATAGCAACTGACAACTTTAAAAAATATATATTTTTATTGAACATTTTTTTACATACAAAACAAATAAACACCCCAAAAGAAACACTCTCCAACCCTCTTCACCCATCCCCACTAACCCCCCAACATCTGACAGCGTCCAGTTCCTTGAAATACATGACAAATGGCTGCCATCTTATATAAAACCTCCCAATCGAGCCTCTCAGCGTATATTTAATTTACCCAAGTACAAAAACTCCACGAGGACCCCCAGCCATGCCTAGACACTGGGTGGAGAAGCTGACCTCCACTCCAACGGAACCCACCTGCAAGCAATCAATGAGACAAAGTCTACGACATCTGCCCTCGCCCCCCGTCTGCAGCACTGCAGTCTCTAGGGGACCAGGCTCTAAAATTCCATTTGTAAGATCGCTGACATGGTGACAAAGGAAGACCCCAGAGGTTCACCAGCTTCGGACATGCCCAGAACATATGTACAGGATTCGCTGGGCCCCTCCCTCACCGCTCGCACTTATCCGCTACTCCTTCAAACATCCTAGGCATTGTTAAGTGTGCCCAATGAACCACTTTTAACTATATGAGCTCGAGCCTTGCACAGGACGAGGTGACATTCACCCTCTGTAGGGCTTCACACCACACCCCCTCCTCCACCTCCTCTCCCAACTCTTCCTCCCATTTGACCTTAATCCCACTCAACGATGCAACATCCTCCGCCAGAATCCCCCCGTAGATTCCTGAAGTACTCCCCTCCTCCACCCCTGCCAACGATAGGACCCTCTCCGACAACGATGAAGGCGGCACCACCGGAATGGTCAGAAAAACCTTAGCAAAATCCCTAACCTGCAAGTATCTAAACGTTTCGGACTGCACAAAACTATACTTCTCCGCTAGCTCCTCCAAACTCGCAAACCGCCCCTCCAGGAATAAATTAATTACCCTTTCCCAACCTCTAAACCTGGCATCCAATCTTGCACGCTCAAACAGGCGATTATCCCAAATCAGAGCCATCTCCGACCCTGCCCCCCAATTTAAAATGCTGCCCTAATTCCCCCCATATTTTTAACGTGGCCATCACCATGGGATTCCTGAAAACCTTCCTGGAAAGAACGGAAGTGGGGCATTCACTAGTGCCCGCAACCCTGACCCCTTGCACGACCTAACTTCCATCTTCACCCAGACTTCCTCCTGACCCCCATACCAACTCAATATCTTCTCCACATTCACCGCCTAGTAATAATAAATCAGCTTCGGCAGTGCCAAACCCCCGGTCACTCTACAAGACCACCTTCCAAATCCTTGCCACATTACCCATCCAAATTAACGACAAAATAAGTTGTTCCACCCCCGCAAAGAACGCTGGCAGAAACACTGGAAGGCACTGAAATAAAAACAAAAACCTCGGTAGGATATTCATCTTTACTGACGGCCCTCGCCCAGCCAGAGACAGAGGGAGACTGTCCCACCTCTGCAGGTCCGCCTTAACCTTGCTCACCCAACTGGTAAAGTTCAGTTTCCATTGCCACACCCAGTCCCCGCCACCTGTATCCCCAAATATATAAAATAAGAACTCGTCAGGTGGAACGGCAACATCCTCAAGTTAGCTCCCTTCACCGGCGGACTGACCGGAATACATTAGCTTTTTTCCAAATTCAATTTGTACCCAGAGAAAGTCCCAAACCGCTTTAGCAGCCCCATTATGTCCCCCATCATGGGAACCGTTCAATCGCCAACGCAAATAGGAGAGGAGACATAGGGCACCTGTGCCTCGTTCCCCCCCAAACCCGAAAATAACCCGAGCTTACATTGTTCGTCCGAACGCTGGCCTTTGGCTCCTTGTACACCTTAACCTGTGACACAAACTTAGGTCCAATCCCGAACCGCTCCAACACTGCAAACAGGTGCTTGGAAGACAATAGCCTACCCTGAACAATATGAGTTTCATCCTCCACAACAACCTGCAGGAGACACCCCTCCAACCTGAGCGCCAGCACCTTTGGCAAAATGTTATCAACATTCAACAATGTGACTGATCGGTTTGACCCACACTCCACTGGGTCCTTGTCCTTTATCAATTAGAGTGAGATGGATGCCTGACTCCTCACCTCCGGGAGCCCACCGAACCCTCACCAATAATGGCACCACCGATCTGCAAACTTCTTATAAAACTCAATCGGGAACCCATCGGCCCCGGCGCCTTCCTCATCTGCATACTCCCAATTGCCTTCTTAACGTCCTCCACCCCCAAAAGGCTCCTCCAACCCTTGCCGCTCCTCTTTCTTCAACCTGGGACACTCCAATCCGGTCAAAACTCTACCATATCCGAGGCATCCCCCAGCTACTCCCAGCTGGACAACTGTTTATGGAATGCCTCAAACACTCCATTCACCTCCTCCAGTGCCGACACCACAACTGACAACTTCTGACATTTTTCTGATGTCAATGATCACCTCCTTTTGTATTTCGAAATGAGACCTCTGATGGGAAAGGATTAAAACAGCAGCTGGAGGAGTGGCAGCAAGCTTGGCCACTCTTTTAGCCCAGCATTCTATTGACCACTGGTTTTCTCACCTGCATTTTTCTGGATGCTCATCCCTTTTGTTGTTGAAATCGAGAGAAATTTTTGCATCCAATCCGATACCAAAGTAATTGTTCATTACACACTTTTCCGTGTACCCATTTCTGAAGAACAAAATAAATCAAACTTAGCCTCCAGGATCAGAAAAAATAAACCCTATTCTTCAATTTGTTTTACCTGGGAAAGGTGCATTCACATGCTCAAGAACAGACAATGACATTTTTTTACCAGCGAACCCCACAGAGTGTTGTTCCCAAGTCAAATTTGCCCCTTGAAAAGTGGACCCATGCTGAGATACCTTTTGTCATCAGCACCCTCAACCAGAAAATTACACCAGAGAACTACGCTCCCAACTAGAGGACTTCTTGCGAGAGAGCTGGCTCCTGATCAACAATCCCCTCCAGAGATAGTCATCTTCTGGCCAGTTGATATGGACTCTCCATAAGTAGACCCCAGCGGAGAAACTGGCTCCTAATGAGGAGTCGCTGCTAGACCTCCCAAGAGACCCCAGCAGAGTTGGGTTACGAATGGAAGAAAGTGTAATTTCAATCACACTTAGCAACCTTTGCATTCCAGATCCCCCTGCACTGATTGATCTTTCCGTGAGATTTTCAAGGAAGAGAATTGATACTTCATACTTCGAGAGATCAGGAGTGATATTGGGGGATGCATAGAAACAAAGTTTGGGGACATATGACAGGCATCAGTACAACTATATTCAGTTTAATATATTTCCATGTGCTGTTTGCAACATAAGCTGCACCACAATCTACAAAGACTTTAGTGCACCTTTAACAACCAAATTTAAAAAGCTAAGCCAGAGAAGTCAATGGCGATTTTCAGCATGCACCAGCCGTGCGAGGGATCGGCGACACAGGAGGAAAATCCCATGTGAATCAGGAAACATGATTCACCCCGGAAAGATTGTTTTTCCCAGTTTTCCCCACCCCTTGCCAGCGACGTCACGAGGTTTAGGCACTTCTCATTTATTTAAATATTATACAAGCCCCTTGCCATATGATCCCCTCACTAAATATTAATACAATGCTGACGTGACGTCACAGATGTAGTTATAGCCCCCCCGGGGAGTGGTGAGAAGGAGATGGGGAAGAGAGCAGATCCTGGGGGTTGGGGGGAAAGAGTGCTGCCGATACCTTTGCGTTGTTTGGGGGGGGGCGGGGGGGAAGAGGAGAGGAGGAGAGTGGAATGCCGGTGAGGGTTGTCGGGGGAAGAGCTCCTGATAACTCCATAATGGGGGATGTGGGCGGCACAGTAGCACAGTGGTTACCACTGTTGCTTCGCGGCGCCCAGGACCCAGATTCGACAGTTGTGTCACTGTCTGTGCGGAGTCTGCACGTTCTCCCCGTATCTGCGTGGGTTTCCTCTGGGCCCTCCGGTTTCCTCCCACAAGTCCCGTTGGATGAATTGGACATTCTGAATTCTCCCCAGTGTACCCAAACAGGCGCCGGAGTATGGCGACTGGGGTTTTCACAGTAAGTTCACTGCGGTGTTAATGTAAGCCTACTTGTGACACTAGTAAAGATTATTATTATTTGGCAGCAGTGCTTTAAAAATGGCATCCCGATCTTTGTGGAGCCGGTTGCCGACTTATGAGGCCCGCCCTGCCAGAGTGACAGCGTAAACCACATCCAGTCATTGTTTCTCTCCAAGAGGCTCAATATTTAGACAGAAAACTGGTCTCTGTAGTGGAAAGCTACATGCCAGTCACAGTCTGAGCCTGACACTTTGCCAAATTCTGGTAAGATTTTGCCATATATATCTATCATATAAACATATAAATACTTTCCAGTTCTTTTGTGTTTTTTCCAAACTCTTCTTTTTCTGATAGGCATATTCTGATAGCAATGGGGCACTGGCAACTGTAATTCCCTCCAATTCCTGGCTGCCAACACCATCCTAGTGACTGCCTCCTCCAACTCTCTCACTGTCCCGATGGGAGATACAAAGTCTATGTCTGCCAGTTATTTCATGCAGCTCAGACTGAGGGCAAGTTAAGCAGAGCGAGCACCTTCGGCCTCTCCACATCAGGCTGGGAATTGTAATGGGTTTTGTTCCTACAAATTTCTCCTGCTTTTTTGCAGGGCAACATGGTAGCACAGTGGTTAGTACTGTTGCTTCACTGCTCCAGGGTCCCAGGTTCAATTCCCGACTTGGGTCACTGTCTGTGTGGAGTCGGTCTCTGCATGGGTTTCCTCTGGGTGCTCTGGTTTCCTCCCACAAGTCCCGAAAGACATGCTTGTTAGGTGAGTTGGACATTCTGAATTCTCCCTCTGTGTACCCAAACAGGCGGCAGAATGTGGCAACTAGGGGCTTTTCCACAGTAACTTCATTGCAGAGTTAATGTAAGCCTACTTGTGAAGAGTTAGCTGGAGTACAGATCCAGCCCTCTACAAATGATCTCGCCTGATCACTCCTTCTCACCTGAACAATGGCATATTGGAGGAAAGAACAACCAAGAGGGGTATGTGGAATGACTTTTACTCTGTATCTAACCAGTGCTGTGATTGATCTGGGAGTGTCTGATGAGTGAGTGTAGGTAGAAAGAACTTTCTAACCTGAAACGTTAACTCTGCTTCTCTCTCCACAGATGCTGCCAGACCTGAGTATTTTCAACATTTTCTTTTATTTCAGATCTCCAGCATCCACAGTATTTTGCTTTTGTTTTGCAGTAGGAGCTTTACCCTTGATCTAAACTATGCTGTATCAGAATTGGGAATGCTTGACGGGACAGTGCCACGAGAGCCATATTTTAGCTTGTTGGTTAATATTCATTCTGATCAACACAAACAGAATCACTACAAATAAAATCTAAATTAAAACAATGGAAAGATTTAGAACCAGATCAAAACACCTGAAACAGAATGCACAACACAGGGAAATTAAGGATCAACAAAAACAGTGACTGCTCACGGCACATACAGAATATCAGGTTCCGAGTTCATAGTGTCAGCATGGACAAACAACATTTTGCTGATGACAGATCCTCCAGCCAAGGAAGCAGCCAATCCAGCTCGTAAACCTGACGGGAGGTGCATAGGACAGAGAGTCAGTGGTGAAATCAACATAGTAAGCACTTGCCAGCACAAAACAGAACCAGCTACACCCCACCTGAATAAAAGATAAGCCCCCGAGTTAACATTGCTGAGTCCAGTATGAAAGCAGTGTTCAGATCCACAGCCCCTTCTCCCCACACTTTTTGACACACAATGTCTCAGATGGTGATGCCAGGCATTGAACTGAGAAAGGAAGAGTCAAAAGACAAAATAATTTTCAGACTATTGTATGAGAGCAGTAGGGGGATCAGAACAATCCATTCAACATTCTCACCAACTAAAGAATACAACTTCAATAACGTAAGGATAAGACCATAAGACATAGGTGAAGAATGAGGCCACTCAATCATTTAAAAAAAATAATTTAGAGTACCCAATTATTCTTTTCCAATTAAGGTGCAATTTAGTGTGGCCAATTCACCTAACCTGCACATCTTTGGGTTGTGGGGGTGAAACCCACACAGACATGGGGAGAATGTGGAAACTCCACATGGACCGTGACCCAGGGCCGGGATTCGAACCCGGGTCCATAGCGCCGCAGTCCCAGTGCAGGCCATTCAATCATGGCTGATATTTTTCTCATCCCCATTCTCCTGCCTTCTCCCCATAACCCCTGATCCCCTTATTGATCAAGAACCTATCTATCTCTGTCTTAAAGACACTCAGTGATTTGGCCTCCACAGCCTTCTGCGGCAAAGAGCTCCACAGATTCACCACCCTCTGGCTGACGAAATTCCTCCTCATCGCTGTTTTAAAGGATCGTCCCTTTAGTCTGAGATTGTGTCCTCTGCTTCTAATTTTTCTACAAGTGGAAACATCCTCTCCACGTCCACTCTATCCAGGCCTCGCAGTATCCTGTAAGTTTCAATAAGATCCTCCCTCAACCTTCTAAACTCCAACGAGTACAGACCCAGAGTCCTCAACCGTTCCTCATACGGCAAGCTCTTCATTCCAGGGATCATTCTTGTGAACCTCCTCTGGACCCTTTCCAAGGCCAGCACATCCTTCCTTAGAAACGGGGCCTAAAACTGCTCACAATACTCAAAATGGGGTCTGACCACAGCCTCAGAAGTACATCCCTGGTCTTGTATTCTAGCCCTCACAACATGAATGTCAACATTGCATTTGCCTTCCTAACTGCCGACTGAACCTGCACGTTAACCTTAAGAGAATCGTGGACAAGGACTCCCAAGTCCCTTTGTTCTTCTATTTCCTAAGCATCGCTCCATTTAGAAAATAAAAGAATGTTAAGGTTCCTTTCCTAATTTACAACTGGGGCTGACCTTATATAAACTGTGCCTCATCATCAAAACGATAAACAAATCCTAGCTATCCCCTCTGACTTTTTAAAAAATCACTGAAGCAGTCAGTAACTGTGGGTGCAATTATTAACTGTTACTGTAACGTGCAGTCAGTGACTGTAACGTGCAGTCAGTACCTATGAGGTGCCGTCTGTAACTGTAAGCTGCAGTCAGTAACTGTAAGGTGCAGTCAGTGACCAGAAGGTGCAGTCAGTGACCAGAAGGTGCAGTCAGTGACCAGAAGGTGCAGTCAGTGACCAGAAGGTGCAGTCAGTGACCAGAAGGTGCAGTCAGTCACCAGAAGGTGCAGTCAGTCACCAGAAGGTGCAGTCAGTGACCAGAAGGTGCATTCAGTGACCAGAAGGTGCAGTCAGTGACCAGAAGGTGCATTCAGTGACCAGAAGGTGCAGTCAGTGACCGTAAGGTGCAGTCAGTGACCAGAAGGTGCAGTCAGTGACCAGAAGGTGCAGTCAGTGACCGTAAGGTGCAGTCAGTGACCACAAGGTGCAGTCAGTGACCACAAGGTGCAGTCAGTGACCACAAGGTGCAGTCAGTGACCGTAAGGTGCAGTCAGTCACCAGAAGGTGCAGTCAGTCACCAGAAGGTGCAGTCAGTCACGAGAAGGTGCAGTCAGTCACCAGAAGGTGCAGCGAGTCACCAGAAGGTGCAGTCTGTAACCGTAAGGTGCAGTCTGTAACCGTAAGGTGCAGTCTGTAACCGTAAGGTGCAGTCAGTAACTATAAGGTGCAGTCAGTAACTGTAAGGTGCAGTCAGTAACTGTAAGGTGCAGTCAATAACTGTAAGGTGCATTCAGTAACCGTAAGGTGCAGTCAGCATCCGTAAGGTGCAGTTTGTAACCGTAAGGTGCAGTCAGTAATTGTAAGCTGCAGTCAGCAGCTGTAAGGTGCAGTCTGTAACCGTAAGGTGCAGTCAGTAACCGTAAGGTACAGTCTGTAACTGTAAGGTACAGTCAGTAACTATAAGGTGCAGTCAGTAACTGCATGGTGCAGTCAGTAACTGTAAGGTGCAGTCAATAACTGTAAGGTGCATTCAGTAACCGTAAGGTGCAGTCAGCATCCGTAAGGTGCAGTTTGTAACCGTAAGGTGCAGTCTGTAACCGTAAGGTGCAGTCAGTATCTGTAAGGTGCAGTCAGTAACTGTAAGGTGCATTCAGTAACCGTAACGTGCAGTCCAAAACTGTAAGGTGCAGTTAGTAATCGTAAGGTGCAGTCAGAAACTGTAAGGTGCAGTCTGTAACCGTAAGGTGCAGTCTGTAACCGTAAGGTGCAGTCTGTAACCGTAAGGTGCAGTCTGTAACCGTAAGGTGCAGTCTGTAACCGTAAGGTGCAGTAAGTAACCGTAAGGTGCAGTCAGTAACTGTAAGGTGCAGTCAGTAACCGTAAGGTGCAGTCAGCAACCGTAAGGTGCAGTCAGCAACCGTAAGGTGCAGTCAGCAACCGTAAGGTGCTGTCTGTAACTGTAAGGTGCAGTCAATAACTATAGGGACAGTCAGTAACCATAAGGTGCCGTCAGTAACTAGAAGTTGCAGTCACTAACTGTAAGGTGCAGTCAGTAACTGTAAGGTGCAGTCAGCAACTGTAAGGTGCAGTCAGCAACTGTAAGGTGCAGTCAGGAACTGTAAGGGGCATTCAGAATATTAAGGGGCAGTCTATAACTGCAAGGTGCAGTCAATAACCGTAAGGTGCAGTCAGTAATCGTAAGGTGCAGTCAGTACCCGTAAGGTGCAGTCAGTACCCGTAAGGTGCAGTCAGCAACCGTGAGGTGCAGTCTGTAACTGTAAGGTGCAGTCAGCAACCGTAAGGTGCAGTCAGCAACCGTAAGGTGCTGTCTGTAACTGTAAGGTGCAGTCAATAACTGTAGGGGCAGTCAGTAACCATAAGGTGCAGTTAGTAACTGTAAGGCCAGTCAATAACTGTAGGGGCTAGTCAGTAACCATAAGGTGCAGTCAGTAACTATAAGGTGCAGTCAGTAACTGTAAGGTGCAGTCAGTAACTGCAAGGTGCAGTCAGTAACCGTAAGGTGCAGTCAGTAACTGTAAGGTGCAGTCAGTAACTGTAAGGTGCAGTCAGTAACTGTAAGGTGCAGTCAGTAACCGTAAGGTGCAGTCAGTAACTGTAAGGTGCAGTCAGTAACTGTAAGGTGCAGTCAGTAACTATAAGGTGCAGTCAGTAACTGTAAGGTGCAGTCAGTAACTGTAAGGTGCAGTCAGTAACTGTAAGGTGCAGTCAGTAACTGTAAGGTGCAGTCAGTAACTATAAGGTGCAGTCAGTAACTGTAAGGTGCAGTCAGTAACTGTAAGGTGCAGTCAGTAACCGTAAGGTGCAGTCTGTAACCGTAAGGTGCAGTCAGTAACCGTAAGGTGCAGTCTGTAACCGTAAGGTGCAGTCAGTAACCGTAAGGTGCAGTCAGTAAATATAAGGTGCAGTCAGTAACTGCATGGTGCAGTCAGTAACTGTAAGATGCAGTCAGCAACTATATGGTGCAGTCAGTAACTGTAAGGTGCAGTCAGTAACCGTAAGGTGCAGTCTGTAACCGTAAGGTGCAGTCAGTAACCGTAAGGTGCAGTCCAAAACTGTAAGGTGCAGTCAGCAACTATAAGGTGCAGTCAGTAACTGTAGGGTGCAGTCAGTAACCGTAAGGTGCAGTCAGTAACCGTAAGGTGCAGTCCAAAACTGTAAGGTGCAGTCAGTAACTATAAGGTGCAGTCAGTAACTGTAAGGTGCAGTCAGTAACTATAAGGTGCAGTCAGTAACTATAAGGTGCAGTCAGTAACTGTAAGGTGCAGTCAGTAACCGTAAGGTGCAGTCAGTAACTGTAAGGTGCAGTTTGTAACTGTAAGGTGCAGTCAGTAACCGTAAGGTGCAGTCAGTAACTGTAAGGTGCAGTCAGTAACCGTAAGGTGCAGTCCAAAACTGTAAGGTGCAGTCAGCAACTGTAAGGTGCAGTCTGTAACTGTAAGGTGCAGTCAGTAACTGTAAGGTGCAGTCAGTAACCGTAAGGTGCAGTCAGTAACCGTAAGGTGCAGTCAGTAACTGTAAGGTGCAGTCAGTAACCGTAAGGTGCAGTCAGTAACTGTAAGGTGCAGTCAGTAACTGTAAGGTGCAGTCAGTAACCGTAAGGTGCAGTCAGTAACTGTAAGGTGCAGTCAGTAACTGTAAGGTGCAGTCAGTAACAATAAGGTGCAGTCAGTAACCGTAAGGTGCAGTCAGTAACTATAAGGTGCAGTCAGTAACTGTAAGGTGCAGTCAGTAACTGTAAGGTGCAGTCAGTAACTGTAAGGTGCAGTCAGTAACCGTAAGGTGCAGTCTGTAACCGTAAGGTGCAGTCAGTAACCGTAAGGTGCAGTCCAAAACTGTAAGGTGCAGTCAGCAACTGTAAGGTGCAGTCAGCAACTATAAGGTGCAGTCAGTAACCGTAAGGTGCAGTCAGTAACTGTAAGGTGCAGTCAGCAACTGTAAGGTGCAGTCAGTAACCGTAAGGTGCAGTCAGTAACTGTAAGGTGCAGTTTGTAACTGTAAGGTGCAGTCAGTAACCGTAAGGTGCAGTCAGTAACTGTAAGGTGCAGTCAGTAACCGTAAGGTGCAGTCCAAAACTGTAAGGTGCAGTCAGTAACTATAAGGTGCAGTCAGTAACTGTAAGGTGCAGTCAGTAACTATAAGGTGCAGTCAGTAACTGTAAGGTGCAGTCAGTAATCGTAAGGTGCAGTCAGTAACCGTAAGGTGCAGTTTGTAACTGTAAGGTGCAGTCAGTAACTGTAAGGTGCAGTCAGTAACTGTAAGGTGCAGTCAGTAACTGTAAGGTGCAGTTTGTAACTGTAAGGTGCAGTCAGTAACTGTAAGGTGCAGTCAGTAACAGTAAGGTGCATTCAGTAACCGTAACGTGCAGTCCAAAACTGTAAGGTGCAGTTAGTAACCGTAAGGTGCAGTCAGCAACTGTAAGGTGCAGTCAGAAACTGTAAGGTGCAGTCAGCAACTGTAAGGGGCATTCAGAATATTAAGGGGCAGTCTATAACTGCAAGGTGCAGTCAGCAACTGTAAGGGGCATTCAGAATATTAAGGGGCAGTCTATAACTGCAAGGTGCAGTCAATAACCGTAAGATGCAGTCAGTAATCGTAAGGTGCAGTCAGTACCCGTAAGGTGCAGTCAGCAACCGTGAGGTGCAGTCTGTAACTGTAAGGTGCAGTCAGCAACCGTAAGGTGCAGTCAGTAACCGTAAGGTGCAGTCAGTAACTGTAAGGTGCAGTCAATAACTGTAGGGGCAGTCAGTAACCATAAGGTGCAGTTAGTAACTGTAAGGTGCAGTCAATAACTGTAGGGGCTAGTCAGTAACCATAAGGTGCAGTTAGTAACTGTAAGGCCAGTCAATAACTGTAGGGGCTAGTCAGTAACCATAAGGTGCAGTCAGTAACTATAAGGTGCAGTCAGTAACTGTAAGGTGCAGTCAGTAACTGTAAGGTGCAGTCAGTAATCGTAAGGTGCAGTCAGTACCCGTAAGGTGCAGTCAGCAACCGTGAGGTGCAGTCTGTAACTGTAAGGTGCAGTCAGCAACCGTAAGGTGCAGTCAGTAACCGTAAGGTGCAGTCAGTAACTGGAAGGTGCAGTCAGTAACCGTAAGGTGCAGTCAGTAACTGTAGGGGCAGTCAGTAACCATAAGGTGCAGTTAGTAACTGTAAGGTGCAGTCAATAACTGTAGGGGCTAGTCAGTAACCATAAGGTGCAGTTAGTAACTGTAAGGCCAGTCAATAACTGTAGGGGCTAGTCAGTAACCATAAGGTGCAGTCAGTAACTATAAGGTGCAGTCAGTAACTGTAAGGTGCAGTCAGTAACTGCAAGGTGCAGTCAGTAACCGTAAGGTGCAGTCAGTAACTGTAAGGTGCAGTCAGTAACCGTAAGGTGCAGTCAGTAACTATAAGGTGCAGTCAGTAACTGTAAGGTGCAGTCAGTAACTGTAAGGTGCAGTCAGTAACTGTAAGGTGCAGTCAGTAACTGTAAGGTGCAGTCAGTAACCGTAAGGTGCAGTCAGTAACTATAAGGTGCAGTCAGTAACTGTAAGGTGCAGTCAGTAACTATAAGGTGCAGTCAGTAACTGTAAGGTGCAGTCAGTAACTGTAAGGTGCAGTCAGTAACCGTAAGGTGCAGTCAGTAACTGTAAGGTGCAGTCAGTAACTGTAAGGTGCAGTCAGTAACTGTAAGGTGCAGTCAGTAACCGTAAGGTGCAGTCTGTAACCGTAAGGTGCAGTCTGTAACCGTAAGGTGCAGTCAGTAACCGTAAGGTGCAGTCCAAAACTGTAAGGTGCAGTCAGCAACTATAAGGTGCAGTCAGTAACTGTAAGGTGCAGTCAGTAACCGTAAGGTGCAGTCTGTAACCGTAAGGTGCAGTCAGTAACCGTAAGGTGCAGTCAAAAACTGTAAGGTGCAGTCAGCAACTATAAGGTGCAGTCAGTAACTGTAAGGTGCAGTCAGTAACCGTAAGGTGCAGTCTGTAACCGTAAGGTGCAGTCAGTAACCGTAAGGTGCAGTCCAAAACTGTAAGGTGCAGTCAGTAACTATAAGGTGCAGTCAGTAACTGTAAGGTGCAGTCAGTAACCGTAAGGTGCAGTCAGTAACTGTAACGTGCAGTTTGTAACTGTACGGTGCAGTCAGTAACCGTAAGGTGCAGTCAGTAACTGTAAGGTGCAGTCAGTAACCGTAAGGTGCAGTCCAAAACTGTAAGGTGCAGTCAGCAACTGTAAGGTGCAGTC
The DNA here is from genome assembly GCF_047496885.1 of Scyliorhinus torazame. Classification (NCBI taxonomy): domain Eukaryota; kingdom Metazoa; phylum Chordata; class Chondrichthyes; order Carcharhiniformes; family Scyliorhinidae; genus Scyliorhinus; species Scyliorhinus torazame. The sequence continues at coordinate 120,691,643 of NC_092720.1, read as the reverse complement.
TGTAACTGTAAGGTGCAGTCAGTAACCGTAAGGTGCAGTCTGTAACCGTAAGGTGCAGTCAGTAACCGTAAGGTGCAGTCAGTAACTGTAAGGTGCAGTTTGTAACTGTAAGGTGCAGTCAGTAACCGTAAGGTGCAGTCAGTAACTATAAGGTGCAGTCAGTAACCGTAAGGTGCAGTCAGTAACCGTAAGGTGCAGTCAGTAACCATAAGGTGCAGTTAGTAACTGTAAGGTGCAGTCAATAACTGTAGGGGCTAGTCAGTAACCATAAGGTGCAGTTAGTAACTGTAAGGCCAGTCAATAACTGTAGGGGCTAGTCAGTAACCATAAGGTGCAGTCAGTAACTATAAGGTGCAGTCAGTAACTGTAAGGTGCAGTCAGTAACTGCAAGGTGCAGTCAGTAACCGTAAGGTGCAGTCAGTAACTGTAAGGTGCAGTCAGTAACCGTAAGGTGCAGTCAGTAACTATAAGGTGCAGTCAGTAACTGTAAGGTGCAGTCAGTAACTGTAAGGTGCAGTCAGTAACCGTAAGGTGCAGTCAGTAACTATAAGGTGCAGTCAGTAACTGTAAGGTGCAGTCAGTAACTATAAGGTGCAGTCAGTAACTATAAGGTGCAGTCAGTAACTGTAAGGTGCAGTCAGTAACTGTAAGGTGCAGTCAGTAACTGTAAGGTGCAGTCAGTAACCGTAAGGTGCAGTTAGTAACTGTAAGGTGCAGTCAGTAACTGTAAGGTGCAGTCAGTAACTGTAAGGTGCAGTCAGTAACCGTAAGGTGCAGTCTGTAACCGTAAGGTGCAGTCAGTAACCGTAAGGTGCAGTCTGTAACCGTAAGGTGCAGTCAGTAACCGTAAGGTGCAGTCCAAAACTGTAAGGTGCAGTCAGCAACTATAAGGTGCAGTCAGTAACTGTAAGGTGCAGTCAGTAACCGTAAGGTGCAGTCTGTAACCGTAAGGTGCAGTCAGTAACCGTAAGGTGCAGTCTGTAACCGTAAGGTGCAGTCAGTAACCGTAAGGTGCAGTCCAAAACTGTAAGGTGCAGTCAGCAACTATAAGGTGCAGTCAGTAACTGTAAGGTGCAGTCAGTAACCGTAAGGTGCAGTCTGTAACCGTAAGGTGCAGTCTGTAACCGTAAGGTGCAGTCAGTAACCGTAAGGTGCAGTCCAAAACTGTAAGGTGCAGTCAGCAACTATAAGGTGCAGTCAGTAACTGTAAGGTGCAGTCAGTAACCGTAAGGTGCAGTCAGTAACCGTAAGGTGCAGTCTGTAACCGTAAGGTGCAGTCAGTAACCGTAAGGTGCAGTCCAAAACTGTAAGGTGCAGTCAGTAACTATAAGGTGCAGTCAGTAACTGTAAGGTGCAGTCAGTAACCGTAAGGTGCAGTCAGTAACTGTAACGTGCAGTTTGTAACTGTACGGTGCAGTCAGTAACCGTAAGGTGCAGTCAGTAACTGTAAGGTGCAGTCAGTAACCGTAAGGTGCAGTCCAAAACTGTAAGGTGCAGTCAGCAACTGTAAGGTGCAGTCTGTAACTGTAAGGTGCAGTCAGTAACCGTAAGGTGCAGTCTGTAACCGTAAGGTGCAGTCAGTAACCGTAAGGTGCAGTCAGTAACTGTAAGGTGCAGTTTGTAACTGTAAGGTGCAGTCAGTAACCGTAAGGTGCAGTCAGTAACTATAAGGTGCAGTCAGTAACCGTAAGGTGCAGTCAGTAACTGTAGGGGCAGTCAGTAACCATAAGGTGCAGTTAGTAACTGTAAGGTGCAGTCAATAACTGTAGGGGCTAGTCAGTAACCATAAGGTGCAGTTAGTAACTGTAAGGCCAGTCAATAACTGTAGGGGCTAGTCAGTAACCATAAGGTGCAGTCATTAACTATAAGGTGCAGTCAGTAACTGTAAGGTGCAGTCAGTAACTGCAAGGTGCAGTCAGTAACCGTAAGGTGCAGTCAGTAACTGTAAGGTGCAGTCAGTAACCGTAAGGTGCAGTCAGTAACTATAAGGTGCAGTCAGTAACTGTAAGGTGCAGTCAGTAACTGTAAGGTGCAGTCAGTAACTGTAAGGTGCAGTCAGTAACCGTAAGGTGCAGTCAGTAACTATAAGGTGCAGTCAGTAACTGTAAGGTGCAGTCAGTAACTATAAGGTGCAGTCAGTAACTATAAGGTGCAGTCAGTAACTGTAAGGTGCAGTCAGTAACTGTAAGGTGCAGTCAGTAACCGTAAGGTGCAGTCAGTAACTGTAAGGTGCAGTCAGTAACTGTAAGGTGCAGTCAGTAACTGTAAGGTGCAGTCAGTAACCGTAAGGTGCAGTCTGTAACCGTAAGGTGCAGTCAGTAACCGTAAGGTGCAGTCTGTAACCGTAAGGTGCAGTCAGTAACCGTAAGGTGCAGTCCAAAACTGTAAGGTGCAGTCAGCAACTATAAGGTGCAGTCAGTAACTGTAAGGTGCAGTCAGTAACCGTAAGGTGCAGTCTGTAACCGTAAGGTGCAGTCAGTAACCGTAAGGTGCAGTCCAAAACTGTAAGGTGCAGTCAGCAACTATAAGGTGCAGTCAGTAACTGTAAGGTGCAGTCAGTAACCGTAAGGTGCAGTCAGTAACCGTAAGGTGCAGTCCAAAACTGTAAGGTGCAGTCAGTAACTATAAGGTGCAGTCAGTAACTGTAAGGTGCAGTCAGTAACCGTAAGGTGCAGTCAGTAACTGTAACGTGCAGTTTGTAACTGTACGGTGCAGTCAGTAACCGTAAGGTGCAGTCAGTAACTGTAAGGTGCAGTCAGTAACCGTAAGGTGCAGTCCAAAACTGTAAGGTGCAGTCAGCAACTGTAAGGTGCAGTCTGTAACTGTAAGGTGCAGTCAGTAACCGTAAGGTGCAGTCTGTAACCGTAAGGTGCAGTCAGTAACCGTAAGGTGCAGTCAGTAACTGTAAGGTGCAGTCAGTAACCGGTAAGGTGCAGTCAGTAACTGTAAGGTGCAGTCAGTAACTGTAAGGTGCAGTCAGTAACTGTAAGGTGCAGTCAGTAACCGTAAGGTGCAGTCAGTAACTATAAGGTGCAGTCAGTAACTGTAAGGTGCAGTCAGTAACTATAAGGTGCAGTCAGTAACTGTAAGGTGCAGTCAGTAACCGTAAGGTGCAGTCAGTAACTGTAAGGTGCAGTCAGTAACTGTAAGGTGCAGTCAGTAACCGTAAGGTGCAGTCTGTAACCGTAAGGTGCAGTCCAAAACTGTAAGGTGCAGTCAGCAACTATAAGGTGCAGTCAGTAACTGTAAGGTGCAGTCAGTAACCGTAAGGTGCAGTCAGTAACTGTAAGGTGCAGTCAGCAACTGTAAGGTGCAGTCAGTAACCGTAAGGTGCAGTCAGTAACTGTAAGGTGCAGTTTGTAACTGTAAGGTGCAGTCAGTAAACGTAAGGTGCAGTCAGTAACTGTAAGGTGCAGTCAGTAACCGTAAGGTGCAGTCCAAAACTGTAAGGTGCAGTCAGTAACTATAAGGTGCAGTCAGTAACTGTAAGGTGCAGTCAGTAACTATAAGGTGCAGTCAGTAACTGTAAGGTGCAGTCAGTAACCGTAAGGTGCAGTCAGTAACTGTAAGGTGCAGTTTGTAACTGTAAGGTGCAGTCAGTAACCGTAAGGTGCAGTCAGTAACTGTAAGGTGCAGTCCAAAACTGTAAGGTGCAGTCAGTAACTGTAAGGTGCAGTCCAAAACCATAAGGTGCAGACCAAAACTGTAAGGTGCAGTTAGTAACCGTAAGGTGCAGTCTGTAACCGTAAGGTGCAGTCAGTAACTATACGGTGCAGTCAGTAACCGTAAAATGCAATCAGTAACCGTGAGGTGCAGTCAGCAACCGTAAGGTGCAGTCAGCAACCGTAAGGTGCTGTCTGTAACTGTAAGGTGCAGTCAACTGTAGGGGCAGTCAGTAACCATAAGGTGCAGTCAGTAACTGTAAGGTGCAGTCAGTTTCTAAAAAGTCCAGTCCGTAACTGTAAGGTGCAGTCAGTAACCGTAAGGTGCAGTCAGCAACCGTAAGTGCAGTCAGTAACCGTAAGGTGCAGTCAATAACTGTAAGGTGCAGTCAGTAACTGTCAGGTGCAGTCAGCAACCAGTACCAGCCTCCCCGAACGTCTGAATGTGGCGACTAGGGGCTTTTCACAGTAACTTCATTTGAAACCTACTTGTGACAATAAGCGATTTTCATTTTTCATTCATTTTTCATAAGGGCAGTCTGTAACGTAAGCTGCAGTCAGTAACCGTAAGGTGCAGTCAGCAACCGTAAGGTGCAGTCAGCAACCGTAAGGTGCAGTCAGAAACCGTAAAATGCAATCAGTAACCGTAAGGTGCAGTCTGTAACTGTAAGGTGCAGTCAGCAACCGTAAGGTGCAGTCAGCAACCGTAAGGTGCAGTCAGCAACCGTAAGGTGCAGTCAGAAACCGTAAAATGCAATCAGTAACCGTAAGGTGCTGTCTGTAACTGTAAGGTGCAGTCAACTGTAGGGGCAGTCAGTAACCATAACGTGCAGTCAGTAACTGTAAGATGCAGTCAGTAACTGTAAGGTGCAGTCAGTTTCTAAAAAGTCCAGTCCGTAACTGTAAGGTGCAGTCAGTAACTGTAAAGTGCAGTCAGCAACTGTAAGCTGGTTTAGCACAGTAGGTTAAACAGCTGGCTTGTAATGCAGAACAAGACCAGCAGCGCGGGTTCAATTCCCGTACCAACCTCTCTGAACAGGCGCCGGAATGTGGCGACCTGGGGCTTTTCACAGTAACTTCATTGAAGCTTACTTGCGGCAATAATTTATTATTACTATTATTATTATTAAGCTGCATTCAGTAACTGTAAGGGGCAGTCTTTAACTGTAAGGTACAGCCAGTAACTGCCGGGGGCAGTCAGTAACCGTAAGGTGCAGTCAGTAACTGTAAGGTGCAGTCAGCAACCAGTACCAGCCTCCCCGAATGTGGCGACTAGGGGCTTTTCACAGTAACTTCATTTGAAACCTACTTGTGACAATAAGCGATTTTCATTTTTCATTCATTTTTCATAAGGGCAGTCTGTAATGTAAGATGCAGTCAGTAACCGTAAGGTGCAGTCAGCAACCGTAAGGTGCAGTCTGTAACTGTAAGGTGCAGTCAGCAACCGTAAAATGCAGTCAGTAACCGTAAGGTGCAGTCTGTAACTGTAAGGTGCAGTCAGCAACCGTAAAATGCAGTCAGTAACCGTAAGGTGCAGTCTGTAACTGTAAGGTGCAATCAGTAACCGTAAGGTGCAGTCAGCAACCGTAAGGTGCAGTCAGTAACCGTAAGGTGCAGTCAGCAACCGTAAAATGCAGTCAGTAACCGTAAGGTGCAGTCTGTAACTGTAAGGTGCAGTCAGCAACCGTAAAATGCAGTCAGTAACCGTAAGGTGCAGTCTGTAACTGTAAGGTGCTGTCTGTAACTGTAAGGTGCAGTCAATAACTGTAGGGGCAGTCAGTAACCATAAAGTGCAGTCAGTAACTGTAAGGTGCAGTCAGTATCTAAAAAGTCCAGTCCGTAACTGTAAGATGCAGTCAGCAACCGTAAAATGCAGTCAGTAACCGTAAGGTGCAGTCTGTAACTGTAAGGTGCAGTCAGCAACCGTAAAATGCAGTCAGTAACCGTAAGGTGCAGTCTGTAACTGTAAGGTGCAGTCAGTAACTGTAAGGTGCAGTCAGTAACCGTAAGGTGCAGTCAGTAACTGTAACGTGCAGTTTGTAACTGTACGGTGCAGTCAGTAACCGTAAGGTGCAGTCAGTAACTGTAAGGTGCAGTCAGTAACCGTAAGGTGCAGTCCAAAACTGTAAGGTGCAGTCAGCAACTGTAAGGTGCAGTCTGTAACTGTAAGGTGCAGTCAGTAACCGTAAGGTGCAGTCTGTAACCGTAAGGTGCAGTCAGTAACCGTAAGGTGCAGTCAGTAACTGTAAGGTGCAGTTTGTAACTGTAAGGTGCAGTCAGTAACCGTAAGGTGCAGTCAGTAACTATAAGGTGCAGTCAGTAACTGTAAGGTGCAGTCAGTAACCGTAAGGTGCAGTCAGTAACTGTAAGGTGCAGTTTGTAACTGTAAGGTGCAGTCAGTAACCGTAAGGTGCAGTCAGTAACCGGTAAGGTGCAGTCAGTAACTGTAAGGTGCAGTCAGTAACTGTAAGGTGCAGTCAGTAACTGTAAGGTGCAGTCAGTAACCGTAAGGTGCAGTCAGTAACTATAAGGTGCAGTCAGTAACTGTAAGGTGCAGTCAGTAACTATAAGGTGCAGTCAGTAACTGTAAGGTGCAGTCAGTAACCGTCAGGTGCAGTCAGTAACTGTAAGGTGCAGTCAGTAACTGTAAGGTGCAGTCAGTAACCGTAAGGTGCAGTCCAAAACTGTAAGGTGCAGTCAGCAACTATAAGGTGCAGTCAGTAACTGTAAGGTGCAGTCAGTAACCGTAAGGTGCAGTCAGTAACTGTAAGGTGCAGTCAGCAACTGTAAGGTGCAGTCAGTAACCGTAAGGTGCAGTCAGTAACTGTAAGGTGCAGTTTGTAACTGTAAGGTGCAGTCAGTAACCGTAAGGTGCAGTCAGTAACTGTAAGGTGCAGTCAGTAACCGTAAGGTGCAGTCCAAAACTGTAAGGTGCAGTCAGTAACTATAAGGTGCAGTCAGTAACTGTAAGGTGCAGTCAGTAACTATAAGGTGCAGTCAGTAACTGTAAGGTGCAGTCAGTAACCGTAAGGTGCAGTCAGTAACTGTAAGGTGCAGTTTGTAACTGTAAGGTGCAGTCAGTAACCGTAAGGTGCAGTCAGTAACTGTAAGGTGCAGTCCAAAACTGTAAGGTGCAGTCAGCAACTGTAAGGTGCAGTCTGTAACCGGTAAGGTGCAGTCAGCAACCGTAAAATGCAGTCATTAACCATAAGGTGCTGTCTGTAACTGTAAGGTGCAGTCAATAACTGTTGGGGGCAGTCAGTAACCATAAGGTGCAGACCAAAACTGTAAGGTGCAGTTAGTAACCGTAAGGTGCAGTCTGTAACCGTAAGGTGCAGTCAGTAACTATACGGTGCAGTCAGTAACCGTAAAATGCAATCAGTAACCGTGAGGTGCAGTCAGCAACCGTAAGGTGCAGTCAGCAACCGTAAGGTGCTGTCTGTAACTGTAAGGTGCAGTCAACTGTAGGGGCAGTCAGTAACCATAAGGTGCAGTCAGTAACTGTAAGGTGCAGTCAGTTTCTAAAAAGTCCAGTCCGTAACTGTAAAGTGCAGTCAGTAACCGTAAGGTGCAGTCAGCAACCGTAAGGTGCAGTCAGTAACCGTAAGGTGCAGTCAATAACTGTAAGGTGCAGTCAGTAACTGTCAGGTGCAGTCAGCAACCAGTACCAGCCTCCCCGAACGTCTGAATGTGGCGACTAGGGGCTTTTCACAGTAACTTCATTTGAAACCTACTTGTGACAATAAGCGATTTTCATTTTTCATTCATTTTTCATAAGGGCAGTCTGTAACGTAAGCTGCAGTCAGTAACCGTAAGGTGCAGTCAGCAACCGTAAGGTGCAGTCAGAAACCGTAAAATGCAATCAGTAACCGTAAGGTGCAGTCTGTAACTGTAAGGTGCAGTCAGCAACCGTAAGGTGCAGTCAGCAACCGTAAGGTGCAGTCAGCAACCGTAAGGTGCAGTCAGAAACCGTAAAATGCAATCAGTAACCGTAAGGTGCTGTCTGTAACTGTAAGGTGCAGTCAACTGTAGGGGCAGTCAGTAACCATAACGTGCAGTCAGTAACTGTAAGATGCAGTCAGTAACTGTAAGGTGCAGTCAGTTTCTAAAAAGTCCAGTCCGTAACTGTAAGGTGCAGTCAGTAACTGTAAAGTGCAGTCAGCAACTGTAAGCTGGTTTAGCACAGTAGGTTAAACAGCTGGCTTGTAATGCAGAACAAGACCAGCAGCGCGGGTTCAATTCCCGTACCAACCTCCCTGAACAGGCGCCGGAATGTGGCGACCTGGGGCTTTTCACAGTAACTTAATTGAAGCTTACTTGCGGCAATAATTTATTATTATTATTATTATTAAGCTGCATTCAGTAACTGTAAGGGGCAGTCTTTAACTGTAAGGTACAGCCAGTAACTGTCGGGGGCAGTCAGTAACCGTAAGGTGCAGTCAGTAACTGTAAGGTGCAGTCAGCAACCAGTACCAGCCTCCCCGAATGTGGCGACTAGGGGCTTTTCACAGTAACTTCATTTGAAACCTACTTGTGACAATAAGCGATTTTCATTTTTCATTCATTTTTCATAAGGGCAGTCTGTAATGTAAGATGCAGTCAGTAACCGTAAGGTGCAGTCAGCAACCGTAAGGTGCAGTCTGTAACTGTAAGGTGCAGTCAGCAACCGTAAAATGCAGTCAGTAACCGTAAGGTGCAGTCTGTAACTGTAAGGTGCAATCAGTAACCGTAAGGTGCAGTCAGCAACCGTAAGGTGCAGTCAGTAACCGTAAGGTGCAGTCAGTAACCGTAAGGTGCAGTCAGCAACCGTAAGGTGCAGTCAGCAACCGTAAAATGCAGTCAGTAACCGTAAGGTGCAGTCTGTAACTGTAAGGTGCAGTCAGCAACCGTAAAATGCAGTCAGTAACCGTAAGGTGCAGTCTGTAACTGTAAGGTGCAGTCAGCAACCGTAAAATGCAGTCAGTAACCGTAAGGTGCAGTCTGTAACTGTAAGGTGCAATCAGTAACCGTAAGGTGCAGTCAGCAACCGTAAGGTGCAGTCAGTAACCGTAAGGTGCAGTCAGCAACCGTAAGGTGCAGTCAGCAACCGTAAAATGCAGTCAGTAACCGTAAGGTGCAGTCTGTAACTGTAAGGTGCAGTCAGCAACCGTAAAATGCAGTCAGTAACCGTAAGGTGCAGTCTGTAACTGTAAGGTGCTGTCTGTAACTGTAAGGTGCAGTCAATAACTGTAGGGGCAGTCAGTAACCATAAAGTGCAGTCAGTAACTGTAAGGTGCAGTCAGTATCTAAAAAGTCCAGTCCGTAACTGTAAGATGCAGTCAGCAACCGTAAAATGCAGTCAGTAACCGTAAGGTGCAGTCTGTAACTGTAAGGTTCAGTCAGCAACCGTAAAATGCAGTCAGTAAGCGTAAGGTGCAGTCTGTAACTGTAAGGTGCTGTCTGTAACTGTAAGGTGCAGTCAATAACTGTAGGGGCAGTCAGTAACCATAAAGTGCAGTCAGTAACTGTAAGGTGCAGTCAGTATCTAAAAAGTCCAGTCCGTAACTGTAAGGTGCAGTCTGTAACCGTAAGGTGCAGTCAGCAGCCGTAAGGTGCAGTCAGCAGCCGTAAGGTGCAGTCAGCAGCCGTAAGGTGCAGTCTGTAACCGTAAGGTGCAGTCAGCAACCGTAAGGTACAGTCAGCAACCGTAAGGTGTAGTCAGCAACCGTAAAATGCAGCCAGTAACTGTAAGGTGCTGTCTGTAACTGTAAGGTGCAGTCAATAACTGTAAGGCCAGTCAATAACTGTAGGGGGCAGTCAGTAACCATAAGGTGCAGTCAGTAACTATAAGGTGCAGTCAGCAACTGTAAGGGGCATTCAGAATATTAAGGGGCAGTCTATAACTGTAAGGTGCAGTCAGTAACCGTAAGGTGCAGTCAGTAACCGTAATGTGCAGTCAGCAACCGTAATGTGCAGTCAGCAACCGTAATGTGCAGTCTGTAACCGTAAGGTGCAGTCAGCAACCGTAAGGTGCAGTCAGCAACCGTAAGGTGCAGTCAGTTACTGTATGGGCAGTCTGTAACTGTAAGGTGCAGTCAGCAACCGTAAGGTGCAGTCAGCAACCGTAAGGTGCAGTCTGTAACTGTAAGGTGCAGTCAGTAACCGTAAGGTGCAGTCAGTAACCGTAAGGTGCAGTCAGTAACTGCAAGGTGCAGTCAATAACTGTAAGGCCAGTCAATAACTGTAGGGGCTAGTCAGTAACTGTAAGGTGCAGTCAGTAACCGTAAGGTGCAGTCAGTAACCGTAAGGTGCAGTCAGCAACCGTAAGGTGCAGTCAGTAACCGTAAGGTGCTGTCTGTAACTGCAAGGTGCAGTCAATAACTGTAAGGCCAGTCAATAACTGTAGGGGCAGTCAGCAACTGTAAGGTGCAGTCAGCAACTGTAAGGCGAGTCAATAACTGTAGGGGCTAGTCAGTAACTATAAGGTGCAGTCAGTAACCATAAGGTGCAGTCAGTAACTGTAAGGGGCATTCAGAATATTAAGGGGCAGTCTATAACTACAAGGTGCAGTCAATAACCGTAAGATGCAGTCAGTAATCGTAAGGTGCAGTCAGCAATCGTAAGGTGCAGTCAGCATCCGTAAAATGCAGTCAGTAACTGTAAGGTGCAGTCAGTAACCGTAAGGTGCAGTCAGTAACCGTAAGGTGCAGTCAGCAACCGTAAGGTGCAGTCAGCAATCGTAAGGTGCAGTCAGCAACCGTAAAATGCAGTCAGTAACTGTAAGGTGCTGTCTGTAACTGTGAGGTGCAGTCAATAACTGTAAGGTGCAGTCAGCAACTGTATGGTGCAGTCAGCAACTGTAAGGGGCATTCAGAATATTAAGGGGCAGTCTATAACTACAAAGTGCAGTCAATAACTGTGAGGTGCAGTCAGTAACCATAAATGCAGTCAGCAACCGTAAGGTGCAGTCAGCAACCGTAAGGTGCAGTCAGTTACTGTAAGGGCAGTCTGTAACTGTAAGGTGCAGTCAGCAACCGTAAGGTGCAGTTTGTAACTGTAAGGTGCAGTCAGCAACCGTAAGGTGCAGTCAGCAACTGTAAGGTGCAGTCAGTAACCGTAAGGTGCAGTCCAAAACTGTAAGGGCAGTCTGGAACCGTAAGGTGCAGTCAGTAACCGTAAAATGCAGTCAGTAACCGTAAGGTGCAGTCAGAAACCGTAAGGTGCAGTCAGCAACCGTAAGGTGCAGTCAGTAACCGTAAAATGCAGTCAGTAACCGTAAGGTGCAGTCAGTAACTGTCAGGTGCAGTCAGCAACTGTAAGGTGCAGTCAGCAACCAGTACCAGCCTCCCCGAACAGGCGTCTGAATGTGGCGACTAGGGGCTTTTCACAGTAACTTCATTTGAAACCTACTTGTGACAATAAGCGATTTTCATTTTTCATAAGGGCAGTCTGTAACGTAAGCTGCAGTCAGTAACCGTAAGCTGCAGTCAGTAACCGTAAGGTGCAGTCAGCAACCGTAAGGTGCAGTCAGCAACCGTAAAATGCAGTCAGTAACCGTAAGGTGCAGTCTGTAACTGTAAGGTGCAGTCAGCAACCGTAAGGTGCAGTCAGAAACCGTAAAATGCAATCAGTAACCGTAAGGTGCAGTCAGTAACTATAAGGTGCAGTCAGCAACCGTAAGGTGCAGTCAGCAACCGTAAGGTGCAGTCTGTAACAGTAAGGTGCAGTCAACTGTAGGGGCAGTCAGTAACCATAAGGTGCAGTCAGCAACCGTAAGGTGCAGTCAGTAACCGTAAGGTGCTGTCTGTAACTGTAAGGTGCAGTCAACTGTAGGGGCAGTCAGTAACCATAAGGTGCAGTCAGTAACTGTAAGGTGCAGTCAGTTTCTAAAAAGTCCAGTCCGTAACTGTAAGGTGCAGTCAGTAACCATAAGGTGCAGTCAGTAACTGTAAGGTGCAGTCAATTTCTAAAAAGTCCAGTCCGTAACTGTAAGGTGCAGTCAGTAACCATAAGGTGCAGTCAGTAACTGTAAGGTGCAGTCAGTTTCTAAAAAGTCCAGTCCGTAACTGTAAGGTGCAGTCAGTAACCATAAGGTGCAGTCAGTAACTGTAAGGTGCAGTCAGTTTCTAAAAAGTCCAGTCCGTAACTGTAAGGTGCAGTCAGTAACTGTAAAGTGCAGTCAGCAACTGTAAGCTGGTTTAGCACAGTAGGCTAAACAGCTGGCTTGTAATGCAGAACAAGACCAGCAGCGCGGGTTCAATTCCCGTACCAACCTCCCTGAACAGGCGCCGGAATGTGGCGACCTGGGGCTTTTCACAGTAACTTCATTGAAGCTTACTTGTGGCAATAAATGATTATTATTATTATTATGAAGCTGCATTCAGTAACTGTAAGGTGCAGTCTTTAACTGTAAGGTACAGCCAGTAACTGTCGGGGGCAGTCAGTAACTGTAGGGGCAGTCAGTAACTGTAAGGTGCAGTCAGCAACCAGTACCAGCCTCCCCGAACAGGCGCCTGAATGTGGCGACTAGGGGCTTTTCACAGTAACTTCATTTGAAACCTACTTGTGACAATAAGCGATTTTCATTTTTCATTCATTTTTCATAAGGGCAGTCTGTAATGTAAGATGCAGTCAGTAACCGTAAGGTGCAGTCTGTAACTGTAAGGTGCAGTCAGCAACCGTAAGGTGCAATCAGTAACCGTAAGGTGCAGTCAGAAATCGTAAAATGCAGTCAGTAACCGTAAGGTGCAGTCTGTAACTGTAAGGTGCAGTCAGAAATCGTAAAATGCAGTCAGTAACCGTAAGGTGCAGTCTGTAACTGTAAGGTGCAGTCAGCAACCGTAAGGTGCAGTCAGTAACCGTAAGGTGCAGTCAGCAACCGTAAGGTGCAGTCAGTAACCGTAAGGTGCTGTCTGTAACTGTAAGGTGCAGTCAATAACTGTAAGGTGCAGTTTGTAACTGTAAGGTGCAGTCAGCAACCGTAAGGTGCAGTTTGTAACTGTAAGGTGCAGTCAGTAACTGTAGGGGGCAGTCAGTAACCATAAGGTGCAGTCAGTAACTGTAAGGTGCAGTCAGTATCTAAAAAGTCCAGTCCGTAACTGTAAGGTGCAGTCAGTATCTATAAGTTGCAGTCAGTATCGATAAGTTGCAGTCAAGAACTCTCAGGTGTTGTCAGTAAGTGTAAAGTGCAGTCAGAATACGGCACAGTAACACAGTGGTTAGCACTGTTGCTTCACAGAGCCAGGGTCCCGGGTTCGATTTCTGCATGGGTCACTGTCTGTGCGTTGTCTGGAACTTCTTCCAGTGTCTGCGTGGGTTTCCTCCGAGTGCTCCGGTTTCCTCCCACAAGTCCCGAATTGGACATTCTGAATTCTCCCTCAGTGTACCCGAACAGGTGCCAGAGTGTGGCGGCTCCGGGGATTTTCACAGTAACTTCATTGCAGTGTTAATGTAAGCCTACTTGCGACAATAATAATAAAGATTATGATTATTATTATAAGATGCACTCAGTATCTATAAGGTGCAGTCAACAACTGTAAGGTGTTGTCAGTAAGCATAAAGTGCATCATAAGTATAAAGTGCAGTCAGTATCGGTCAGGTGCGGTCAGTATCTATAAGGTGCGGTCAGTATCTATGAGGTGCAGTCAGTATCTATAAGGTGCAGTCAGCAACCAAAAGGTGCAGTCAGCAACCAAAAGGTGCAGTCAGCAACTAAAAGGTGCAGTCATCAGTTGTGAGGTGCTATCAGTAACTGTGAGGTGCAATCAGTAACTTTGAGGTGCAATCAATAACTGTGAGGTGCAATCAATAACTGTGAGGTGCAATCAATAACTGTGAGGTGCAATCAATAACTGTGAGGTGCAATCAATAACTGTGAGGTGCAATCAATAACTGTGAGGTGCAATCAATAACTGTGAGGTGCACTCAGTCACTATAAGGTGCAGTATTTATCTACAAGGGCAGTCAGTATGTACAAGGTGCAGTCAGTATCTATAAGGTGCAATCAGCAACCAAAAGGGGCAGTCAGCAACCAAAAGGTGCAGTCACAACCAAAAGGTGCAGTCACAACCAAAAGGTGCAGTCACAACCAAAAGGTGCAATCAGTAAATATAAGGTGCAGTCATCAGTTACTATGAGGTGCAATCAGTAACTGTGAGGTGCAATCAGTAACTGTGAGTCAGTCAGTCACTATAAGGTGCAGTCAGTAACAGCATAATCCTAGACTGTGAATGAAAGTAGACTATTTGGTTACAAGAGGCAACACAGAGAAGCCTGCTTTGCAACACCAAAAATGCTGCCACGCCGTACACATTTTGCAGCACCAGGTAGTGTTTAGCAGCTGGAATGCTGACTGGTTTTTCACTGTAGCCCAGGGCAATGTGGCTGATTTTCCCTCTATAGCCCAGGGACAGTGAATTTGATACAGGAAGAGCTCGTATTCACTCTGCTCCCGGGATTCCTGTTTCACTGCTGATAATGTTGAATTCCATTACTTACTTGGGTAAAGAATCTTGGAGTTCAGCATTGGCAAGTTGTCTCGATTTCCTGTTGGAGTAGGAAGTGAGGAGGAGCTGCCAATCGATAAGCTTCCTTTACTGATCCTCCTCTCACAGGGAGACTTTGGCACTGCAATGACAACAGGACAACAGTCTCAATTACACTTCATAGGTTACTACAAACTTGGATCCCTCATACCAATCCGGCACGATTTACCCATGCAATCTGACGACCCTTAAATTGAAAAGCAGCACTCTTCAGGAATGTTAAAATTCAGGAGAAACACAATGACTGAAACCATGTAACGACCCCAAACAAAATTTGACTGATCATCTCAATGAAGATTGACATAAACCTTGAAATGCCACTAATTTCTGCTTGGTTGCAATTCCTGTATCTTATGACCATGATTGTAAAGTCCCCTCAGAGTACAGTACAGAACAGGTGGGAGAAGGGCAGCACAGGGATGAATCAAAAACAAATACTGAGAGTTGAGCTTCCAGATTCTGAGTTCGTCATTTGTATAAATGTCAAGTTTTTTCTTTCCCTTATTTTCTCGTTTTACCCCTGCACAATTCAACATTTTTCAGAGAAAAAGCAGACACACCAAACCAGGATCAGCGCCATTTCTGCTCCCAGATCTCAATCAGTTTTGCTCTCAGAACTCAGTTCTATTCCCATCCTCAGATCTTGGTCAGTTCCATTCCTATCTTCAGGCCTTGGTCAATGCCAATTCTGGTCCTTCACTGCCACTCCTGGCCCCAGACCTCTTTCAAAGCCACTAGTGTGTACAGGTTTCACTTACTGTCAATCCATATCCGACTTTTAAAACATAACAATTATGGTTTTGGGTTCTCTTTCACTTCTCTCATTCCTGTGACTATTCTCCTCTCTTTTTAATCGCTTTCCTTTTTTTCCCCTAGTCCCAGCTCTCTTCTGCACCTCCTTTTCCCAAATTGTACAAAAAGCATATTTGTCTTGGAACGGCTCCATGCTTTCCCAGAAAACCTGGAACTATCTTTGTGCCAACTTGCGTGTATAAGTCCACATCAGAGGCTTTTTTGGAAGAGAATGAGGGAAGTCTCTAATCACAATCCCAATTGCTTCTATGCACAGATATTATCTTATCAGAAACATCAAGGTTCAGTACCTTTCCGGTAGACCCTTCCTTTTATATTGGAGCTATATGAGGAGTGCAGTGAGATCTTGTCATCAGTTTGGGATTCTCTTCTTTCTTCCTCAGAGCAAAAACCAAAGGTGTAGCTTTCCTGATCCTGTGTCTGTGCATTCTGTTCATCCACAGCTAGACAGGGCAGAGAGAACATACGCTATAAATTATAACCAATTCAACAACAAAGGCTATAGCTGCCCATGAGGTTTTCACAAAGACTCAATAGGTGGCCAGGCTGTCTTCTACTTAAACTTGGATTACATAAATACAGTAATAATTACTATTATATTGTAATATATTTACAATGCTGGTTGGTTTCTGTGAAGAAACTAAGCTGATAAAACCCATATACCTGTAATGTTTTGGCAATCAAAGGATAAAATGTGGACAGTAGTGGCTAATGTCTCATTAGTTTGATGTTAGCCTTTAATTCAATAGAACCAAGAGTCAGGAGTCCATGTATAAACTTGCCAGGATGCCTGATGCCTCCCACATGAACACAAAGTGCCAGCAATTGTGCAGTGAGCTGCTGATAATTTCTTACCTTTCTCTGCATGTTCTATGATCTGCCGTATCGCCTTCTTCAAACTATTTGCTCGTAACATGAGTTGCTCCCTCGGGCGGAATATCTGTGGCCTGGGGGAACAGGCCGGTCTTTCCTCAGCAAAGTCGCACATCATACTGGTTGCCTCGTCATCTTCCTGTTCTTCTGCAATTGTTGGGGGTGGGTTTGGTAGGGATGATGCCGCCTGGGATTCATCACTGAGCGTTTTAAGCAGCGAGTCCAGTTTCTCTTTTAGTACAGAGCACTGAAGTTAAAGGAAGAATATATCAGAATAGCTGGTAAAAATACTATGAAAATAAAGAATGGTGGAGGTAGAAAAGGTACATAAGTTGGATCTTATGGTGTGAAGCAGCTGTTGGTAGCTGATGGTTGAGGTGCAGACACTGATACAATAAATAGTAAAAGTACTTCAAGAAATTTCCATACAGGAAATAATGACACAATAAATGAACATATTGTTGATTTTTAAATCTTTTTTTCCCCCGCACCCAGTGATGCACGAGGCAGACAAAGTACATGCTTACATCTGTTTTCATAGCTAGTTTTACCTGGGACAGGTCGTGAGGCTGCCGCTAGAGACTTTGGTTTGAGGGGTGCCAATCCGCATCAAGCATGGCTGACCTGGAGATTCTCCTATACTGCCCGCCTACCATAAACATATTGGAAGGACCTACAGGCCTATAATCAACCTGTTTGGCTACATAAATGCATCTTTCGTGGCCATCAAGTCCTGAAGTGGGATTTGAACCTGGAGCTTCTGGCACAAGGTATGAACGCTACCACTACGCCACAAGATCTCCTGACCACAATACAGGGAGTGGGAGAAAAAATGACTCAAAGTTGTACATAAGTTTTGTAGAAACAAACGGGGAGACTTGGAAGCTCTTGCCGGGGAATACAAATGTGATGTCAGAGATCTTGTTCAACAATGATATAGGTTGGCTAAATGCACAGGAATATAGAATACCTCAATAAAAAAGATAAAATGGAAGGGATGACATGGTTGACATGAGAAAAAAATAACTTCTTTGGAACAGAGCTGCATCTAGCTAGACCTGCTGCAGATAAGGTGGACATTTTGTGGGATGGGAGAAATGATCGGACAGGAATTAACATGTTAGGAAGAGGGATTGGATCAGTAACACATTAGTTTTTAAAAAAAAATGTTTATTCAAATTTTCCAACAAAATTTTTAACAAACCCCCCCCAATTACAAAAAGAAACACAAACACAACAGTCAAAAATTATACAAAACTTTTACATTGGGTTTCCCCATAGACAGTAACCCCCCCATATAACATTCAATGGTACCCGTAGGGAAGCCCCCCCCCCCCACCCAAATTCCCCCCCCGAAAGAGACCCCCCCCTCCCCCCCCCCACCCTTGGGTTGCTGCTGCTGCTGACCTCCTCCTAACGCTCCGCGAGATAGTCTAGGAACGGTTGTCACCGCCTAAAGAACCCCTGCACAGACCCTCGTAAGGCAAACTTTATCCTCTCCAGCTTGATGAACCCTGCCATGTCATTTATCCAGGCTTCTACACTGGGGGGCTTCGCGTCCTTCCATAACAGCAAGATCATCCGCCGGGCTACCAGGGACTCAAAGGCCAGGATACCGGCCTCTTTCGCCTCCGGCACTCCCGGCTCGTCCGTTACCCCAAATAGTGCCAACCCCCAACTCGGCTTGACCTGGACTTTCACCACCTTGGACATAGTCCTCAGGAAACCCCTCCAAAACCCATCCAGTGCCGGGCACGACCAGAACATGTGGACGTGATTCGCCGGGCTTCCCGAGCACCTCCCACATCTATCCTCCACCCCAAAGAACCTACTCAACCTCGCCCCTGTCATATGCGCTCTGTGAGTAACCTTGAATTGTATTAGGCTGAGCCTGGCGCAAGAGGAGGAAGAATTAACCCTACTCAGGGCATCAACCCACAGACCTTCATCTATCTCCTCTCCAAGCTCCTCCTCCCACTTGCCCTTTAACTCCTCTACCTTAGGAGGCCTCCTCCTCTTCTTTCAGCTCCTGGTAGATCGCCGAAACCCTGCCTTCTCCAACCCATACACCCGAAATCACCCTGGCCTGAGTCCCCTGTGCCGGGAGCAGCAGGAATTCCCTCACCTGCCGCCTCACAAATGCCCTCACCTGCATATACCTGAAAGCATTTCCCGGGGGTAACCCAAACTTCTCCTCCAGCGCCCCTAGGCTCGCAAAAGTCCAATCTATAAACAGGTCCTACATTCTTCTAATCCCTGCCCGATGCCAGCTCCGAAACCCCCCATCCATCCTTCCCGGGACAAACTGATGGTTCTCCCGAATCGGGGACCAAACCGAGGCTCCCACCTCGCCCCTGTGTCGTCTCCACTGGCCCCAGATTTTCAACGTCGCCGCCACCACTGGACTCGTGGTGTACCTTGTCGGCGAGAGTGGCAGCGGTGCCGTCGCCAGCGCCCTCAGGCTCATGATCACACAGGACGCCATCTCCAACCTCTTCCACGCCGCCCCCTCGCCCTCCATTATCCACTTACGGATCATTGCCGCATTGGCAGCCCAATAATAATCGCACAAATTCGGCAGAGCCAGCCCTCCCCTGTCTCTATGCTCCAGAAACACCCTCTTTAACCTCGGGGTCTTATTTGCCCACACAAAACCCACGATACTCCTACCTACCTGTTTGAAAAAGGCCTTGGGAATCATAATGGGAAGGCACTGGAATACAAAGAGAAACCTTGGGAGGACCATCATTTTAACCGACTGCACCCTGCCCGCTAGCGAGAGTGGCAGCACATCCCATCTTTTGAAATCCTCCTCCATCTGCTCCACCAACCGTGTCAAATTGAGTTTGTGCAGGGCCCCCCAACACCCAGCCACCTGGATCCCTAAGTACCGAAAGCTCCTTTCCGCCCTCTTCAACGGCAGGTCGTCTATCCCCTTTCCCTGGTCCCCTGGATGCACCACAAAGAGCTCACTTTTCCCTACATTGAGCTTATACCCTGAGAAGTCCAAAAACTCCCTTAGGATCCGCATGACCTCCGCCATCCCCTCCACTGGATCTGCCACATACAGCAACAGGTCGACCGCTTACAGCGACACCCGATGTTCCTCTCCCCCTCGGACAAGTCCCCTCCATTTCCTGGACTCCCTTAGTGCCATGGCCAGAGGCTCAATTGCCAATGCAAACAGCAAGGGGGCACTCCTGCCTCGTCCCTCGGTACAGCCGAAAGTACTCTGACCTCCACCGATTCGTAGCCACACTCGCCACCGGGGCTCTATATAGCAATCTGACCCAGCTGATGAACCCCTCCTCGAACCTCTGCAGCACTTCCCAAAGATACTCCCACTCCACCCGGTCGAAGGCCTTCTCTGCGTCCATAGCTGCCACTACCTCCGCTTCTCCCTCCATCGAGGGCATCATAATCACATTGAGGAGACTCCGCACATTAGTGTTTAGCTGCCTGCCCTTTACAAATCCCGTCTGGTCCTCATGAATCACCCCCGGGACACAGTCCTCAATTCTCGTAGCCAGCACTTTTGCCAGCAACTTAGCATCCACATTGAGGAGTGAGATCGGTCTATACGACCCACATTGCAGTGGGTCCTTGTCCCGCTTCAGGATCAAAGAGATCAGCGCCTGGGACATTGTCGGGGGCAAAGTCCCCCCTCCCTTGCCTTATTGAAAGTCCTCACTAGCAACTGGCCTAGCAGGTCCACGTATTTCCTGTTAAACTCGACCGGGAACCCATCTGGCCCCAGGGCCTTCCCCGCCTGCATGCTCCCCAATCCTTTAACCAGCTCCTCCAGCCCAATTGGCGCCCCTAAACCAGCCACCTCCTGCTCCTCCACCCTCGGGAACCTCAGCTGATCCAAAAATCATTGCATCCCCTCTTTACCCGCTGGGGGCTCAGATCTGTACAGATCCCCATAGAAGTCCCTAAATACCTAGTTTATTCTCACCGCACTCCGCACCGTATTCCCCCCGCTATCCTTAACTCCACCTATCTCCCTCGGTGCCTCCCTCTTACAGAGCTGGTGTGCCAGCATCCGACTCGCCTTCTCCCCATACGTCGCCCCCCTGCGCTTTCCTCCACTGTGCCTCTGCTTTCCCTGTGGTCAACAGGTCTAACTCCGTCTGGAGGTTCCGCCGCTCCCTGAGTAGTCCCTCCTCGGGGGCCTCTACATATCTCCTGTCCACCCTAAAGATCTCCCCCACCAACATCTCCCACTCCCTGCTCTCTCTCTTCTCCCTGTGGGACCTGATGGAGATTAACTCTCCCCTGACCACCGCCTTCAGCGCCTCCCAGACTACCCCCACCTGCACCTCCCCGTTGTCATTGGCCTCCAAATATCTTTCAATGCACCCCCGCACATCTCCTCATCCGCCAATTGTAGCCAGTTAAAATGGCTAACTCCCGATTTAAAATGGCGAACGGCAAAGGCTGATGGGAAAGTCAGCCAACAGGACACAAACGAGCAGCTGCAGGTTGAGTGTGTATTTACCTCTGGAAAGGCCAGACAAGATCGATACCAGCAACCATCAACATAACAAAACACCAACCATCTGCATATTAATGATCAATCCCCGGGAACAATGAGCAACATTTAGACACATAAAGCAAAACCAGACTCTTTGGCGCCAGGAGAAGCCTACACAAAGGGAGGTGAACGACCACCTCAGGACCGCCCATCGATCAGGGAACCGCTCCAGCATTGGAGAAAATCGAACCAAGTGATTGGGACAAAGTCCAATCACTTGGAACCAGGTACAGGGTCCGCCCCGAAAGGCGGGAAGCCCCTGGGGACTATAAGAATTAAGCCCAAGTTCAAATCGTTCTTCTTGACCGGGTCACTCAGCAACGCGAACCAACCCTTGACAGTGACCGGTTCAGCCGCCGCCGATATCCAGTAAGTCTTACTTCAACACTCGCTACGGGATAGGCGGTCCTAGCTACCAATCTGTACCAACTTCGAATCCCGCAGGCTCAGAACCCGAACGAAAGGCCATTTGTTCCCCTGACCTGGTGGGCCAGTTCCAAGTTAAGTATTGGCCTGTTAGCTGTAGAAGTAGCTTAGACGTAGAATTTGTACATGAGTAGTGATTACTGTGTATAATAAATGTACTTTGATTTAAATCTTACTAAGCGGTGTATTGGATTATTGATCATTACTCGGACTTGAACCACGTGGCGGTATCATAAAGGTACCTGGCGACTCAAGAGCAAAGGTGATAAAACAGAGCAATTAAACTAAGGCAAAAGTTAGCAACATTATTTGGCGACATCCTGACGGGACCCGATCTAGAAGTGGAAAACCACTCCGGGAGAACCCAGAATTTCATTTAGAGATCCAATTGGAAACAGAAAACCACAAGTGTTCAAGCAGTTCTGATCAATATTCATAATTCGAAAGTGTGTGTATGCATGCGTAACTAACAGGGCTATAAGGTAAAACTGATAGATTTTTGTTGTGTCAAAACTGTCGGATGTTTGTATATCGGAAAGTAGCGAAAGCCGTACACGTATTTACAGCACCGCCTTAGCTCCCCTGTTCCAAATTTAAAAGAAGCATTCGGATAGGAAAGATGGCAATGCAGGGCCTAATGAACCCAGAGGAATTTGCGGTCGCAGCGACCAGCAGCAGTAGAGCCCATTTAGGAGGAAGAGATCAGGAAATATCTCAAAGGGAAAGGATGGCCCCTTTGGAATGAATTCTGTGATAACGAGGAATCAGGTCCCGGGAGTATAGGACATACTTGGTGGGAGACCCCGAGCGAGATCCACAAAAAGAGCTTAGGGAAAGCTCGCAAGCCGACGGCAATCGTGTCCTGCTTGGCACAATTGCGAGGCACAGAGGAGGTCGTCAGGACGCTCCAGAAAGAAGTTGAGGGCATACATCGAATGAGTAAGGTCGATGTAAGCGAGGTAGAAAAGGAGAATTTGGAATTGAGAAGGAAGTTGGCAGCAAAAGATGGAAAGTGATGACGCCAAAGGGCTCACCAGTCTTGTCTGGCGCACTTAAGCAGCTTCCAGTCTCAATACGAAAAGGCCTTTCAGGACACGCAGCGTACAGTCCTGGTACGAGAGGAAACGGAAAAACAGGTAGAGGCATTACAAAAACAGTGTAGTGACCTCAAGGCAGTATTAAGAGCACTCCATGCTGCCACCACAGAACAAAGACAAAGCACATTAGACCACGCAAAGTGCCGGAAGCAGATTGCAGAGCTGCAATCACTGCTTTCTGTTCAAAAATGTTTTCAGGAAACCTTTGGAGAAAGAGTAGATCAGGAAGACGGCCCTGATTGGGAAGAGTTGAATGAAACAGCACAGAGATATGTTCAGGGAACATATGCGCAGGGAAAGCCACAAAAGAGAAAAGCGCCCCAACCCCCCACACAGCAGATAGTTCACGCTCCAATGAACCCTGTAACCATCCACCGTACAGCGACATCAGACGATTGCGAATTTCTATATTCCACCCCCTTAACAGTGACCCAGTTACGGGACGCGTGCGATAAGATCACACCGTTCCTCCCGACCTCAGACCCCCACCATTTCTTTGCCACAGTCAAGCATCAGGCGACCATGTACGTCCTGGATGAGCGAGAGCATGCAAAGCTCACCGTTTTAAGTTTAGACCCATCAGTAGCAGCAGCCCTTCCTGACCCACAGAATGTAGGAGGAGGCACCCTTGCAGAAATGCATACCGTGATCCTGGATGCGATCGGCTATAACCGGGATGACCCCGTAGATGGCCTCAACAAATGTAGGCAAAAGAAATCCGAGCACCCCACAGCGTTTGCTGGATGCCTGTGGATTCACTTTGCAGCAGTCTTTGAAGACTTAGACCATGCCCATTTGTCCCCAGACAACATGGCCAAATGGACCCGCACCCTTATCTCCCATGCCACAGAAACAGGACAGAAAGCTTGCACTAGTTATGATCCCTCAGATGAGGCCCAGAACGAGATGTGGGTAGTGAAAAGATTGTCCCGCGCTTGGGAGCAATCTATACAAAGTAAGCCCGCAGTTAAGAATACTGAGGAAAAGCAGGCCGGTGCAGATATGCAGGCAGTGAAGACAACACACCACAACCCCGCATGAGTGAATGAGGGAAAGAACCCCACCCAAGTCACAGGAGTGTTACAACTGCGGACAGTTGGGACACTTCGGAAGAGAGTGCAATGCCCCTAAAAAGCCAGAGAGCACAGCAGACGGGCACTCTGAGTAAGAAAAAGAGGGAGGCCATTCATAGCTTTAGCGCCCGTTCGGATCAGATGGACTTGACCGGAACGGACTGACGGTGTACGGGCTCCCCCAGTTGGGTCTGCGACACCCTTTGGGATAGGTCCAGACGACCGGTAGTTGCAGCAAAAATTTGGGGACAGCCCATCGAATTTCTCTGGGACACAGGAGGGTCCCGCACCACAATAAATTCCTCCCCCCTGTTTCAAAAAGAACCGTGGCCCACTACAGCCACCATCACCCTCTGCGGCTTTACAGGCGACTCACAGCAGGGACACATCACAGCCCCTGTACCCATTCAAATCGGTACCATCACCACCAAGCACCCCGTAGTGTTAGTTGACCTGCCCCACACAGCAGAACATATTCTGGGAATCGATTTCATGAATTCCCATAATCTTTCATTCGATCCAGTCAACCAGTGTGTCTGGAAGATGGCAAAATCCGCAAGAGCTCCCGCAACGCTCAACATAGGAGAGTACATGAACAAAATTAGCGCCGTCGTCGAATTTTGGTTCAACCCAACCATGGACAAGCAGGTTAGGGCAGTTCTGCAAAAGAACAGGGCAGCATTCGCGACCCACAAGCACGACTGTGGACAGATGACTGGCTCCGTACAAGTAACAGGACCTGACCCTAGACCCCAAAAACAATATGGATTTCCCCAAGAGGCAGAGGGAGAAATCTCCAAGGTAATAGAAAGCTTATTAGAGCAGGGCGTACTTAGATCAGTAGCCTCCACTAATAATGCCCCGATTTGGCCAATGAGAAAGCCCAATGGATCATGGCGACTGACCATCGATTACCGGGAACTCAACAAAGTCACCCCCGCAGCAGCCCCCACAGTAGCCACAAGTCCTGAGACCATGCTCAATCAGGGACTCAATTCCCGATTCTTTACGGTTTTGGACGTCAGTAATGGATTCTGGTCCATTCCATTGGCAAAGGCGTGCCAGTACAAATTTGCCTTCACCTTTAAAGCACAGCAGTACACGTGGACATGCCTGCCACAAGGATTCCACAACTCCCCCTCCATTTTCCACCGACAGCTGGCAAATGGTTTAGCCAAATCTTCTCGCCCCGAATGTCTGGTACAGTATGTAGACGACCTACTACTGCAGAGACACCAAGGAAGAGCACATTGAGCTTCTGTCCGAACTCCTGGAACTATTACACTCAATCGGTTGTAAAGTCAACCCCAAAAAGGCCCAGATTTTGGAAGATAAGGTGATATATTTGGGAACAATTATCACACATGGTAATTGCGAGATCGAGCATAAAAGGATTGACTCGATCACTAAATTGCCCCTTCCCCAGGACGTTTCAGCCCTCCGGTCGTTTTTAGGACTGGTTGGCTATTGCCGAAACCACATTGACGGTTTCGCCAGCAAGGCAGCACCCCTCTCAGACCTCTTAAAGGAGCCCCCTGGGAATGGCTTCCGCAGCACACGGATTCTGTGGATTCATTAAAACAGGCACTCATAGCAGCCCCCGCACTACAAATTCCAGACCCGCTTTCCCCTTACGCCATAGAGGTAGCGACCACAGACCGCACCCTTTCAGCCGTGCTCCTCCAGGAACGGCACGACCAGTTGAGGCCCAGCTTATGCCTCCAGAATTTTAGATGCTGTGGAGCAGGGATTTTCAGCCTGAGAGGCACCTGCTCGCAGTATTCTGGGCAGTCAAGTATTTTTCATATATTACCGGACTGAACCCCATCACAATTCTCACCCCCACCCAACGTTTACTGGACGGACGACTCAAGGACGGCACAGTGAGCCAGATTAGAGCAGCTAGATGGACCCTTCTCTTGCAGGGACGGGGCTTCACTGTGAAAAGGAAAAAGACGCACATCTACATGGCCGACAACTTACAGTACCCCGGAACCCCCCATGAATGTGGGATTATCTCTCCACACCACAACACAGGCCCCTTTATTGCGAAAACACCCCCCAGAAAGATAGGTAGTTCAAACCAGAGCCCCCAGCACACAGACACATAGCCCATAAAGATCTATGTGGAGGGATCTTCCACAGTCTTGGATGGGAAGCGCATAACAGGTTGCGGTATCTATGTCGAGGAAATATCGTTAAAACTATCCGGACACTTAGGCGTGCAGGCAGCAGAGCTTGCGGCCATCGCGTATATAGTTGAGCACCCAGATTCTTTCCCCAGCCCAGCAGACATATACTCAGACAGCCTCTATATCTGCAACAGCCTTACGGAATTTCTGCCCCTGTGGAAAGCAAGAGGATTTGTTTCCGCAGACGGAAAACCCCTCCCCTCAGCCCCATTGCTCCGTCATATTTTAGGAAAAGCCCAGAACAGGACTAATGGGATAATCAAAGTCCGCAGTCACCATCGTTCCTCCCCCCCTGGAAGTGTGAAAGCCGACGCACTGGCTAAAACAGGTTCCAGGCAAAGATACTTTTGGACCCCCCCACCAAAAGCGCACCAGTGAGTGCAATTCAGGTCTCACAGACAAAGATCGAGGATCTAGTGCAGGCCCAGAAGCAGGACATCAATTCTCAAGGAGATTGTAAAGTGAAAATATCCAGCTCCCTATGAGAGGTTTAGAAATGCACTGACCACACATGACAGTGTGGTGTTAAAAGCCACCCTTTATGTGGTTCCTGAACAGGACAGGAATCAATTGATTTGTTTGTTCCATGACGGTCATGGACATCAGGGAATCGATCCCACTACAGCCCATCTCAAGCAGCTTTGTTGGTGGCCGAATTTAAAGGAAGATGTAAACCATTACATCGAGAATTGTCTTATCTGTTCC
The DNA here is from genome assembly GCF_047496885.1 of Scyliorhinus torazame. Classification (NCBI taxonomy): domain Eukaryota; kingdom Metazoa; phylum Chordata; class Chondrichthyes; order Carcharhiniformes; family Scyliorhinidae; genus Scyliorhinus; species Scyliorhinus torazame. The sequence continues at coordinate 120,665,742 of NC_092720.1, read as the reverse complement.
CAGAATAATCCGGACAGATATGCCAAAAAGGCTCAACTCAGCCACACCCGACTCGTTAATGGCCCCTGGACTAACCTCCAGATTGATTTTATAGGACCATTGCCCCCTTGCAGGAATGGCTATAAATATGTACATGTGGTAATTGACACATTTACAAAATGGGTGGAAGAATTCCCAGCCCGCACAAACACTGCAAAAACCACAGCCAAGATTTTGACCCACCACACCTTTACAAAATGGGGACTCCCCCACAGCATTGAATCTGACCAAGGCTCCCATTTTACGGGACGTGTCATGCAGAACGTCCTCACGATATTTGGCATCACCCAAAAATTCCACATAGCATACCACCCAGTCGAGTGGTATCGTGGAGTGCATGAATCGGACCCTAAAATCCACCCTCAGAAAAATGGTCCAGCAGAACAACACCACTTGGGACTCAGTTCTCCCTTTTGCGCTGATGTTTATACGTAACACAATTTCTACTTCCACAGGTTACACCCCACACACCTTCATGACCGGACGCCCCATGAAAGGCACAGAATATTTGTTAGGTTTGGACCTGACCAGCCCCGAAATGACGGCCCTCACACACGAGAAAGCAGTAGAACAATTAGTGGAAAATGTTAAAACGGCTCGGCTAGCAACCGCAGTAAAATTGGGCACAAGGAAGAAACAGTGCAAGGCTTGTTTCGACAAGCCAGGGCATGCGACTGAGTACAGTATAGGACAGCAAATAATGCTCTCTGTATATAACCCCAGCACATTCCTGTCACCAAAATACTCGGGTCCGTATTCCATTGCGGATAAAGTAAGCCCTGCCCCGTTTATAAAATAAAGTACCCCAACGGTAAGACTGCGTGGTTCCATATAAACCAGCTGAAGGCATATGGAATACAGTCGAACCACACACACCACGTCATGCTCGACGCAGCACACCACGCCCCGCCCACAGCCAACGTAACCCTACCATCCCCCAACACGTCCAGCCCAGCCACGGACTCGACCTCGACTCCACCCCCGAAATATACACTCCGCCCCGGAACGCCCACAGACTGCAGCAGCAGAGACAGCGACTGTGACTCGGACGACAGCCACCAGCACGCCTCCCTATTATCTCCATGCAACAGGACCCCACACAGCGATTCCGACTACGACCCAAGTGATCCCTTCATGATCACTTTCCTGAACAAACTCCACCACCGACTACCGAACCACACTGACGACCCCGATTTTGTCCCCACACAGCTAGACACCAATTACTGGCACCGAGATAACTCGTTCCGATTCGTCCACAACGTCGAGAGCGACCCCACCTCGCACCATGCAGCCCTTTCAGCCCTGATACACTCAAGAGTGTGGCACCCGGGAGAAGATGACGACCTTGGGTCTGACTCCCAAACCGAGAATCCCTTTGCGACCCTGTTCGCAACCGAGAACGGAGGTGTCCAGATGATGTTTTAAAGGAACCACTTGGGAGAAGTGGTGTCCTTTCTGATGGAACCTGCAGAATGTTTTATGTTGTTTGTAAGTTTGTTAAATGTTGTATGTCCGACAGGAAAAAAAAATTCTCACTGCCCCACGCCTATTCGGCCGAAACCTCTGAGGACTTGCCTACAGAGACTCACCATTGCCAGACACTAGTTCAGCAGAAACCTCTGAGAGCTTGTCTGCAGAGACTGGTTAAGGAACCAGACGCCCGTTCGTAACTGCCCTTCTGGTTCGAAGGTAGAACAACTACGGCAGCCCCACCACGATGACTACATTTTTTGCCCGTTCTTGTCGGTAGCTCAGGCAGTGGAGAAACGGCTTGGGACCCGCCCTGCCTGGGAACCCCCCCTCTGGTTAACTACGCTCGGGGAGGAGAGACACGGCATTGGTAGCCGTCCTACCCGGGGACTCCATCCAACTCTTACCAGTCGCGGCCAATACACACCTCATTTTGGCACTTTCAATTCAAAACGTTTTGTTTTGTTTAGGTAACCTTTAGGTTGCCAACCACATGCTATTTACATCCTGAAACATTTGGATGGTAATTTGCACAGTCTGCGAGACGGCTCGCACTGGTTCATTATTGGGAAGTGTGTCTTGTCCTAAAATTCAATTTTTGAAAAAAAATGAGGGAGTCACACATAGTGACCAAATATAAAGGGAGTAATTGGCACTACAGGACATACGCACTATCGTACGAGATATTAAACAAAGATAGTTACAGACATTATGCTTGTTTTCACAGAACTCCAGAAGCTCCAGGACCGGAGAAGAGAAGAAAGAAAAGGAAAGAGAAGAGCCATGAGGACTTCCTTCATATGGATCAGCATCATGTTTATGGACATTTGGTTGCGCGTGAACGCGAACCCCATGACTTCAAGCCCCCCAGCCGTTAATGTTTCACTTCCCCACAGTACCCAGAGCCCAGTCACCAGCGACACCACATCATCTTGGTGTGCCAGGTTTATAACCTGGTACTCTCTGTCCTATGTAATAGAAACATTACTGGTATTAGCAATACTCTGCTGCATAGTGCAGACTATGCGTCTACGGAAATGGAGGAGAGTCTACCGCGCTCGAACCCCGTATATAGGATCAGATCCCCTATTCTCAGATACGACCAGACCCCAGACCCCTGCGATCTATAATAAAGTGCATTCACTTGCGTCTATTGTAAATAAAGAAATGTAAAGAACTGTTCATGAGTAAATTGTACGACCCTGACCTTGACTGCCAAGCCAGGAAGACTGATGTATAAAATGCTATGATTTTGTTTGTATGGTTGAGGAAGTTAGGATGATGAAATGTTTAAGTGAGTGTAGTGTATTAAGAATAGTTAAGAGGTTCCCAGTTTATTGTTTTGTAATGCATGTCCCTGTTTGACATAGCGCCCTTAGAATTGTTAGTTAAAACATTTTTGCATAGCTATGGTCAGTGCAGAGGCCATGAAGGAAGTGTCGTCGTCCCCCCCCCCCAGGTCAGGGAATGGAAAGCTTCGCTTCGCGTTAGGATCACAAGGAGGGATTGTAGCCAGTTAAAATGGCTAACTCCCGATTTAGAATGGCTAACTCCCGATTTAAAATAGCGAACGGCAAAGGCTGATGGGAAAGTCAGCCAACAGGACACAAAACAGGGCAGCACGGTAGCCTTGTGGATAGCACAATTGCTTCACAGCTCCAGTGTCCCAGGTTCGATTCCGGCTTGGGTCACTGTCTGTGCGGAGTCTGCACATCCTCCCCGTGTGTGCGTGGGTTCCTTCCGGGTGCTCCGGTTTCCTCCCACAGTCCACAGATGTGCAGGTTAGGTGGATTGGCCATGATAAATTGCCCTTAGTGTCCAAAATTGCCCTTAGTGTTGGGTGGGGCTACTGGGTTATGGGGATAGGGTGGAGTTGTTGACCTTGGGTAGGGTGCTCTTTCCAAGAGCCGGTGCAGACTCGATGGGCCTTCTGCACCGTAAATTCTATGATAATCTATGAAACGAGCAGCTGCAGGTTGAGTGTGTATTTACCTCTGGAAAGGCCAGACAAGATCGATACCAGCAACCATCAGCATAACAAAACACCAGCCATCTGCATTGAGCAATCCCCGGGAACAATGAGCAACATTTAGACACATAAAGCAAAACCAGATGCTTTGGCGCCAGGAGAAGCCTACACAAAAGGAGGTGAACGACCACCTCAGGACCGCCCATCGATCAGGGAACCGCTCCAGCATTGGAGAAAACGAACCAAATGATTGGGACAAAGTCCAATCACTTGGAACCAGGAACAGGGTCCGCCCCGAAAGTCGGGAAGCCCCTGGGGACTATAAGAATTAAACCCAAGTTCAAATCGTTCTTCTTGACCGGGTCACTCAGCAACGCGAACCAACCCTTGACAGTGACCGGTTCAGCCGCCGCCGATATCCAGTAAGTCTTACTTCAACACTCGCTACGAGATAGGCGGTCCTAGCTACCAATCTGTACCAACTTCGAATCCCGCAGACTCAGAACCCGAACGAAAGGCCATTCGTTTCCCTGACCTGGTGGGCCAGTTCCAAGTTAAGTATTGGCCAGTTAGCTGTAGAAGTAGCTTAGACGTAGAATTTGTACATGAGTAGTGATTACTGTGCATAATAAATGTGCTTTGATTTAAATCTTACTAAGCGGTGGATTGGATTATCGATCATTACTCGGACTTGAACCACGTGGCGGTATCATAAAGATACCTGGCGACTCAAGAGCAAAGGTGATAAAACAGAGCAATTAAAGTAAGGCAAAAGTTAGCAACACAATAATCCCACATCTAGACGCCACAGCGGGCGCTGGTCCCTCTCCTCTCCTAACTCCAGCTCCATCCAGTGCGGGGCGTGGTCTGAGATGGCTATGGCCGAATACTCCGTTCCCTCCATTTTCGGGATTAGTGCCCTACTCAAAATAAAAAAATCTATCCGGGAGTAGGCTCTATGGACGTGGGAAAAGAATGAAAATTCCCGGGGCCTGATAAACCTCCATGGATCCACTCCCCCCATCTGGTCCATAAACCCCCTAAGCATCTTGGCCGCAGCTGGCCTCTTACCCGTCCTGGACCGAGAGCGATCCAGTGCTGGGTCCAGCACCGTGTTGAAATCCCCCCCCCCCATTATCAAGCTTCCTACCTCCAGGTCCGGAATCCGACCCAGCTTGCATTCCATAAATCCGGCATCATCCCAGTTCGGGGCATATACGTTTACCAGTACCACCCGCACCCCCTGCAACCTACCGCTCACCATCACATATCGACCTCCATTATCCACTCCAATATTCATTGCCTCAAACGACATCAGCTTCCCCACCAATATTGCAACCCCCCTGTTCTTCGCATCCAGTCCTGAATGGAATACCTGTCCTACCCATCCCTTTCTCAGCCTAACCTGATCTGTCACCTTCAAATGTGTCTCCTGGAACATAAAGGGACTGAAGGCAGACATGGTTAAGTGCACGAACACCCGGGCCCTCGTAACCGGCCCGTTCAGGCCCCTCACATTCCAAGTTATCAGCTGGATTGGGGGGCTGCTCACCCCCCCCCACCCCACCCCCCACACCCGCCGACTCGCCATCTCCTTTTCTAGGCCAGCCACGTGCCCGCGCCTCCCGTACCCTCCAGGGTCCCAGCCGGCGGACCCCCGACCCGACCACCTCACCTACTTCCAGCTCCCCTTTGGCCAATGCAGCAGCAACCCCATTCCCCCCCCCCTCCCCGCTAGATCCACATCTAGACCTTTTGCTCCCCCCATAACACTCCCGTACGTCAGCTGACTCCTGCTGACCCCGGCCTCTCCCGCCATTCTGTCGGCCCCTCCAGTGTGAGAATCCCCCCTCCCCTTCCCTGGCAGTCAGTGTGCGGTCCTCTCCAGCACTTCCCATCTCCCCCCCGGCCCCTACCCCCGTCCTTTCCTAGCGCGGGAAAAAGCCCGCGCTTTCCTGAGCCGGCCCCGCCCCCTCTGGTGCAGCTCCTTTTGCGGCCTTACCCAATTCCCCATCCCCGGGCCTCCACTCCCCCTCTTCCTTCGTGGGGGTCGGCCCCTCCAACACCAACATTCTCCCACAGTCTCCCCATCAAATCCCTTCACCCATCCCCATCCAGCACCCAAACCAGAGGAACATTCCCTAAACGTAATAAACACCATATACACAGTAAACATCACCCCACAACAAACCCTCAATTTGAGTCCAACTTTTCAGTCCGTATAAAGCTCTATGCCTCATCAGGCGTTTCGAAATAGTGGTGCCGATCCTGGAACGTGACCCACAATCGCGCTGGCTGCAGCATACCGAACTTCGCCCCCTTTCGATGGAGCACCGCCTTAGCCCGATTGAAACCAGCTCTCTTCTTAGCCACCTCTGCACTCCAGTCCTGGTAGATTCGGATCTCCGTGTTCTCCCACCTGCTGTTCCGCTCTTTCTTGGCCCATCTCAGGACACACTCTCTGTCCATAAAGCAGTGACACCTCACCACTACAGCCCTTGGTGGCTCGTTGGCCTTGGGTCTCCTTGCTAGGACCCGGTGAGCCCCATCTAGCTCCAGAGGCTTCGGGACGGCTCCCGCGCCCATCAGCGAATTGAGCATCGTGCTCACATATTCCCCTGCATCGGGCCCCTCCACTCCTTCGGGGAGACCCAGAATCCGAAGATTCTTCCTCCTCGCCCTATTCTCCAGGTCCTCAAATCTTACCGCCCACCTCTTGTGCGGCGCCTCGTGCGCCTCCATCTTCACCGCCAGGCCCAAGATCTCGTCCTCGTTCTCTGAGGCTTTTTGCCGCACCTCCCGGATCGCCGCCTCTTGGGCCTTCTGGGTCTCCACTAGCTTCTCAATCGCCGCCTTCATTGGCGCCAGCATTTCGGTTTTCAGCTCCTCAAAGCAGCGTCTAAGAAACCCCTGCTGGTCCTGCGACCACTGCGCCCATGCTGCTTGGTCTCCACCCGCCGCCATCTTGTTTTTTCTCCCTCTCACTTTTCGCTGTTCCAAGATCACTTTTTTCACCGCTCCACTCCTGGTCCAATCCATATAATGTCGGGGGGACCTTGCTGTCACCTTCCCACACTGGAAGCCATCGAACAATTGCCGTTGGGGCCCCTCTAGAGAGCCCAAAAGTCCGTTCCCGGCGGGAGCTGCCCGAACGTGCGACCTACCTAGGCATAGCCACAACCGGAAGTCGATCAGTAACACATTAGTGAGGATTTAATAACACCATGCGGGAACATGGAGTTATTCTGGATGGTATCAACTTACCAGAGATGGACTGGAAAGTCTTTAAAGGGGGTAATAGAAGTGAAGCAATGACCCTTTATTGTCCTAATAATGGGTTGATGTATGGCACAATTGGTTAAGGTAGCAAGGATACTACTGAGAGAGATCAGTCAGAGATTACAATATGGTGCAGTATAAGCATCGGCTTATGATGGACAAAACAATGAATACGATTGAAACATTCATGTTTCAGAAGGCAGATTATGAGGCTGCACTGGCCAGCACTGTTAAGGGAAAAGAGGTTCCTATTTAGGAATATTCTACAGAGCACAGAACATTGCATAACGCTAAAGAAAGGAGGAAAAGATTAATGCAAGCAAAAAATGAAAGGACAAAGACAAGGTTGTTCATAATATATAGCTAGTATGTAGTGGCTGGCACAAAATAAAAACAAAAAGGGAATAGAGGTTATAAGGCAATAACTGAAATAAAAAATGAGGTTAGGATAGCAGAAACTACTTAGGACAAGTCAAGTATTTATAGAAGGATATCAGCAGAAGGTAGTGTAAAACAGAAGAATGGAACCACTAAAGGATCCCAAAAATAACATTTAATGACTAAAGAACATTAAGGCCATATTTGTTATGGATGAAATATTAGAAGCCATCTTGAAATGGGGGAGAATGAAACATTGCCGGGGGGGGGGGGGTCAGATACAGTAAGAGGCAATCAGCACAAAACGATGGGAGGTTTTGGTGGGATTCTTTGCCCAATAACAGTGGTACAGTTAAGATTTCAGCAAGGTCCATGGTGCTCAACAGTCTATAAGGTCAGAAAGTGTGGAAGGGAAGGCAAGCTGGTGAGGTGGGCTGAAAATTGGCTCAACGAGAGAAAGCAAGAGCTGCTTGGAAAGGATCAGCATGGCAAGTCGTCTCCAGTCGTTTGTTATCGAGATCAGTTTAGTGTACATAAATTATTTGGAGCTGGCTATAGAAACAATGTTATCTACTTTTGCAGATAACAGCAAGGTGAGAGGAGGTTTCAAGGAATAGGTTAAGAAGTCAACCAAATATAAAGGGATCCTGACTGGTAGGAAAATCAGCTACAGTGGCAAGCAAAGTTCCTGCTTAGGTGTGTGGGTGCATGGCTGAGCAACTGCCTGAAAGATATTGTCCAAGCCTTATTCCATGTGAAGTACCACCACTGAAAAGAACTGCTCGAACTCAAAAACAAAATTTTAAAGGGAACGCATTAGTGGCAAGTGAACATTTAATATGGACAATGCAGAGTATAAAGTCTCAGAAAAAGAATAAGCTGTCCACAGCTGAATAGCTCACTGGCATTCATTGTCGGATCGCACTCTTTAAGAATGGTCACTTTCACAACACTGGAAGAACTGACGCAGAGATTCCAACTAGCTAAAGGCAACAAACTCAGATACCTGCAGCTTAAAAACTTCCTACGGAATGAGACAAGGACTTCCCGCAACCACCACGACACTATTAGAAAAGCTACTGAACGCAGACATCCTAGGCAGAGGGAACTGTCGTGACATGTACGAAAGACTGCTAGAGAGGGCCGACACCGAACTAGACACGACAAGGATGAAATGGGAGGAAGACTTGGTGTTCGAAATAGGGTGGGTACCCTGGAGTGAAGCACTTAACAGGGTCAACTCTACCTCCACATGCGCGAGGCTCAACCTAATGCAGCTAAAAGTGGTACATAAAGCCCACTTGACCAGAACCCGAATGAGCAGGTTCTTCCCGCAGGTGGAGGACAGGTACGAACGGTGCCAAGGAGGCCCGGCCAACCACGCCCACATGTTCTGGTCTTGCCCCAGACTTGCTGGGTAATGGACAGCCTTCTTCGAGGCAATTCCAAAGTGGTGGGGATGAGGGTGGAGCCATGCCCGAAAGTGGAGGTCTTCGGGGTATCAGGCCAGCCAGATCTCTTCATGAGGAGGAGGGCGGTTGCCCTTGATTTGCCTCCCTGATCACCCGCTGTAGAATCCTGCTTGGTTGGCGATCAACAGCACCACCTAAAGCTGCAGACTGGCTGTCCGACCTATCAGAATTTCTCCAAATAGAGAAAATCAAATTCACCATACGTGGGTCGGAAGAGGGCTTCCACAAAACATGGGAGTCATTCACCCGACTATTCAGAGACCTGTTTGTAGCCAACACTTAAATAAATAAATAGCCAGTAGGAATAGCCAAGACAAGATCGAAAGAGGAAAGCGAGATATGACCGGAGAGTGGGGGGGGGGGGGGGGGGGGGGGGCAAGGTGCGGTAGCAAAACCCAGCAAGAAAAAATGGGGAGCAGCAGTGCAAAAGGGGGGGGAAAGGAGGGGGGGGGGGAAATCAAGGAGAGAGGAGCTGGTTGGGGGGGGCAGTAGGGAGGATTGTAGGCTGAGCCAGCCAGACGGCAACAGACTGTAAATAGAGAAACCTAAGAAGGAACCTTTGTGACTAAAGAAGAAATGAAAACGACAGCAATATATATAATTTTGAAAATGGCAATAAAATGTTTTTAAATGGTCACTTGAGTGACACATCAGAGGGGGTGCCAGTACCTGTGGAACTGTATCCCAACAAGAGTTACAGCCACCAGGAGGGGGGAAAAAAATAAGTGGCTGACTGCAGCTTTCCTTGCATACCTTTCTCGCCATAGTCTCAGATTCTTCCCAGTTCTCGGTTGTCCTTTCATAAGCCTTCCCAACACGGGCAACAAAATCTTTAACTGTTTCGCAAAGCACTCTGCAAGGAGAAAGTAAATGAAAAAAGTATTGATCAGCACCTGACATCATTCAGACTAGACCTTGATGCGTTTGACTTGTGCCACATGTAGGCATCCTCTCTATGGCTCTTCTGGTTTTTGTCACGCTAAACCAACCTTGACCCTTCCATGTTTCTTGTTCTCTCCTGATTTGACGATTGCCCAATACTAACTATATGACCCTCATTGAATCAGAGCAACTGATGGGCTGCAGTAGGGATCAGGAGCCACACTCCTGACTACTGAAGACTACAAAGGTTTATGGCATTTATCACTGCTTCAACTTGTAATTTTGTACATCCAGATATGAATCTAAGCTTTTGTTTTATATGCTAACTGACTGGTTGTGAATATCAAAAAAGCTTAGACACTCCTGATGACAAAATAGCTGTACACTAAAAACGTTCATTGGCATCAACTTATTTCATAAAAACATTTGGTTCCACAGGTCTCACCAGCTGTTGCTCAAAATGAAAAAAAAAAGGCACAAATGTTATAGTCACCGCAGTGTAGCAGGGGATTGGAGGGAGCAGAGTTGCAACCAGATGGAATATTGAGGAGAACAGGTAGAAAAAGTTGAAACTATTCAAGGCTTGTAAACTTAATGCCCTGGCTTAGTCTAGGTAAATGTTGTTGCATGTCACTCACTTTGCTGATGATATGACCACCGAATGCTGGTCTGATGTCAAGATTTTTGACAGGTGTGCAGCGACTGAATCTTCGTAGAATGAAATCTGTTGTACCTGAGAAAAATTGGAACAGAGCACGAGAGTTAGATCAATCACCTTCACAATCCACCATACTTAACTTTTCACAAAACAATAAAGTTATCGTTTAGCTTGTTCAGGAATAAAGAGAAAGAACACAGGAATTAGAGTAGATCATTTAGCCCTTCGAGACTATTCAGCTATTCAATCTGATCTTGCTAATATGTATCTTTTGCCATTTTAGACACCTATTAAATCTTCCCTTACCCATTTCAGATTTTCAGAAAGGTTCCTTATTATCACTACACATAAATGTTTTTTAAAACCTTTCCAACTGTGGTATACATGGAACATAAGCCTACTAGTTATAGAGATAGTTCTGAGGAAAGAACTTGGAGGGAACCTGTCAATAATCGCAAACTAACTCCACCCCAAAATGCGAATTTATCTGCGAATATGGAAAAAAGTTTGGTACCCTCATCCCACCATTAGGATGCACAATGTCTGAGGGTTGACTAGATTATTACTCAGCTTTACTTCTATAGTGCGAGCTTGATCCTTGCATACCCCGACAAATGTTTTTGAGGTGTTGAGCTCTTTACCCATATTATGCAAACTCCTTACCTCCAAATCGTCACTGAAATCCTCGGTTCCTAATGAAGACGAGGAGTGTCGAGGAACTTTTGTCTCGTAAACCATGATACCCCACCTGTAAAAATGAACATTGATTTGATACTGCATGCGGGTTTCACATTTTTTCAGCTGTAGTGCATCATTCAAGGTTATAATACTCCCCTCAATTATGCATCATTACTCTAAACATCCTTAGATCATGCACCATTCCTTTTCTCCTTGCAGCATGCAGTATTCCCTTCCACCCATAACATGCATCATTACCTCACTCCCATATTGTGCACTATTAACCTTCACCCAGTACCATACTCCATTATGCTTCCTTTGTAGTATGCATCATTAGTCTCCCACTCTTCCGATACATCATTATCCTTTTCCCACTACTATGCACCAATCCCAAGCTTATAGGGAGGTAAGCACCCTGCTCCAAACTTTGTGGTGTTAATCTGTACACTCAGTAAATAGCCTCTCACATATGCAGGAGAAATGCCTGTTACCTGTCCCTCTGTTGCTTCCTGATTGTTCCGCCATCGTGCCCTCCCCTATTCCCTGAACCGACTGATCCGGGATAATGAATCAAGGTGCTGGATGGCGTGTCCCAGGGATCCGCAATGCTTGCTGTTGTCCCAGCCACATCTGCACTATGTTGTGATGTTTGTTATTTGTGCAGTAAACTTTCTTTCATCTTTTCTCAGTTACTGACCATTTTGGCTTCAACCACACATGTCTATAAGTTTGGTGCTGAATGTCTTATCGCCTCACCTCCTTGTCAGCATTAACCCATCCTGGGATAAAAATTCCACAAGCATCAACAAGTGTCTGAACCTACAGACTGTCAGATTACTTGACTGTGAGGAAACATCACAGCTGCACCCAATTCAGTCCTCACTCAACATCCACATATGTGCACTTGTAGTCAGGTGCAGGAACCCTGACTGCTTTCCCCTCCCAGAATCAAAGATGTGAAGTCATTGTGTATCCAAGTACAGAGATAATGGAGGTATTGCACGATTGTTATTTAAGTGAAATCAACAGAATGGAGAGTAACAGGCTCCACGTTTCACTGATGTAATAAAGGAAAATCATGGAATTTTAAACAACTTTCTCACCTATCCAGCATTTTTGTGCTCGCTCGCTCCAGTTTCTCCAGGATTTGAGGGAGCTGTGTGTCATCATCACAGGCCGAACCCCATCCCAGCACACGTGCCAGGTCATTGCCGGTACCCAAAGGTAGAACTCCCATCTGGCACTGAAATAGTTTGGAAGTTATTAAAAACAACAGACAAGAGAGTCAGCGATTTCCTGAAACACCCCACCCTCAAATACAAAATTCTGGCTCACACCCTCCATAAGAAGAGGGCAGCACGGTAGCATTGTGGATAGCACAAATGCTTCACAGCTCCAGGGTCCCAGGTTTGATTCCGGCTTGGGTCACTGTCTGTGCGGAGTCTGCACATCCTCCCCGTGTGTGCGTGGGTTTTCTCCGGGTGCTCCGGTTTCCTCCCACAGTCCAAAGATGTGCGGGTTAGGTGGATTGGCCATGCTAAATTGCCCATAGTGTCCAAAATTGCCCTTGGTGTAGGGTGGGGTTACTGGGTTGTGGGGATAGGGTGGAGGTGTGGACCTTGGGTAGGGTGCTCTTTCCAAGAGCCGGTGCAGACTCGATGGGCCGAATGGCCTCCTTCTGCACTGTAAATTCTATGATATCTATGATAACCTCCTACATCACCTTCAAATGTAGCCTCTGATAATAATGTAAGGAGTGAAATGTTGGGTCCAATGTTAGAATTATCAGACACGGAATAAAAATGAAGATGTCCTAACTGAACTTCAGGAAGAAGTGGGATGAGGGACTCAATCAACAAACTGAATATTTTGGATGGCAGGGTTTCCTTTCCCATCAGAAGAGTTGGCAGGGAACACATCTTGATTGGTCGGCAGCTCTCTAATCCCTCCAGTGACAGGAGCTGCTGTGGATAAAAGAGGAAGTGTTGAAGATGCCTCAGCCTTAGTCCCAGGACTGGACAGCAAGGTAGGTTTTTCGGGGTCCTAGGGTGGAGTGTAGGGTATTGGGGGAAAGAATGCCTAAACCCAATAATTTTCTAGCTACACCACGGCTTGGTAAATCCTCCCCCCAACCTCAAAATTGAGGCAGGGTGGGAAACAGCCCTTAACTGGTTAATAATTGACCACTTAAGAACCTCAGTTGGGGCAAAGACAAGCATTTCAGCGGAGACTTTGCCTACTCCAGCATAAAATTGCTGTGTGGTTGAGGCCGACGGGAACCCAGAGGGAAGGCTGTTCCTTCCATTTCACGCTCACTCCGCCGCCTAAAAATTCACTGTCACGGGAGTGTGAAATTCAGCCCAAGGGCTCTTTTTGTATTTGGACTGATGGCTCTCTGTTCGTTTTGGATTTACATTTACTTGGTTGTGGAACCATGAACAGCAGCTACGGTTTGTTGTTATCTCTATCTCCAATCAAAAAGAGCAAGATGATTTATGAGCAGATTTTTCTACAGCACACTCCAAACAATACCTGTTTGTGGAGATTGAGACTATCGATTTCAGACAGTACCCATCCAACACTGCCATCCCCACCACACACAAGGATTCGAAATGTGTCAAACTTCTGGAACAACCGCAAACTGTAAACAAAAACACAGCATGTAAAATGACACTGTAATTTGGACTACACTGTCTGAAAACAAACACAAGTAATGACAATCACAAGAACCCAAATAATGTTCCCAAACTGGTTTAGCTGCATTCCTTAATTGAATATCACTCCTATGTAGGTGACTATCATTCCATCCGCGCCTTCCTTTTCTTCTTACATAATTCTGTTTCTACTCTTCCGCATTTGTTTCCCCACCCAGCTACCGTTCACAATGATAGAATCATAGAACAAAGGCAAGTTGTCCATAGGCACCTGCTCATTATCCTTGCCTTCAATAGCCCTCATCTCATCTTTTGTTTTAAATACTTCCCCTTGCTGAACTACGGCTCACTTTGCTAATTTTGCAATTTAAGAAATCGTTCATTTCTCACTATTACTTATTTTGTTCTTGTCAAGTACCCTTGCCATCAATTATATTGTGGTCACTGCTTAGGCTGCTCCATTTTTGGGCCATTTACTTGCCCTGTGTTATTAGGCAGAAAGATGTCGAATACTATCTCCTTCATCATTGCAAATTAGTCCGGAACCCATTGCAAGAAAGAGCTTTCTGTTAACTCAAATATTTGACTTTTTCGAGTGTATTCAAATCTCCAATTATAAGATTTTATACACACACAATTTCAGCTATTATTATGCAAATACAATTTCTGCAATTATACATTAGAATTCCCACATTTAGACGTCAGGAATAAATCCCTTAATTGGACCTCAATGATAAATCCCACAACCAGAGCTCCGTTTTAGCTCCCACAATTACAATTGTTACAACCGGCACAATTAGGGTTTCATAATGTTAACTCTCACAATTTAAACTATTGCTGGGTGGTTTGCATAAGCCTCTGTTTTCTCACTGTGGCCAATGCTTTGTGTATGAGCTTAGACAATTAAGACCAGCATGGTATCCCAAGCATGGATGGTGCAACATAGCTGGGCCCCATCCTGTTACAATCTGCCATCCATCCTTGAACACTCTCCAGCAGGGGCCATTGGAGAGTGACCAGGAGCAGGAATTCTGATGATTCCCCCCCCCCCCCCCGCCACCTTAATCCAAGAGATCAAAGTCATTGCAGCAGTTCTTTTTTTGTTTTAACAAAACTTGCACTCTATCCCAGTAGTCTGATAAATCTGAACTGCAAGTGTGTGCTCTAAGGAAACTTGAAGCACCTCCTACCCAAGATGCGGGCCTCCGTTCATCAAGTCAAACACCTGAGCCGGGTTCAGTAACTGCTTGAATCTCCTTAAGAACTTCACCCCTTGGTTATCTCCGCTCTTAGAGTTCACAAATACAAGAAGTGGACTGGTACATGATGGTGGGCACGTTGCTTTCCAAAACCCTGAAGAACAGCAGAAATGTAATTGCAAAGTTTACTGAAATGGTTGCTCAGTGAAAAAAACATAATCAGATTAGCAAGAGAGACTCCCTGTCTCTCTTACATATGAAGATATGAATTAAGAGCCAGAGTAGCCCATTTGAATCTGCTCTGCCATTCAAAAAGGTCATGGCTGATCTGATTGTGGCTTCAACTCCAGTTACCTTCTTACATCGGATACCCTTTGATTCCCTCATCAATCAAGAATCTAAATGAATCAGCTTTAAAAATATTCAATAACCCTGCCTCTTTTGCTCTCTGGAGAATAGGATTTCAGACTCACGACCCACTGAGAAAACATTTCTCCTCGTCTCTATCTTAAATGGCATGCCCCCTTTTTTTTAAACTGTGTCCTGTTGTTCCAGCCTCTCCTGTAGAGAAATAATTTGTTTTTATATCCTAGCTAGCTTTCTCTCCTCCTCCAATTTCTCCCTCCTATTTTTTTTGCCATTAGAACATAGAATTTACAGTGCAGAAGGAGGCCATTCGACCCATTGAGTCTGCACCGGCTCTTGGAAAGCGTATCCCACTTAAGCCCCACACCTCCACCCTATCCCCGTAACCCAGTAATCCCACCTCACCTTTTTTGGACACCAAGGGCAATTTAGCAAGGCCAATCCACCTAACCTGCACATCTTTGGACTGTGGGAGGAAACCGGAGTACCCGGAGGAAACCCATGCACACACGGGAAGAACGTGCAGACTCCGCACAGACAGTGGCCCAAGTCGGGAATCAAACCTGGGACCCTGCCGCTGTGAAGCAACCATGCTAATCACTGTGCTACCCTTTCTTTGCTGGTTTTTATATTCTGTCCAATCTTCTGACCTGCCACTCATCTTCGTGGAATTATAAGCTTTCTCTTTCAACTTGCTACCCTCTCTAACTTGCCTTCGTTACCCACTGACAATATGACCTTTCCCGAGAGACTTTCTTTCTCACTGGAATATATCTTTGTTGAGTGTTACAAAATATCTCCTTAAATGTCTGCCACCACATTTTTCCTGACTTATCCCTTAACCTAATTTCCCAGTTCACTTTAGCCAGCACTGTCTCCTTACCCTCATAATTGCCCTCATTTAAGTTCAAAACACGAGTCTTTTCTTCCTCAAACTGAATGCAAAATTCAACCATGATATGATCACTACTACCTAGGGGCTTCTTTGCTATGAGGTTATTCATTAATTCTATTTCGTTGCACATGACCAGATCTAGAACAGCCTGCTCTCTGGCTGGCTCTAGGACATGCTGCTCTAAGAAATTTTCCCAAAAGCACTTCGGGAAACCTGGAATGCTATCTTTGCCAATTTGATCTGCCCAATCTATATGTAGATTAAAATCATTCATGATTATCACCGTACCTTTCACACAAACCCCCATTTAGTTCTTCCTGTATACTCTGCCCTATAGAGCGGTTACTGTTAGGGGGCATTTACACTGCTTGATTGTAAGTTGGGGCCATTGCTAATTTAATTGGTTTAGATCCTACCACTAATGGAGTGGGCCATATACCCAACCTGCTCCCAGCTCGGGTCAAACATTTCACTCATTTCTAGCTTTAGAAAAAACCTTGAGTCAAATGCCCCAGTCATTTACAGCCTTGGTTTAATTCCAATCTCCGTGTCCCCCTCAGTTTGATAGCACAGTAAATGCAGACAATCTGCTCTTTGAACAAGTGAAACAAAGGTGTTGAACTCACCATCAGAGTCTATACTATTGAGTGCAGTTGGAGGAATAACGGAAACTTTACACTGCCCCAGTGGACATTTGATAGGAAGCATGTCTTTACAGGCTGTGTGTACCTAAAGGCAATGACATAGAAATGAGCACACAATAATCCACACAGGATGGTCAAAACTGAACAGAAGAGCAGAGAACAAAGTGACTTCGGAGTGAGGGAAGAGATACTAATATAGTACCTGTTAAAGATTGTAGTCCCTGATTCAGATGGTTGCATTAAGTTAACTTATTTGCTAAAGAATTGAAATTCAGTAAAATTCCAATGGGAGCAGGGTGATGATAATAATCTTTATTCATGTCACAAGTAGGCTTACATTAACACTGCAATGAAGTTACTATGAAAATCCCCTAGTCCCCACACTCCGACGCCTGTTCGGGTACATTGAGGGAGAATTCAGAATGTCCAATTAACTAACAAGCAAGTCTTTTGGTACCGAACCTGGCCTACTAAAATATGGGTTCAGCTACACCCAGCTAAATATTGGCACGGCTTTAAATAAAATTATCCGGTTCAACTGTGACAAATGGTAAAGTCTCTTAATCTGTGTACACCATTCCTGAATTTCAATATATAGCATCCAATGTATAGAAATTAACTTGTTCCAATGCAGGGTTCAAACATTTTCAGTCTATCACAGCTTTGAGCCAGCTTCCTGCTTCTTTCTGGCACTGTTCCTTCTCTTCAGGAATGGACCCTATGCAGGGCTCTAGTACTGGTCTGATGCTTGAGCCAGTAAATTCTGCGGCCAGATGAAGGATACTCAGGATACAGTCCCGTAGTCCATCCATGGCAAAATCAACTTTACAGGGAAGACTGGGAGAGCTGGGACTGTCTAGAACAGTGTGGAGAGACAGGGAGCAGAGATGGGGATTAGGGTAAAGATAGGAAGCTTGGATGAGAAAGTAAGCAATGGAGGTTTGGGTGGAGGTGGACTTGTGGGAAATGGTGAGTGTAATTAGGGGAAATAGAGAACAAGTGTGGACGGGAACAGTGAGCTGAAAAGTGGGTGGACAGGAGGGAATGTGGGTGAGAAGAATGAGCAGTGAGAAGGAGGAATTGATGTGAGGGCTGGGAAAGATGAGAAGATGAGACATAATGGCAGAGTTAGGTGAGAGCAGAGAGATGGGGTGGGGAGGGAGAGACACAGGGCATTCTGAGCAGCGAACAAGGAAAAATGGGAAGTGAGGGAGATGAGGAAAACAGAACAGAAGACAAAGAGGAGTCTGGTAGGTGGGGGAGAAAGAGATAAGATGAGGGGCATTGGTTGGGGAAATCAGGTATCACAGTGTAATAATCAGTTATGGGGACACAGAAGCATCTGATTTTGCAAAGAGTGATGTAAAAAGTTTGTGAACTGATTTCTATCAAATTTGACATGCAGCAATGACATTTTCAACAATTTAAAAAGAAAATGTCATCTTTTATCTAGTTGTGTGGTTTAAGATTGTTTAAAACCGCTTTGTGCTCAAAGCGGTGAGGATGACAAATCAAATGAAAATCACCATTTACCAGCATTATGAATGGACCCTGTCCTGACTAACAAAACAATAAAAATGTTCTGATCAGTCTCTGCTCACCATCGCCTTACACCACAGGCAGCGCCAATCCTGCAGGCGCAGAACACTGCCACATGTTTTGTCACAGACAGTACATTTTGCGCTGACAGGCAAGTTGCCTTCCAACCACTGGTGTGGCATTGAGACCTGAATGAGGGAGATAGAAGAGAATTACAATATAACATGAGCATCAGTACAGACAGCAATGAGAAAAAGACACACACCAAAGTGCAACAGTGGCACCAGCACAAACAACAGATAAGGAGTAATAACAGACGCCATCAAAAGGGACAAGCAAGGCCCCAGCATAAATAGCCTGTACAAACCCACGAAAAGATGCCAGCACAGACCCCAGCTTAAGGGGACAGCACGGATCCCAGTGTAAGGGAACAGCATGGACCGCAGTGTAAGAGACAGCATAGGGTCCAGCGTAAGAGACAGCGCAGGCTCCAGCGTAAGAGACAGCACAGGCTCCAGTGTAAGGCGCCAGCACGGACCCCAGTGTAAGGGGCCAACATGGACCCCAGTGTAAGGGGCCAACATGGACCCCAGTGTAAGGCGTCAGCACAGAACCCAGTGCAAGGAGCCAGCACAGACCCCACAGACGCCAGTGTAAAGGGACCAACACGGACCACAGTGTAAAGGACCAGCACGGACCACAGTGTAAGGGACCAGCATGGACCCCAGTGTAAGGGACAAAATCAGATGCTTCTGTGTCCCCATAACTGATTATTACACTGTGATACCTGATTTCCCCAACCAATACCCCTCATCTTATCTCTTTCTCCCCCACCTACCAGACTCCTCTTTGTCTTCTGTTCTGTTTTCCTCATCTCCCTCACTTCCCATTTTTCCTTGTTCCCTGCTCAGAATGCCCTGTGTCTCTCCCTCCCCACCCCATCTCTCTGCTCTCACCTAACACTACCTTACACTGTTATTACCACCCTGTAAAGGACCATCACGAACCCAGTGCAAGGGGCCAGCACGGACCACAGTGTAAGGGACCAGCACGGACCCCAGTGTAAGGGACCAGCACGGACCCCAGTGTAAGGGACCAGCACGGACCACAGTGTAAGGCGTCAGCACAGAACCCAGTGCAAGGGACCAGCACGGACCCCAGTGTAAGGGACCAGCACGGACCCCAGTGTAAGGGACCAGCACGGACCACAGTGTAAGGGGCCAACACGGACCCCAGTGTAAGGCGTCAGCACAGAACCCAGTGCAAGGGACCAGCACGGAACCCAGTGTTAGGGACCAGCACGGACCCCAGTGTAAGGGACCAGCACGGACCCCAGTGTAAGGGACCAGCACGGACTTTAGTGTAAGGGACCAACACGGACCTCAGTGTAAGGGACCAGCATGGACCACAGTGTAAGGGGCCAGCATGGACCCCAGTGTAAGGGACCAACACGGACCTCAGTGTAAGGGACCAGCATGGACCACAGTGTAAGGGGCCAGCATGGACCTCAGTGTAAGGGACCAGCATGGACCACAGTGTAAGGGACCAGCACGGATCACAGTGTAAAGGACCAGCACGGACCACAGTGTAAAGGACCAGCACGGACCCCAGTGTAAGGGACCAGCACGGACCCCAATGTAAGGGACCAGCACGGAACCCAGTGTAAGGGACCAGCATGGACCACAGTGTAAGGGGCCAGCACGGACCACAGTGTAAGGGACAAACACGGACTCCAGTGTAAGGGACCAGCACTGACCCCAGTGTAAGGGACCAGCACGGACCCCAATGTAAGGGACCAGCACGGAACCCAGTGTAAGGGACCAGCATGGAACCCAGTGTAAAGGACCAGCATGGACCACAGTGTAAGGGGCCAGCACGGACCTCAGTGTAAGGGACCAGCATGGACCACAGTGTAAGGGACCAGCACGGATCACAGTGTAAAGGACCAGCACGGACCCCAGTGTAAGGGACCAGCACGGACCCCAGTGTAAGGGGCCAGCACGGACCACAGTGTAAAGGACCAGCACGAATCACAGTGTAAGGGACCAGAACGGACCACAGTGTAAAGGACCAGCACGGACCTCAGTGTAAGGGTCCAGCATGGACCCCAGTGTAAGGGACAAAATCAGATGCCTCTGTGTCCCCATAACTGATTATTACACTGTGATACCTGATTTCCGCAACCAATACCCCTCATCTTATCTCTTTCTCCCGCACCTACCAGACTCCTCTTTGTCTTCTGTTCTGTTTTCCTCATCTCCCTCACTTCCCATTTTTCCTTGTTCCCTGCTCAGAATGCCCTGTGTCTCTCCCTCCCCACCCCATCTCTCTGCTCTCACCTAACACTACCTTACACTGTTATTACCACCCTGTAAAGGACCATCACGAACCCAGTGCAAGGGGCCAGCACGGACCACAGTGTAAGGGACCAGCACGGACCCCAGTGTAAGGGACCAGCACGGACCCCAGTGTAAGGGACCAGCACGGACCACAGTGTAAGGCGTCAGCACAGAACCCAGTGCAAGGGACCAGCACGGACCCCAGTGTAAGGGACCAGCACGGACCCCAGTGTAAGGGACCAGCACGGACCACAGTGTAAGGGGCCAACACGGACCCCAGTGTAAGGCGTCAGCACAGAACCCAGTGCAAGGGACCAGCACGGAACCCAGTGTTAGGGACCAGCACGGACCCCAGTGTAAGGGACCAGCACGGACCCCAGTGTAAGGGACCAGCACGGACTTTAGTGTAAGGGACCAACACGGACCTCAGTGTAAGGGACCAGCATGGACCACAGTGTAAGGGGCCAGCATGGACCTCAGTGTAAGGGACCAGCATGGACCACAGTGTAAGGGACCAGCACGGATCACAGTGTAAAGGACCAGCACGGACCACAGTGTAAAGGACCAGCACGGACCCCAGTGTAAGGGACCAGCATGGACCACAGTGTAAGGGGCCAGCACGGACCACAGTGTAAGGGACAAACACGGACTCCAGTGTAAGGGACCAGCACGGACCCCAGTGTAAGGGACCAGCACGGACCCCAATGTAAGGGACCAGCACGGAACCCAGTGTAAGGGACCAGCATGGAACCCAGTGTAAAGGACCAGCATGGACCACAGTGTAAGGGGCCAGCACGGACCTCAGTGTAAGGGACCAGCATGGACCACAGTGTAAGGGACCAGCACGGCTCACAGTGTAAAGGACCAGCACGGACAACAGTGTAAGGGACCAGCACGGACCACAGTGTAAGGGACCAGCACGGACCCCAGTGTAAGGGGCCAGCACGGACCACAGTGTAAAGGACCAGCACGAATCACAGTGTAAGGGACCAGAACGGACCACAGTGTAAAGGACCAGCACGGACCTCAGTGTAAGGGTCCAGCATGGACCCCAGTGTAAGGGACAAAATCAGATGCCTCTGTGTCCCCATAACTGATTATTACACTGTGATACCTGATTTCCCCAACCAATACCCCTCATCTTATCTCTTTCTCCCCCACCTACCAGACTCCTCTTTGTCTTCTGTTCTGTTTTCCTCATCTCCCTCACTTCCCATTTTTCCTTGTTCCCTGCTCAGAATGCCCTGTGTCTCTCCCTCCCCACCCCATCTCTCACCTAACTCTACCTTACACTGTTATTACCACCCTGTAAAGGACCAACACGGACCCCAGTGTAAGGGACCAGCACGAATCACAGTGTAAGGGACCAGCACGGGCCCCAGTGTAAAGGACCAGCACGGACCTCAGTGTAAAGGACCAGCATGGACCCCAGTGTAAGGGACAAAATCAGATGCGTCTGTGTCCCCATAACTGAATATTACACTGTGATACTGATTTCCCCAACCAATGCCCCTCATCTTATCTCTTTCTCCCCCACCTACCAGACTCCTCTTTGTCTTCTGTTCTGTTTTCCTCATCTCCCTCACTTTCCATTTTTCCTTGATCCCTGCTCAGAATGCCCTGTGTCTCTCCCTCCCCACCCCATCTCTCTGCTCTCACCTAACTCTACCTTACACTGTTATTACCACCCTGTAAAGGACCAGCACGGACCCCAGTGTAAAGGACCAGCGCGGACCCCAGTGTAAGGGGCCAGCATGGACCACAGTGTAAAGGACCAGCACGGACCCCAGTGTAAGGGACCAGCACGGACCCCAGTGTAAGGGACCAGCACGGACCCCAGTGTAAGGGACCAGCACGAACCACAGTGGAAGGGACCAGCACGGACCCCAGTGTAAGGGACCAACACGGACCCCAGTGTAAGGGACCAGCACGGACCACAGTGTAAGGGACCAGCACGGACCCCAGTGTAAGGGACCAGCACGGACCCCAGTGTAAGGGGCCAACACGGACCCCAGTGTAAGGGGCCAACACGGACCCCAGTGTAAGGCGTCAGCACAGAACCCAGTGCAAGGAGCCAGCACAGACCCCACAGACCCCAGTGTAAGGGACCAGCACGGACGCCAGTGTAAGGGACCAGCACGGAACCCAGTATAAGGGACCAGCACGGACCCCAGTGTAAGGGACCAGCATGGACTTCAGTGTAAGGGACCAACACGGACCTCAGCGTAAGGGACCAGCATGGACCACAATGTAAGGGGCCAGCATGGATCTCAGTGTAAGGGACCAGCATGGACCACAGTGTAAGGGACCAGCACGGATCACAGTGTAAAGGACCAGCACGGACCACAGTGTAAGGGACCAGCACGGACCACAGTGTAAAGGACCAGCACGGATCACAGTGTCAGGGACCAGCACGGACCCCAGTGTAAGGGACCAGCACGGACCACAGTGTAAGGGATCAGCACGGACCACAGTGTAAGGGACCAGCACGGACCCCAGTGTAAGGGACCAGCACGGACCCCAGTGTAAGGGACCAGCATGGACCACAGTGTAAGGGACCAGCACGGACCACAGTGTAAGGGACCAGCACGGACCCCAGTGTAAAGGACCAGCACGGACCAGAGTGTAAGGGACCAGCACGGACCCCAGTGTAAAGGGACCAACACGGACCCCAGTGTAAAGGGACCAACACGGACCCCAGTGTAAAGGACCAGCACGGACCACAGTGTAAAGGACCAGCACGGACCACAGTGTAAGGGACCAGCATGGACCCCAGTGTAAGGGACAAAATCAGATGCTTCTGTGTCCCCATAACTGATTATTACACTGTGATACCTGATTTCCCCAACCAATACCCCTCATCTTATCTCTTTCTCCCCCACCTACCAGACTCCTCTTTGTCTTCTGTTCTGTTTTCCTCATCTCCCTCACTTCCCATTTTTCCTTGTTCCCTGCTCAGAATGCCCTGTGTCTCTCCCTCCCCACCCCATCTCTCTGCTCTCACCTAACTCTACCTTACACTGTTATTACCACCCTGTAAAGGACCATCACGAACCCAGTGCAAGGGGCCAGCACGGACCACAGTGTAAGGGACCAGCACGGACCCCAGTGTAAGGGACCAGCACGGACCCCAGTGTAAGGGACCAGCACGGACCACAGTGTAAGGCGTCAGCACAGAACCCAGTGCAAGGGACCAGCACGGACCCCAGTGTAAGGGACCAGCACGGACCCCAGTGTAAGGGACCAGCACGGACCACAGTGTAAGGGGCCAACACGGACCCCAGTGTAAGGCGTCAGCACAGAACCCAGTGCAAGGGACCAGCACGGAACCCAGTGTTAGGGACCAGCACGGACCCCAGTGTAAGGGACCAGCACGGACCCCAGTGTAAGGGACCAGCACGGACTTTAGTGTAAGGGACCAACACGGACCTCAGTGTAAGGGACCAGCATGGACCACAGTGTAAGGGGCCAGCATGGACCTCAGTGTAAGGGACCAGCATGGACCACAGTGTAAGGGACCAGCACGGATCACAGTGTAAAGGACCAGCACGGACCACAGTGTAAAGGACCAGCACGGACCCCAGTGTAAGGGACCAGCACGGACCCCAATGTAAGGGACCAGCACGGAACCCAGTGTAAGGGACCAGCATGGACCACAGTGTAAGGGGCCAGCACGGACCACAGTGTAAGGGACAAACACGGACTCCAGTGTAAGGGACCAGCACGGACCCCAGTGTAAGGGACCAGCACGGACCCCAATGTAAGGGACCAGCACGGAACCCAGTGTAAGGGACCAGCATGGAACCCAGTGTAAAGGACCAGCATGGACCACAGTGTAAGGGGCCAGCACGGACCTCAGTGTCAGGGACCAGCATGGACCACAGTGTAAGGGACCAGCACGGATCACAGTGTAAAGGACCAGCACGGACCCCAGTGTAAGGGACCAGCACGGACCCCAGTGTAAGGGGCCAGCACGGACCACAGTGTAAAGGACCAGCACGAATCACAGTGTAAGGGACCAGAACGGACCACAGTGTAAAGGACCATCACGGACCTCAGTGTAAGGGTCCAGCATGGACCCTAGTGTAAGGGACAAAATCAGATGCCTCTGTGTCCCCATAACTGATTATTACACTGTGATACCTGATTTCCCCAACCAATACCCCTCATCTTATCTCTTTCTCCCCCACCTACCAGACTCCTCTTTGTCTTCTGTTCTGTTTTCCTCATCTCCCTCACTTCCCATTTTTCCTTGTTCCCTGCTCAGAATGCCCTGTGTCTCTCCCTCCCCACCCCATCTCTCACCTAACTCTACCTTACACTGTTATTACCACCCTGTAAAGGACCAACACGGACCCCAGTGTAAGGGACCAGCACGAATCACAGTGTAAGGGACCAGCACGGACCCCAGTGTAAAGGACCAGCACGGACCTCAGTGTAAAGGACCAGCATGGACCCCAGTGTAAGGGACAAAATCAGATGCGTCTGTGTCCCCATAACTGATTATTACACTGTGATACTGATTTCCCCAACCAATACCCCTCATCTTATCTCTTTCTCCCCCACCTACCAGACTCCTCTTTGTCTTCTGTTCTGTTTTCCTCATCTCCCTCACTTTCCATTTTTCCTTGATCCCTGCTCAGAATGCCCTGTGTCTCTCCCTCCCCACCCCATCTCTCTGCTCTCACCTAACTCTACCTTACACTGTTATTACCACCCTGTAAAGGACCAGCACGGACCCCAGTGTAAAGGACCAGCACGGACCCCAGTGTAAGGGGCCAGCATGGACCACAGTGTAAAGGACCAGCACGGACCCCAGTGTAAGGGACCAGCACGGACCCCAGTGTAAGGGACCAGCACGGACCCCAGTGTAAGGGACCAGCACGAACCACAGTGGAAGGGACCAGCACGGACCCCAGTGTAAGGGACCAACACGGACCCCAGTGTAAGGGACCAGCACGAACCACAGTGTAAGGGACCAGCATGGACCCCAGTGTAAGGGACCAGCACGGACCCCAGTGTAAGGGGCCAACACGGACCCCAGTGTAAGGGGCCAACACGGACCCCAGTGTAAGGCGTCAGCACAGAACCCAGTGCAAGGAGCCAGCACAGACCCCACAGACCCCAGTGTAAGGGACCAGCACGGACGCCAGTGTAAGGGACCAGCACGGAACCCAGTATAAGGGACCAGCACGGACCCCAGTGTAAGGGACCAGCATGGACTTCAGTGTAAGGGACCAACACGGACCTCAGTGTAAGGGACCAGCATGGACCACAATGTAAGGGGCCAGCATGGACCTCAGTGTAAGGGACCAGCATGGACCACAGTGTAAGGGACCAGCACGGATCACAGTGTAAAGGACCAGCACGGACCACAGTGTAAGGGACCAGCACGGACCACAGTGTAAAGGACCAGCACGGATCACAGTGTCAGGGACCAGCACGGACCCCAGTGTAAGGGACCAGCACGGACCACAGTGTAAGGGATCAGCACGGACCACAGTGTAAGGGACCAGCACGGACCCCAGTGTAAGGGACCAGCACGGACCCCAGTGTAAGGGACCAGCATGGACCACAGTGTAAGGGACCAGCACGGACCACAGTGTAAGGGACCAGCACGGACCCCAGTGTAAAGGACCAGCACGGACCAGAGTGTAAGGGACCAGCACGGACCCCAGTGTAAAGGGACCAACACGGACCCCAGTGTAAAGGGACCAACACGGACCCCAGTGTAAAGGACCAGCACGGACCACAGTGTAAAGGACCAGCACGGACCACAGTGTAAGGGACCAGCATGGACCCCAGTGTAAGGGACAAAATCAGATGCTTCTGTGTCCCCATAACTGATTATTACACTGTGATACCTGATTTCCCCAACCAATACCCCTCATCTTATCTCTTTCTCCCCCACCTACCAGACTCCTCTTTGTCTTCTGTTCTGTTTTCCTCATCTCCCTCACTTCCCATTTTTCCTTGTTCCCTGCTCAGAATGCCCTGTGTCTCTCCCTCCCCACCCCATCTCTCTGCTCTCACCTAACTCTACCTTACACTGTTATTACCACCCTGTAAAGGACCATCACGAACCCAGTGCAAGGGGCCAGCACGGACCACAGTGTAAGGGACCAGCACGGACCCCAGTGTAAGGGACCAGCACGGACCCCAGTGTAAGGGACCAGCACGGACCACAGTGTAAGGCGTCAGCACAGAACTAAGTGCAAGGGACCAGCACGGACCCCAGTGTAAGGGACCAGCACGGACCCCAGTGTAAGGGACCAGCACGGACCACAGTGTAAGGGGCCAACACGGACCCCAGTGTAAGGCGTCAGCACAGAACCCAGTGCAAGGGACCAGCACGGAACCCAGTGTTAGGGACCAGCACGGACCCCAGTGTAAGGGACCAGCACGGACCCCAGTGTAAGGGACCAGCACGGACTTTAGTGTAAGGGACCAACACGGACCTCAGTGTAAGGGACCAGCATGGACCACAGTGTAAGGGGCCAGCATGGACCTCAGTGTAAGGGACCAGCATGGACCACAGTGTAAGGGACCAGCACGGATCACAGTGTAAAGGACCAGCACGGACCACAGTGTAAAGGACCAGCACGGACCCCAGTGTAAGGGACCAGCACGGACCCCAATGTAAGGGACCAGCACGGAACCCAGTGTAAGGGACCAGCATGGACCACAGTGTAAGGGGCCAGCACGGACCACAGTGTAAGGGACAAACACGGACTCCAGTGTAAGGGACCAGCACGGACCCCAGTGTAAGGGACCAGCACGGACCCCAATGTAAGGGACCAGCACGGAACCCAGTGTAAGGGACCAGCATGGAACCCAGTGTAAAGGACCAGCATGGACCACAGTGTAAGGGGCCAGCACGGACCTCAGTGTAAGGGACCAGCATGGACCACAGTGTAAGGGACCAGCACGGATCACAGTGTAAAGGACCAGCACGGACCCCAGTGTAAGGGACCAGCACGGACCCCAGTGTAAGGGGCCAGCACGGACCACAGTGTAAAGGACCAGCACGAATCACAGTGTAAGGGACCAGAACGGACCACAGTGTAAAGGACCAGCACGGACCTCAGTGTAAGGGTCCAGCATGGACCCCAGTGTAAGGGACAAAATCAGATGCCTCTGTGTCCCCATAACTGATTATTACACTGTGATACCTGATTTCCCCAACCAATACCCCTCATCTTATCTCTTTCTCCCCCACCTACCAGACTCCTCTTTGTCTTCTGTTCTGTTTTCCTCATCTCTCTCACTTCCCATTTTTCCTTGTTCCCTGCTCAGAATGCCCTGTGTCTCTCCCTCCCCACCCCATCTCTCTGCGCTCACCTAACTCTACCTTACACTGTTATTACCACCCTGTAAAGGACCATCACGGACCCCAGTGTAAAGGACCAGTGCGGACCCCAGTGTAAGGGGCCAGCACGGACCACAGTGTAAGGGACCAGCACGGACCCCAGTGTAAGGGACCAGCACGGACCCCAGTGTAAGGGACCAGCACGAACCCCAGTGTAAGGGACCAGCACGGACCCCAGTGTAAGGGACCAACACGGACCCCAGTGTAAGGGACCAGCACAGGCCCCAGTGTAAGGGACCAGCACGGACCCCAGTGTAAGGGACCAGCACAGACCCCAGTGTAAGGGACCAGCAGGGACCCCAGTGTAAGGGACAAGCACGGACCCCAGTGTATGGGGCCAACACGGACCCCAGTGTAAGGCGTCAGCACAGAACCCAGTGCAAGGAGCCAGCACAGACCCCAGTGTAAGGGACCAGCACGGACCCCAGTGTAAGGGACCAGCACGGACCCCAGTGTAAGGGACCAGCACGGACCCCAGTGTAAGGGACCAGCACGGACCCCAGTGTAAGGGACCAGCACGGAACCCAGTGTAAGGGACCAGCACAGAACCCAGTGTAAGGGACCAGCACGTACCCAAGTGTAAGGGACCAGCACGGACTTCAGTGTAAGGGACCAAAACGGACCTCAGTGTAAGGGACCAGCATGGACCACAGTGTAAGGGGCCAGCATGGACCTCAGTGTAAGGGACCAGCATGGACCACAGTGTAAGGGACCAGCACGGATCACAGTGTAAAGGACCAGCACGGACCACAGTGTAAAGGACCAGCACGGACTTCAGTGTAAGGGACCAACACGGACCTCAGTGTAAGGGACCAGCATGGACCACAGTGTAAGGGGCCAGCACGGACCCCAGTGTAAGGGACCAACACGGACCCCAGTGTAAGGGACCAGCACGGACCACAGTGTAAGGGACCAGCACAGACCACAGTGTAAAGGACCAGCACGGACCACAGTGTAAAGGACCAGCACGGACCTCAGTGTAAAGGACCAGCACGGACCTCAGTGTAAAGGACCAGCATGGACCCCAGTGTAAGGGACAAAATCAGATGCGTCTGTGTCCCCATAACTGATTATTACACTGTGATACTGATTTCCCCAACCAATACCCCTCATCTTATCTCTTTCTCCCCCACCTACCAGACTCCTCTTTGTCTTCTGTTCTGTTTTCCTCATCTCCCTCACTTCCCAGTTTTCCTTGTTCCCTGCCAGAATGCCCTGTGTCTCTCCCTCCCCACCCAATTTCTCTGCTCTCACCTAACTCTACCTTACACTGTTATTACCACCCTGAAAAGGACCAGCCTGGACCCCAGTGTAAAGGACCAGCGCGGACCCCAGTATAAGGGGCCAGCATGGACCACAGTGTAAAGGACCAGCACGGACCCCAGTGTAAGGGACCAGCACGGACCCCAGTGTAAGGGACCAGCACGGACCGCACGGACCACAGTGTAAGGGACCAGCACGGACCACAGTGTAAGGGACCAACACGGACCTCAGTGTAAGGGACCAGCATGGACCACAGTGTAAGGGGCCAGCACGGACCCCAGTGTAAGGGACCAACACGGACCCCAGTGTAAGGGACCAGCACGGACCACAGTGTAAGGGACCAGCACGGACCACAGTGTAAAGGACCAGCACGGACCACAGTGTAAAGGGACCAACTCGGACCCCAGTGTAAAGGGACCAACACGGACCACAGTGTAAAGGACCAGCACGAACCACAGTGTAAGGGACCAGCACGGACCACAGTGTAAAGGACCAGCACGGACCACAGTGTAAAGGACCAGCACCGACCTCAGTGTAAAGGACCAGCACGGACCCCAGTGTAAGGGACAAAATCAGATGCGTCTGTGTCCCCATAACTGATTATTACACTGTGATACTGATTTCCCCAACCAATACCCCTCATCTTATCTCTTTCTCCCCCACCTAGCAGACTCCTCTTTGTCTTCTGTTCTGTTTTCCTCATCTCCCTCACTTCCCATTTTTCCTTGTTCCCTGCTCAGAATGCCCTGTGTCTCTCCCTCCCCACCCCATCTCTCTGCTCTCACCTAACTCTACCTTACACTGTTATTACCACCCTGTAAAGGACCAACACGGACCCCAGTGTAAGGGACCAGCACGAATCACAGTGGAAGGGACCAGCACGGACCCCAGTGTAAAGGACCAGCACGGACCTCAGAGTAAAGGACCAGCATGGACCCCAGTGTAAGGGACCAGCACGGACCCCAGTGTAAGGGGCCAGCACGGACCCCAGTGTAAGGGACCAACACGGACCCCAGTGTAAGGGACCAGCACGGACCACAGTGTAAGGGACCAGCACGGACCACAGTGTAAAGGACCAGCACGGACCACAGTGTAAAGGGACCAACTCGGACCCCAGTGTAAAGGGACCAACACGGACCACAGTGTAAAGGACCAGCACGAACCACAGTGTAAGGGACCAGCACGGACCACAGTGTAAAGGACCAGCAAGGACCACAGTGTAAAGGACCAGCACGGACCTCAGTGTAAAGGACCAGCACGGACCCCAGTGTAAGGGACAAAATCAGATGCGTCTGTGTCCCCATAACTGATTATTACACTGTGATACTGATTTCCCCAACCAATACCCCTCATCTTATCTCTTTCTCCCCCACCTAGCAGACTCCTCTTTGTCTTCTGTTCTGTTTTCCTCATCTCCCTCACTTCCCATTTTTCCTTGTTCCCTGCTCAGAATGCCCTGTGTCTCTCCCTCCCCACCCCATCTCTCTGCTCTCACCTAACTCTACCTTACACTGTTATTACCACCCTGTAAAGGACCAACACGGACCCCAGTGCAAGGGACCAGCACGAATCACAGTGGAAGGGACCAGCACGGACCCCAGTGTAAAGGACCAGCACGGACCTCAGAGTAAAGGACCAGCATGGACCCCAGTGTAAGGGACCAGCACGGACCCCAGTGTAAGGGACCAGCACGAACCACAGTGGAAGGGACCAGCACGGACCCCAGTGTAAGGGACCAACACGGACCCCAGTGTAAGGGACCAGCACGGACCACAGTGTAAGGGACCAGCACGGACCCCAGTGTAAGGGACCAGCACGGACCCCAGTGTAAGGGGCCAACACGGACCCCAGTGTAAGGGGCCAACACGGACCCCAGTGTAAGGCGTCAGCACAGAACCCAGTGCAAGGAGCCAGCACAGACCCCACAGACCCCAGTGTAAGGGACCAGCACGGACGCCAGTGTAAGGGACCAGCACGGAACCCAGTATAAGGGACCAGCACGGACCCCAGTGTAAGGGACCAGCATGGACTTCAGTGTAAGGGACCAACACGGACCTCAGTGTAAGGGACCAGCATGGACCACAATGTAAGGGGCCAGCATGGACCTCAGTGTAAGGGACCAGCATGGACCACAGTGTAAGGGACCAGCACGGATCACAGTGTAAAGGACCAGCACGGACCACAGTGTAAGGGACCAGCACGGACCACAGTGTAAAGGACCAGCACGGATCACAGTGTCAGGGACCAGCACGGACCCCAGTGTAAGGGACCAGCACGGACCACAGTGTAAGGGATCAGCACGGACCACAGTGTAAGGGACCAGCACGGACCCCAGTGTAAGGGACCAGCACGGACCCCAGTGTAAGGGACCAGCATGGACCACAGTGTAAGGGACCAGCACGGACCACAGTGTAAGGGACCAGCACGGACCCCAGTGTAAAGGACCAGCACGGACCAGAGTGTAAGGGACCAGCACGGACCCCAGTGTAAAGGGACCAACACGGACCCCAGTGTAAAGGGACCAACACGGACCCCAGTGTAAAGGACCAGCACGGACCACAGTGTAAAGGACCAGCACGGACCACAGTGTAAGGGACCAGCATGGACCCCAGTGTAAGGGACAAAATCAGATGCTTCTGTGTCCCCATAACTGATTATTACACTGTGATACCTGATTTCCCCAACCAATACCCCTCATCTTATCTCTTTCTCCCCCACCTACCAGACTCCTCTTTGTCTTCTGTTCTGTTTTCCTCATCTCCCTCACTTCCCATTTTTCCTTGTTCCCTGCTCAGAATGCCCTGTGTCTCTCCCTCCCCACCCCATCTCTCTGCTCTCACCTAACTCTACCTTACACTGTTATTACCACCCTGTAAAGGACCATCACGAACCCAGTGCAAGGGGCCAGCACGGACCACAGTGTAAGGGACCAGCACGGACCCCAGTGTAAGGGACCAGCACGGACCCCAGTGTAAGGGACCAGCACGGACCACAGTGTAAGGCGTCAGCACAGAACCCAGTGCAAGGGACCAGCACGGACCCCAGTGTAAGGGACCAGCACGGACCCCAGTGTAAGGGACCAGCACGGACCACAGTGTAAGGGGCCAACACGGACCCCAGTGTAAGGCGTCAGCACAGAACCCAGTGCAAGGGACCAGCACGGAACCCAGTGTTAGGGACCAGCACGGACCCCAGTGTAAGGGACCAGCACGGACCCCAGTGTAAGGGACCAGCACGGACCCCAGTGTAAGGGACCAACACGGACCTCAGTGTAAGGGACCAGCATGGACCACAGTGTAAGGGGCCAGCATGGACCTCAGTGTAAGGGACCAGCATGGACCACAGTGTAAGGGACCAGCACGGATCACAGTGTAAAGGACCAGCACGGACCACAGTGTAAAGGACCAGCACGGACCCCAGTGTAAGGGACCAGCACGGACCCCAATGTAAGGGACCAGCACGGAACCCAGTGTAAGGGACCAGCATGGACCACAGTGTAAGGGGCCAGCACGGACCACAGTGTAAGGGACAAACACGGACTCCAGTGTAAGGGACCAGCACGGACCCCAGTGTAAGGGACCAGCACGGACCCCAATGTAAGGGACCAGCACGGAACCCAGTGTAAGGGACCAGCATGGAACCCAGTGTAAAGGACCAGCATGGACCACAGTGTAAGGGGCCAGCACGGACCTCAGTGTAAGGGACCAGCATGGACCACAGTGTAAGGGACCAGCACGGATCACAGTGTAAAGGACCAGCACGGACCCCAGTGTAAGGGACCAGCACGGACCCCAGTGTAAGGGGCCAGCACGGACCACAGTGTAAAGGACCAGCACGAATCACAGTGTAAGGGACCAGAACGGACCACAGTGTAAAGGACCAGCACGGACCTCAGTGTAAGGGTCCAGCATGGACCCCAGTGTAAGGGACAAAATCAGATGCCTCTGTGTCCCCATAACTGATTATTACACTGTGATACCTGATTTCCCCAACCAATACCCCTCATCTTATCTCTTTCTCCCCCACCTACCAGACTCCTCTTTGTCTTCTGTTCTGTTTTCCTCATCTCCCTCACTTCCCATTTTTCCTTGTTCCCTGCTCAGAATGCCCTGTGTCTCTCCCTCCCCACCCCATCTCTCTGCGCTCACCTAACTCTACCTTACACTGTTATTACCACCCTGTAAAGGACCATCACGGACCCCAGTGTAAAGGACCAGTGCGGACCCCAGTGTAAGGGGCCAGCACGGACCACAGTGTAAGGGACCAGCACGGACCCCAGTGTAAGGGACCAGCACGGACCCCAGTGTAAGGGACCAGCACGAACCCCAGTGTAAGGGACCAGCACGGACCCCAGTGTAAGGGACCAACACGGACCCCAGTGTAAGGGACCAGCACAGGCCCCAGTGTAAGGGACCAGCACGGACCCCAGTGTAAGGGACCAGCACAGACCCCAGTGTAAGGGACCAGCAGGGACCCCAGTGTAAGGGACAAGCACGGACCCCAGTGTATGGGGCCAACACGGACCCCAGTGTAAGGCGTCAGCACAGAACCCAGTGCAAGGAGCCAGCACAGACCCCAGTGTAAGGGACCAGCACGGACCCCAGTGTAAGGGACCAGCACGGACCCCAGTGTAAGGGACCAGCACGGACCCCAGTGTAAGGGACCAGCACGGACCCCAGTGTAAGGGACCAGCACGGACCCCAGTGTAAGGGACCAGCACGGAACCCAGTGTAAGGGACCAGCACAGAACCCAGTGTAAGGGACCAGCACGTACCCCAGTGTAAGGGACCAGCACGGACTTCAGTGTAAGGGACCAAAACGGACCTCAGTGTAAGGGACCAGCATGGACCACAGTGTAAGGGGCCAGCATGGACCTCAGTGTAAGGGACCAGCATGGACCACAGTGTAAGGGACCAGCACGGATCACAGTGTAAAGGACCAGCACGGACCACAGTGTAAAGGACCAGCACGGACTTCAGTGTAAGGGACCAACACGGACCTCAGTGTAAGGGACCAGCATGGACCACAGTGTAAGGGGCCAGCACGGACCCCAGTGTAAGGGACCAACACGGACCCCAGTGTAAGGGACCAGCACGGACCACAGTGTAAGGGACCAGCACGGACCACAGTGTAAAGGACCAGCACGGACCACAGTGTAAAGGACCAGCACGGACCTCAGTGTAAAGGACCAGCACGGACCTCAGTGTAAAGGACCAGCATGGACCCCAGTGTAAGGGACAAAATCAGATGCGTCTGTGTCCCCATAACTGATTATTACACTGTGATACTGATTTCCCCAACCAATACCCCTCATCTTATCTCTTTCTCCCCCACCTACCAGACTCCTCTTTGTCTTCTGTTCTGTTTTCCTCATCTCCCTCACTTCCCAGTTTTCCTTGTTCCCTGCCAGAATGCCCTGTGTCTCTCCCTCCCCACCCAATTTCTCTGCTCTCACCTAACTCTACCTTACACTGTTATTACCACCCTGTAAAGGACCAGCACGGACCCCAGTGTAAAGGACCAGCGCGGACCCCAGTGTAAGGGGCCAGCATGGACCACAGTGTAAAGGACCAGCACGGACCCCAGTGTAAGGGACCAGCACGGACCCCAGTGTAAGGGACCAGCACGGACCGCACGGACCACAGTGTAAGGGACCAGCACGGACCGCAGTGTAAAGGACCAGCACGGACCACAGTGTAAAGGGACCAACTCGGACCCCAGTGTAAAGGGACCAACACGGACCACAGTGTAAGGGGCCAGCATGGACCCCAGTGTAAGGGACCAGAATGGACCACAGTGTAAGGGACCAGCACGGATCACAGTGTAAAGGACCAGCACGGACCACAGGGTAAGGGACCAACACGGACCTCAGTGTAAGGGACCAGCATGGACCACAGTGTAAGGGGCCAGCACGGACCCCAGTGTAAGGGACCAACACGGACCCCAGTGTAAGGGACCAGCACGGACCACAGTGTAAGGGACCAGCACGGACCACAGTGTAAAGGACCAGCACGGACCACAGTGTAAAGGGACCAACTCGGACCCCAGTGTAAAGGGACCAACACGGACCACAGTGTAAAGGACCAGCACGAACCACAGTGTAAGGGACCAGCACGGACCACAGTGTAAAGGACCAGCACGGACCACAGTGTAAAGGACCAGCACGGACCTCAGTGTAAAGGACCAGCACGGACCCCAGTGTAATGGACAAAATCAGATGCGTCTGTGTCCCCATAACTGATTATTACACTGTGATACTGATTTCCCCAACCAATACCCCTCATCTTATCTCTTTCTCCCCCACCTAGCAGACTCCTCTTTGTCTTCTGTTCTGTTTTCCTCATCTCCCTCACTTCCCATTTTTCCTTGTTCCCTGCTCAGAATGCCCTGTGTCTCTCCCTCCCCACCCCATCTCTCTGCTCTCACCTAACTCTACCTTACACTGTTATTACCACCCTGTAAAGGACCAACACGGACCCCAGTGTAAGGGACCAGCACGAATCACAGTGGAAGGGACCAGCACGGACCCCAGTGTAAAGGACCAGCACGGACCTCAGAGTAAAGGACCAGCATGGACCCCAGTGTAAGGGACAAAATCAGATGCGCCTGTGTCCCCATAACTGATTATTACACTGTGATACTGATTTCCCCAACCAATACCCCTCATCTTATCTCTTTCTCCCCCACCTACCAGACTCCTCTTTGTCTTCTGTTCTGTTTTCCTCATCTCCCTCACTTTCCATTTTTCCTTGTTCCCTGCTCAGAATGCCCTGTGTCTCTCCCTCCCCACCCCATCTCTCTGCTCTCACCTAACTCTACCTTACACTGTTATTACCACCCTGTAAAGGACCAGCACGGACCCCAGTGTAAAGGACCAGCGCGGACCCCAGTGTAAGGGGTCAGCATGGACCACAGTGTAAAGGACCAGCACGGACCCCAGTGTAAGGGACCAGCACGGACCCCAGTGTAAGGGACCAGCACGAACCACAGTGGAAGGGACCAGCACGGACCCCTGAGTAAGGGACCAACACGGACCCCAGTGTAAGGGACCAGCACGGAGCACAGTGTAAGGGACCAGCACGGACCCCAGTGTAAGGGACCAGCACGGACCCCAGTGTAAGGGACCAGCACAGACCACAGTGTAAGGGACCAGCAGTGACCCCAGTGTAAGGGACCAGCATGGACCACAGTGTAAGCGACCAGCACGGACCCCAGTGTAAGGGACCAGCACAGACCACAGTGTAAAGGACCAGCACGGACCACAGTGTAAAGGGACCAACACGGACCCCAGTGTAAAGGGACCAACACGGACCCCAGTGTAAAGGACCAGCACGGACCACAGTGTAAAGGACCAGCACGGACCACAGTGTAAAGGGACCAACACGGACCCCAGTGTAAAGGGACCAACACGGACCACAGTGCAAAGGACCAGCACGGACCACAGTGTAAGGGACCAGCACGGACCACAGTGTAAAGGACCAGCACGGACTACAGTGTAAAGGACCAGCACGGACCTCAGTGTAAGGGACCAGCATGGACCCCAGTGTAAGGGACAAAATCAGATGCTTCTGTGTCCCCATAACTGATTATTACACTGTGATACCTGATTTCCCCAACCAATACCCCTCATCTTATCTCTTTCTCCCCCACCTACCAGACTCCTCTTTGTCTTCTGTTCTGTTTTCCTCATCTCCCTCACTTCCCATTTTTCCTTGTTCCCTGCTCAGAATGCCCTGTGTCTCTCCCTCCCCACCCCATCTCTCTGCTCTCACCTAACTCTACCTTACACTGTTATTACCACTCTGTAAAGGACCAACACGGACCCCAGTGTAAGGGACCAGCACGAATCACAGTGTAAGGGACCAGCACGGACCCCAGTGTAAAGGACCAGCACGGACCTCAGTGTAAAGGACCAGCATGGACCCCAGTGTCAGGGACAAAATCAGATGCGTCTGTGTCCCCATAACTGATTATTACACTGTGATACTGATTTCCCCAACCAATACCCCTCATCTTATCTCTTTCTCCCCCACCTAGCAGACTCCTCTTTGTCTTCTGTTCTGTTTTCCTCATCTCCCTCACTTTCCATTTTTCCTTGTTCCCTGCTCAGAATGCCCTGTGTCTCTCCCTCCCCACCCCATCTCTCTGCTCTCACCTAACTCTACCTTACACTGTTATTACCACCCTGTAAAGGACCAGCACGGACCCCAGTGTAAAGGACCAGCACAGACCACAGTGTAAGGGACCAGCAGTGACCCCAGTGTAAGGGACCAGCACGGACCACAGTGTAAGGGACCAGCACGGACCACAGTGTAAGGGACCAGCACGGACCACAGTGTAAGGGACCAGCACGGACCACAGTGTAAGGGACCAGCACAGACCACAGTGTAAGGGACCAGCAGTGACCCCAGTGTAAGGGACCAGCACGGACCACAGTGTAAGGGACCAGCACAGACCCCAGTGTAAGGGACCAGCACGGACCACAGTGTAAAGGACCACCACGGACCACAGTGTAAAGGGACCAACACGGACCCCAGTGTAAAGGGACCAACACGGACCCCAGTGTAAAGGACCAGCACGGACCACAGTGTAAAGGACCAGCACGGACCACAGTGTAAAGGGACCAACACGGACCCCAGTGTAAAGGGACCAACACGGACCACAGTGTAAAGGACCACCACGGACCACAGTGTAAAGGGACCAACACGGACCCCAGTGTAAAGGGACCAACACGGACCCCAGTGTAAAGGACCAGCACGGACCACAGTGTAAAGGACCAGCACGGACCACAGTGTAAGGGACCAGCACGGACCACAGTGTAAAACCAGCACGGACCACAGTGTAAAGGACCAGCACGGACCTCAGTGTAAGGGACTAGCATGGACCCCAGTGTAAGGGACAAAATCAGATGCTTCTGTGTCCCCATAACTGATTATTACACTGTGATACCTGATTTCCCCAACCAATACCCCTCATCTTATCTCTTTCTCCCCCACCTACCAGACTCCTCTTTGTCTTCTGTTCTGTTTTCCTCATCTCCCTCACTTCCCATTTTTCCTTGTTCCCTGCTCAGAATGCCCTGTGTCTCTCCCTCCCCACCCCATCTCTCTGCTCTCACCTAACTCTACCTTACACTGTTATTACCACCCTGTAAAGGACCATCACGGACCCCAGTGTAAAGGACCAGTGCGGACCCCAGTGTAAGGGGCCAGCACGGACCACAGTGTAAGGGACCAGCACGGACCCCAGTGTAAGGGACCAGCACGAACCCCAGTGTAAGGGACCAGCACGGACCCCAGTGTAAGGGACCAACACGGACCCCAGTGTAAGTGACCAGCACAGGCCCCAGTGTAAGGGACCAGCACGGACCCCAGTGTAAGGGACCAGCACAGACCCCAGTGTAAGGGACCAGCAGGGACCCCAGTGTAAGGGACAAGCACGGACCCCAGTGTATGGGGCCAACACGGACCCCAGTGTAAGGCGTCAGCACAGAACCCAGTGCAAGGAGCCAGCACAGACCCCAGTGTAAGGGACCAGCACGGACCCCAGTGTAAGGGACCAGCACAGACCCCAGTGTAAGGGACCAGCACGGACCCCAGTGTAAAGGACCAGCACGGACCCCAGTGTAAGGGACCAGCACGGAACCCAGTGTAAGGGACCAGCACGGAACCCAGTGTAAGGGACCAGCACGGACCCCAGTGTAAGGGACCAGCACGGACTTCAGTGTAAGGGACCAACACGGACCTCAGTGTAAGGGACCAGCATGGACCACAGTGTAAGGGGCCAGCATGGACCTCAGTGTAAGGGACCAGCATGGACCACAGTGTAAGGGACCAGCACGGATCACAGTGTAAAGGACCAGCACGGACCACAGTGTAAGGGACCAGCACGGACTTCAGTGTAAGGGACCAACACGGACCTCAGTGTAAGGGACCAGCATGGACCACAGTGTAAGGGGCCAGCACGGACCCCAGTGTAAGGGACCAACACGGACCCCAGTGTAAGGGACCAGCACGGACCACAGTGTAAGGGACCAGCACGGACCACAGTGTAAAGGACCAGCACGGACCACAGTGTAAAGGGACCAACTCGGACCCCAGTGTAAAGGGACCAACACGGACCACAGTGTAAAGGACCAGCACGAACCACAGTGTAAGGGACCAGCACGGACCACAGTGTAAAGGACCAGCACGGACCACAGTGTAAAGGACCAGCACGGACCTCAGTGTAAAGGACCAGCATGGACCCCAGTGTAAGGGACAAAATCAGATGCGTCTGTGTCCCCATAACTGATTATTACACTGTGATACTGATTTCCCCAACCAACACCCCTCATCTTATCTCTTTCTCCCCCACCTACCAGACTCCTCTTTGTCTTCTGTTCTGTTTTCCTCATCTCCCTCACTTCCCAGTTTTCCTTGTTCCCTGCCAGAATGCCCTGTGTCTCTCCCTCCCCACCCAATTTCTCTGCTCTCACCTAACTCTACCTTACACTGTTATTACCACCCTGTAAAGGACCAGCACGGACCCCAGTGTAAAGGACCAGCGCGGACCCCAGTATAAGGGGCCAGCATGGACCACAGTGTAAAGGACCAGCACGGACCCCAGTGTAAGGGACCAGCACGGACCCCAGTGTAAGGGACCAGCACGGACCCCAGTGTAAGGGACCAGCACGAACCCCAGTGTAAGGGACCAGCACGTCTAGTGTTTTAAACATGAGATGCAGATTTTCAACAGTAATCTGGTCCTTGCAGTAAAGCATCAGTGCACTTACATATCAGCCTTGGTTCACTGGTAGCATTCTCGCCTGCAACCCGGAGAGGGTTCAAAGACCAATCCAGAAAGTTGATTTAACACTTCAGTGACAATTTTTTTTTTTTTAATTCAGAGTATCCAATTATTTATTTCCAATTAAGGGGCAATTTATCGTGGCCAATTCACCCACCCTGCACATCTTTGAGTTGTGGGGTGAAACCCAGGCAGACACGGGGAGAATGTGCAAACTCTACATGGACAGTGACCCAGGGCCGGGATCGAACCCGGGTCCTCAGCGTCGTAGGCAGCAATGCTAACCACTGCGCCACTGTGCCGCTCACTTCAGTGACAATTTTGATGGAATTCTACACTTTCAGAGATACCATCCTTTAAATATATCGAGGAGTGTCTGCTCAGGTGAACATACAAAATCCCAAAGCACTAATCAAAAACATGTAAGTAAATTCTTCTGCTGTCT
Organism: Scyliorhinus torazame; assembly: GCF_047496885.1. NCBI lineage: Eukaryota > Metazoa > Chordata > Chondrichthyes > Carcharhiniformes > Scyliorhinidae > Scyliorhinus > Scyliorhinus torazame. Next base: position 120,625,416 of record NC_092720.1, on the reverse strand, counting down.
TGTCAGTATTTATCCCTCAAGCTCCATCTGCAATAGCTATGCACAAATTGCCCACATTTGTCTATATTATAACAATGACTTTACTTCAAATGTAATTCTTTGGCTATTAATCTCGGGATAATCCAAAGAGTTTGTGAAAGATGCTAGTTCTTCAAGATCAAGCTGACCTCAGTAAACCGAAGTAAAATAGGCTGCTTTACCATGTTATACCAGTGGGGGGAAGCTCCAATATTTAAAATACAAACTGGATTTTCAAGGGGGAGCTCAGTTCTGCAGCATACCATCAATGGGGCAGCACGGTGGCTCAGTGGTTCGCACTGTTGCCTCATGGCGCTGAGGACCCAGGTTCGATCCTGGCCTCGGGTCACAGTCCGTGTGGTGTTTCCACATTCTCCCTGCGTCTGGGGGGGGGGTGTCTCATCCTCACAACTTACAAAGATGTGTGGGGTAGGTGAATTGACCACGCCACACTGCCCCTTAATTGGAAAAAAGAATTGGGGTACTCTAAATTTATTTTTAAAATGCCATCAATGGGCACTGGTCTTTTTCATCTGAAAATTTCAATTTTAAATGCTTCTATTTTATGGATAATCATCCATCCTGTAAACTTCTCACTGCCAAGTGTTATATTCTTCTTGGTAATACTCGTTGTTGCGTGCCATGTTCCTCCTGGTACCCATTTGACTCCCAGTGCCACATTCCCTAGTTAAACACTCGCTGTTCAGTGTCACTTTCCCACTAGCTATTACTCACTACCCATGGTCACGTTCCCCTGCTAACCATTCATTGCTCAATGCCACGAGTCACTGATGGAATGACTTAACACAACTTCCTAAATTTCACCTTCACCAGTCCTAACTTAAGCTGCAAAAGGAGGCTAGCTCACTGCACCAACAGATCAACTGTGATGAATTCCATTTGCAGGACAGTGGCTGCCTGCCAGGCTCTAACCAACATTCGCTCTGCTTTCAATTTATCAGCACTCGCTTGTCTCTTCACTTACAACATACCCCATCTTCATCTTCAATTATATCTTTGGCAATTGAGGCCAGTGTTGTCCACTTGCAGTTGTTGGTGGCTCTCACAGCACAGCGTTTGTGAGCTTTGAATTTGCACACTGTGAATCAGAAAGGAGAAGACACGTGAGAATCTTCAACAGTTATTGTGCAGTCAAGTGTTACATTTGTGGACAGTGGGGATGAGAATGGATAGAAGCGGCCCATCACAGACTAAAAGTAAATCCACAAATCCTAGCTAAGCAACATCTGCTGATTGTCTTCCGTTCGGACTCCCATGGTGGGCCCCATAACCACCAGATTGTACACCTCCTTATTATGATGTATGGAGTTCTCCAAATCCAAATCGTGAATGGCTGTCACTGAGGCAGGACAGAGGTTATGCCTCCAAACAAGGCTATCGGGAACACACATGCTAGGTTGTGAGCCTCCTAGTTTGCAGCCTTTGTGCCAATCGGACCGCGATTCTCTTTATTGGAACCAGTTTTAGGTAGCATATCTAAGCCTTAGAATCACTTATGAATCAAAAAATATCACTTAATATGGCCTCCTGTATGATCATAACCCTTTAAAGAGACAGTCTTATTATCTGTATCCTTTACCACCATTTGGATCCTCCATAGAAAGGGGTGAACTGTTAGGGGCTCATTTTGTGGCAGTCTCATTATCAGGGGCCATTATAGAGGGGACTTCACTCATCAAACTATTCTAAATGTCCTTTTAAGTTTTGTTGATTCTGTTTTTTCTCGTACTTATTCCTTGCTTAGATATCACAGTTGATTACATAATCCACCAAGCTACGCACAATCAGTTTGGTCATACAACTGGGCAATAGGTAATGGGGTAGTCACTGACCCAAACTTATTGTGGGGCTTACACGCAATAACTAAAATGTCTCATACCATTCAGCTGTTCGAATCCTGCCAACCCAAAGTCAGATTTAGCAGTAAATAAACCGAACATAGTATTCAGCAAAAAATAAAACAACCCAAGAATAAAGAAAGGAAAAATGTGAAAAAGAAAGACAAGTTTTAAAACTTTTTTAAAGTTTATTTTAAAAGGCTAAGTCCAGAGAAACAGGAAGAATCTATCGCTCCCTATGAGGAAGAATCTATCTTGTGTTCTATAAAACAGCCCATCCCTCCTTGCGAGGATGAATCTGTCCTCTAAGTCAATAGCCCACCCCTCCCTGTGGGCTGCGCATTGATGCAATGCCACACACATCCCACAGCATTTATTTAAAATGGTAACTTTACTGCAGAACACTCCCTACAATGTTCAGGTGTGGCACTGTAACAAAGGAGGGCGGTTTGGGGTATAACAGGGCATGTAAGTTGAAGGATGAATTCTTCAATGGATAGTATAGTATCACTGGCTGTGAGAGAGACAGGTAAGAAAGAATATTTCCAACTTTGATCCTTACCTTCACAGGACAATCCATGAGACGTGACCCCTGACAAGGCCTCTCGACACACATTGCAGTATGTTGGCCGTGCGTGTGAGCAGGCGTACCAGTTGTGCATCCCTGAGAAATGATCCATGCTGTACTGGGTCGACTGCTCAGAGAAAAACAGAATTAAGAAGCATAAGAAATGTCTAACAAATACTGCCAAAGAGAATGTGCTACATGCCAGCTACTCTATTGGATCCAAATCATGGCAACTATATTCCAGAATTTCATGGATTGGGTGGGAGCAGCTGGGAAGTATGGAAGATGTGCTCATTTGTACATCGGCGTGCTTGGAACAGCCGTGACACATCAGACAGCTCTTCATTCAGTGCCAGGTCAGTGATTTCTTAATTCCCATGCCTGGTTGGGTTCAGCCCTAATGAAGGGCTTGGTGTTCAACGCATGAGTGAAAACAAATATTCTCAAGTTATAATTTTGTTCTTTAACCTAAAGCTGTGTATAAGGTCACATAGCAGAATAAATCCAATATGAGTTCTGAAATGAGCTGCTTAAATCAAACATACTGTGCTATATTTGCATGATCTTAGTGATAATTACATGACTCATTGACAGGAGCAGCCTTTGTGTGCGTACCTGGCAGTTACCCCCTCAATCAGGGCAGTGTGATAGGTGATAGAGTGTGGCCAAATTCTACCTTGACTACTATTACACATAAGCAGTCAAAATGGATATATTATAAGCAGGCTTTAAAAAAATGCTGGCTCATTCTCTCGCAGAAATTACGTTGAGAAGGGGGAGGAGGCCTGAAACAGAGGTAGTCTTCTGTGAGCATACGGTGCTAAATTTTTTGAGTCTCAGACAAGGTCAGTGAATGAGGAGGAGGGTCATCATGAGCAACACCATGGCACACTGGAGTAAGTGGCTACCATGAAAGTGAGTAGTTCTTAGAACAGACAAATCATGGTTGTGGGTGACTACAATTTGAGGAACAGACAGACCTTTTTCCAGTTATGTTCTGAACTCTTGAATGGTGTGTCACCTCCAAGAGAAAAGAGCCTAACAGAGTGGGTGAGATAAACTCTGGGGAAAGAGAGTGGGTGAGAAAACCTTTGGGAAATTTATAGCTTCTAGAATTCATGGCTTACATGGAAATCAGTAATGCGTAGAAGAGCAGGCTGGCAGTCTTACAATGAGAATTTAAGGAATTAGGTGCCAGTGAAGGCTAGTGTACGAGCAGATAAGAAAGCCACGAGGAGGAAACTAGCCAACTGAACAAACTGTCTTCATATTAATTCCAGGGGAAAGAAATGAAAAAGAGGAACTGGAAGCTGAAGTCCAACTAGAGTGGAGTGAGGTAGCAGCACAAACAGGGATCTGGTTGTACCCTGGACACCGATGGGAGCCAAACACAATGGGATATAGGATTTCAGAAATTGGGAAGGGGATATAAAAAAGGTTATGGGGTGGATGTTTGCAGAGGGGTGATTGAACTATTAATACAACTATATATATATAGACACACACACACACACACACACACACACACACTCGTTGGGTGGCACGGTGGCGCAGTGGTTAGTGCTGCTGCCTCACACCGCCAAGGACCTGGGTATGATCCCAGCCCCGGGTCACTGTCCGTGTGAAGTTTGCACATTCTCCCCTTGTCTGGGTTCTAAACTGGCAAACAGTAGTAATAATGGGAGGCATTCAGCTGTGTGCCAAATCACGATCAGAATAAAAGAGAATTCAATGGAAACAGTTTTACCCATCCACGTGCACTTCTTTACCATGTGGAATTTGCTAACTACCATAAGGAGAAGTTATTGTCTTAGATCTGGACCAAGTTAGAAATATATAGGTATGGAGCAAGGGGTGGTTGGGACAAGGACAAATGGAAGATCTGCGATGTGGTGAAAGACAGAAGAGGGCAAAGGGAATGTTGATGGGGCAGGAAACAAAAGATGTGCCTCAAAGAAAAAACAAAAAAAAGCAAAGAAAAGGAAAAGGGAAAGGAAAGATGCTCAACGTAACTCTAAGAGAACCTCATCTTTAAATGAGTCACTTTCCAGTCTTCCAGACTCAACATGGAGTTCAAATATTTCAGACCTTAGACTCGCTGCCCATTTCGTTTCCTTTTCTTTGCATGTTTGGTTTTACTCTTAGTTGTTCTTTCAGTCAACACCACATCTGCCCTGGGCACATCTTTTGTTTGTTTGTTTCTTTTCTTTTTCTTACCACATCACATTGCATGACCTCAGTGAAAATTACATAACTCACTGACAGGAGCAGCTCTCGAAACCTTTTATAACCCAGATCTTTGAGTCTATAAATCGTTAGAAACCAGACTCTGTGGGAACTGCACAGGAGTTTGAACTCAATGCTCCTCGGACACTCTGATAAAGTCTCTGACTCTGAGTTGGAGTCAGAGAATTTGGACAGTTCGGAGTTACTTACCTGAATAGTTACCTAGCAAAAGTTAGACAGAAAAATCCCAATCTAGCTCCTGGGTGACTATACAACTGAAACCCCAACTCCCTCCTCGATCTCCTGACCCGAAGAGTCTAGCCCTCATCACCTTATGGTTATGGAGTACGGGCAGGACAGTGGAGTTGAGGCCAGGATAGCATCAGCCATGATCACATTGAGGGTGTTTAGGCTCAGGAGGCCAAATTGCCTACTCCAGTTCCTGTGTTATCATGTGTTCTAGGGAGGAGCTGATCTGGCTGATTTTGCAATCCAGCTCTTGGTCTGTAACATTGAAGGTAGCAGATAAGGAACATATCAGCCATGATAGAATGGCGGGGCAGACTCGATGGACCGAATGGCCTACTCCTACACCTATATCTTATGAACTTATAACCTGAGTGCCTCCCTGACCTGACATGATTATCCCCCACCAGATGACCCCCCCCCCGACACACTCAACCAAAATTGACTAGCCCCCGACCTGACAAAACCCCCGGCCCAATTACCCACCTCACCCAGCTGCCACACTATCCTCCAGCTGGTACCCTAGCCACTTAACCCACCCACCGACACACCCATTCACATACACATGCACTCTTACACTAATTTACTAACATACTGAGAAACTGGGGACCTTCAAGCCTTCAGAATAGGGCAACTCGTGCTGTAAAAGGGGGGCCTTGGGTCCTGCGCAGACTCTCTCCACTGCTCTCTCGTGAGGATTTCTGTTGTGAGGAGATCGGCAGGATCTTCCACTGGAAGTCAGAATCTTTTCAAATTATGCAGGTCAGTGGGTAGTTTTCCATCTGATCAGAGTCAGACACAGGAGTTCACTCTGATCGGCAGTTTTAGGCTCGTATTTCTAACTTGTCCTAGCTCTGATGAAACTTCACAGACCTGAAATGTTAACTCAGTTTCTCTCTTCACAGATGCTGCCTAACCTGACGAGTATTTCCAACACTTTTTATATTTATATCAGTTATGTATGTATTGGAGATGAATAGCCTGTTTCTGTGCTACAAATACTATACACTTCTGTGCAATTGGGAGATCATCAGATTTATTTAATATTTATTAATAGACAATTAGGAAAACTATACTAAATGCGGAAGTGGGCTCATTAAAAACAGACTTAGGTGGGACTTCAATTGGCGGCATGTTAGAAGGAGTTCGCATGCAAAGTAGCTCCCGTCAGAGTATAGTTTTTGGGCCTTCAACCCAGTTCCCGGTGGTACTTTGTGGACAGCTCTGCCCCATTTGATAGCCTTTTACAAGAAGATGTCAATGATTGCAAAAATAAATACTGTAAAGAAGGGTACAAGCTGTAGCCCTTCAGGAGTTGGGGAAGGTGCTGTAGCCACTTAAAATGGCCAACTCCCGATTTAAAATGGCGAACGGCAAAGGCTGATGGGAAAGACAGCCAACAAGACACAAATGAGCAGCTGCAGGTTGGCTGTGTATTTACCTCTGGAAAGGCCAGACAAGATCGATACCAGCAACCATCCGCATAACAAAACACCAGCCATCTGCATACTAATGAGCAATCCCCGGGAACAATGAGCAACATTTAGACAAACAAAGCAAAACCAGACTCTTCGGCGCCAGCAGAAGCCTACACAAAGGGAGGTGAACGACCACCTCAAGGCCGCCCATCGATCAGGTAACCGCTCCAGATTTGGAGAAAATCGAACCATGCGATTGGGACAAAGTCCAATCACTTGGGACCAGGTATAGGGTTCGCCCCGAAAGGCCGGAAGCCCCTGGGGACTATAGGAATTGAGCCCCAAGTTCAAGTCGCTCTCTTCTCTGCCACCGCTCTCTGCCCTTCTCCACCGCTTCTCCAGCTCTTCACTCTTCAGCAGCTGGGCAGAACTGTAAGTCTTACTTCAACGCTCGCTACGAGATAGGTGCTCCTAGCTAACAATCTGTACCAACTTCGAATCCTGCAGGCTCAGAACCAGAACGAAAGGCCATTTGTTTCCCTGACCTGGTGGGCCAGTTCCAAGTTAGGTATAGGCCTGTTAGTTGTAGAAGTAGCTTAGACGTAGAATTTATGCACGAGTAGTGATTACTGTGCATAATAAATGTGCTTTGATTTAAATCTTACTAATCGGTGTATTGGATTATTGATCATTACTCGGACTTGAACCACGTGGCGGTATCATAAAGGTACCTGGCAACTCAAGAGCAAAGGTGATAAAACCGAGCAATTAAACTAAGGCAAAATTAGCAACATTATTTGGCGACTTCCTGACGGGACCCGATCTAGAAGTGGAAACCACTCCGGGAGAGCCCAGAATTTGAATTAGAGATCCAATTGGAAACAGAAAACCACAAGTGTTCAAGCAGTTCTGATCAAAAGTCATAAATTCGGACGTGTGTGTAAGCATGCGTAACTAACAGGGCTATAAGGTAAAACTGACAGATTTTTTGTTGCGACAAAACTGTCGGAAGTTTGTATATCGGAAAGTAGCGAAAGCCGTACCCGTATTTACAGCACCGCCTTAATACCCCTGTCCCAAATTTGAAGAGCAGCATTCGGATTAGAACCCCTGTCCCAAAATTTGAAGAGCAGCATTTGGATAGGAAAGATGGCAATGCAGGGCCTAATGAACCCAGAGGAATTTGCAGTCGCAGCGACCAGCAGCAGTAGAGTGGGACAATGTCCCATTTGGGAGGAAGAGATCAGGAAATATCTCAAAGGGAAAGGATGGCCCCTTTGGAATGAATTCTGTGACAACGAGGAATCAGGTCCCGGGAGTATAGGACATACTTGGTGGGAGAACCTGTGCCAATTTCCTTCTCAACTCTAAATTCTCCTTTTCTACCTCACTTACATCAACCTTACTCATTCGATGTATGCCTTCAACTTCTTTCCGGAGCGTCCTAACAACCTCCTCTGTGCCTCGCAATTGTGCCAAGCAGGACACGATTGCCATCGGCTTGCGAGCTTTCCCCAAGCTCTTTTTGTGGATCTCGCTCAGGTTCTCCCACCAAGTATGTCCTATCCCAACTGTCCGCAGTTGTAACACTCCTGTGACTTGGGTGGGGGGCTGTTCTTTCCCTCATTCACCCATGCGGGGTTCTGGTGTGTTTTTACTGCCTGCATATCTGCGCCGGCCTGCTTTTCCTCGGTATTCTTAACTGCGGGCTTGCTTTGTATAGATTGCTCCCAAGCGCGGGACAATCTTTTCACTACCCACTTCTCGTTATGGGCCTCCTCTGAGGGATCATAACTCGCGCAGGCTTTCTGTCCTGTTTCTGTGGCATGGGAGATAAGGGTGCGGGTCCATTTGGCCATGTTGTCTGGGGACAAATGGGCACGGTCTAAGTCTCCAAAGACTGCTGCAAAGTGAATCCACAGGCGTCCAGCAAACGCTGTGGGGTGCTCTGATTTCTTTTACCTACATTTGTTGAGGCCATCTACGGGTTATACCCGATCGCATCCAGGATCGTGGTATGCATTTCTGCACGGGTGCCTCCTCCTACATTCTGTGGGTCGGGAAGGGCCGCTTTGTTGCTCTCGCAAGAGAGAGCAATGCCACTAAAAAGCCACAGAGAGCCCAGCAGACGGGCACTCTGAGTAAGAAAAAGACAGAGCCCATTCATAGCGTTAGCGCCCGTTCAGATCAGACGGACTTGACCGGAACGGACTGACGGTGTACGGGCTGCCCCAGTTGGGTCTGCGACACCTTTTGGGATAGGTCCGGACGACCGGTAGTTGCAGCGAAAATTCGGGGACAGCCCATCGAATTTCTCTGGGACACAGGAGGGTCCCGCACCACGATAAATTCCTCCACCCTGTTTCAAAAAGACACGTGGCCCACTACAGCCACTATCACCCTCAGCGGCTTTACAGGCCAGCAGGGACACATCACAGCCCCTGTACCCATTCAAATCGGTACCATCACCATCAAGCACCCCGTAGTTTTAGTTGACCTGTCCCACACAGTAGAACACATTCTGGGAATCGATTGCATTCATTCATAATCTTTCATTCGATCCAATCAACCAGTGTGTCTGGAAGATGGCAAAATCCGCAAGAGCCCCCGCAACGCTCAACATAGGAGAGTACGCGAACAAAATTAGCGCAGTCGGCGAATTTTGGTTCAACCCGACCACGCTTAGTACGGACAAGCAGGTTAGGGCAGTTCTGCAAAAGAACATGGCAGCATTCGCGACCCACAAGCACGACTGTGGACGGATGACTGGCTCCGTACAAATAACAGGACCTGACCCTAGACCCCCAAAAACAGTATGGATTTCCCCAAGAGGCAGAGGGAGAAATCTCCAAGGTAATAGAAAGCTTATTAGAGCAGGGCGTACTTAGATCAGTAGCCTCCACTAATAATGCCCCGATTTGGCCAGTGAGAAAGCCCGATGGATCATGGCGACTGGCCATCGATTACCGGGAACTCAACAAAGTCACCCCCGCAGCAGCCCCCACAGTAGCAACAAGTCCCGAGACCATGCTCAAGCAGGGACTCAATTCCCGATTCTTTACAGCTTTGGACGTCAGTAATGGATTCTGGACATCAGTAATGGATCGTGGGGTTGCCGAAGGGGGTGGAGGGCCAGAGGCTGACTGAGTACTTCACTGCAATGTTCGCAAAGTCGTTGGGTGAGGAGGATTGGGTTCACCGCCTCAAGCTGAACAGGGCCACCGGGTGTCAATCCGGATGAAGCCATGGACAAATGAGTCACAATGAGCGGTGATAATATGCTTTCAGAGCTAGTGGACGAAGGGGTGGATCCTGAAATAGGCCAAAGAGAATTGAGGGGTGCAATGGATAGGTATTGGAATATACCAAGGTGTCGCAGCAGAGTTGGCAAAGAGGCATGCAGCCTTCAACAAGGCGCACACACGCACTATGTAAGAGTGGTGAGAATTTTGGTGCGGTGTACCTGGCAAGATTGAGAGTCATGCACAATTCCAGGGATCATTTCGTCGAGATGGCAGATGGCAGAGGAAGCAGAGGCTTTTGTTCAAGCACAAGGACTTGGACTCAACTTAGGGGGTTTGAATGTGAGTTTGATGATGGTTGGGACGGGACTGTTTGGGGATGTTGTATTGGTTTTCCTTTTTTTATATAGATATGATTAATTGAAATTTATGATTCTGTATAGAGGGAGTTTATGTTTTTTTGGAGTTGGGGGGGGGGGGGTGGGTGCAAGGGATTTGGGGGTACGGATTAAGGTAGGAATCCGAGTAGTTTGGGGCCCAAAATGGAGGATGGAGATGTTAATTAATGAGTCTTGAATTTGGTTATTTCTCTGTAGACAGAGGGGTCGAAGAAATTTTGTTTTTTTCTGTTATTCATTTGATGTAGGCCCTGGCTGGGGGGCTACCTCACTAGCACGCAGAGGTTGACTTGTGAATGGGAGCGGGGTGGGGGTGAGAAAGGATGGCTGTGGTCTGTTTGACCTGTTTAGGCAGGTTTCGATGAGCCTAGAAGGTGTGAATGGTAGGAGGAAGGGGATGGTGAAGAATTCAAGAGGAAGCAGTTGAATGATTTCTGGGATAGGGGAGGGGAGGGGGTAGATTGCTGAAGATGACATGGGGTTGTTTCTTTGTCTCACCCTGTGGGTGGGGCTGGGTGCGACCTTGGGTGGGCCCTGGTATCAGGAGTCTGGGAGATAGCGGGGTTATTCCCTCGTAGTGGAAACGGCTGACTTGAGGGGCCGGGGGGGGGGGGGGAGGTTTGAGCGACACCTCGATTAGATTGGTCACGTGGAATGTCCAGGGTTTGGGGGCCCAGTGAAGCAAATGAGAGTTTTCTCCATATCAGATAATAACTAACTTCATAAATGACACTTTACTCTCATTTGGGGGCTGATATGGTGCTGTTGCAGGAGACCTATCTGTGGGTGAGGGACCAGATCAGGCTTCGGAAGGGTTAGGTGTTCCACTCGGGCTTTGATAGCATGTCCCGGGAGGGGAGGGGGGGGGTGCTAGCAATTTCAATTAGAAAAAGAATTAGGGTTCAGATCGGATCAGATAGATGGACACACAATAGTTGCTGGGACATTGGAAGGCAAGTCAGCTGTGTTGGTAAATGTGTACGCACCAAACTGGGACGACATAACATTTATCAAGAGGATGTTGGCCGCTATACCAGACTTGGACATTCACGCATTGACTTCTTCAAGGTAGGGGGGTCTCTTCTGGCAGGGGTGAAGAAAGCAGAATATTCCATGATAGTTATTTCGGATCATGCTCCGTGTCTGGTAGATGTGGTACTGGAGGTGGGGTGGGCTCAGCAGCCGGCATGGCGTTTGGATGTGGGGATGTTAGCAGAGTTTGGGTTTTGCATAAGGGTAAGGATCAAGTGTGTGGGGTGTAATAAGAATGGGGAGGTTTCGCCCACGGTTCTGTAGGATGCCCTGAACGCGGTGCTGAGAAAGGAGCACCAAAGGTCAGTGTCCATACAAACAATGTGAGTTTGGGATATTTTTAGTTGAACATGGGACCAAGACAGGAGTGCGATATGCCCCATTCTTGTTTGCGTTGGCAATAGAACCTTTCGGCATTGCTCTGCAGGCCTCGGATAGGTGGAGGGGGTTGGAAACATAGGGTACTCTTACGATCTTCTTTTGTATGCGAGAGAGATGATCCCCACCATTGGGCGCTATAGTGGCGCTGTTGAAGCATTTGGCACTTTTTCAGGGTATAAATTGAACGTGGAGAAAAGTGAGTGTTTTCTGGTCACACCCCTGGGAGGGGAGTCGATCTGGGATGTTGCCATTGCGCTTAGCGAGTTCTCATTTCATGTATCTGGGGGTTCAGGTTGCTTGGTGAGACCCGGCTTCCTAAGTTTAACTATATGAACTTGGTGGGAAAGGTCATGACCGATTTGCAGAGGTGGGATAGTCTCCCTCTGTTTTCGGTGGGCAGCATCCAGTTAATCAAGATGAATATTTTACCAAGATTTCTGTTCCTGTTCCAGTGACTGCCAGTTACCGTCAGTCAGGGTGTTTTGCATTGCCAAGCTTGATATATTATTACTGGGCAGCGAACACAGAGAAGGTGTTGGAATATTGTGGAGATCCGGAGGCTACATGGGTACGGATGGAGTCGAAATCATGTAGGAGGTTGGGGTTGAGGGCACTAGCGATGTCCTTGCTCCCTTTTCACCAATGAAACATTCGGCAAGTCTGGCGGTTGTCTCCACTCTGAAGATATGGAGGCAGTTTTGGCAACATTTTAAATTTGGGTGGTATGGAGGCTGGCTCCATTCCGCGTGAACCTGTGAGGTTGGATGCCACGGTTCGGGATGTGTGAAGAGAAGGGATTTGAAGGAATGGAGCATCTGTTCCTGGAGGGGCAGTTTGCATGTTTGGAGTTGTTGGATAAATTTGGGCTTTCTGACTCGTTCAGATACCTCCGAATTCGCAATTTTGCAAAACGGATCTTTGCGACTTTCCATGTGCTGCCGCCAACTTCGTTCATGGAGAGGGTTCTTTCGTTTGCAGGGTCGGAGGACGAGAATACCATGGGTATCTATGAAAGGATCATGGTCGAGGACGCAGTATCGGTTGAGGGGTTAAGGGCAAGTGGGAGGAGGAGTTGGGGCTGGTGTTGGAGGAGGGTGTGTGGAGTGTGAACACCACGTTGTGTGCGAGGCTTGGCTTAATACAGCTAGTGCATAGGGCTCATTTAGCTGGGTCTAGAATGAGTTGTTTGTTTGTGGGGGTGGAGGAGAGGTACAAGTGCTGTGGGAGTGGCCCGGCTGATCATGTGCACATGTTCTGGGCGTGTTCTAGGCTTGTGGGTTTCTAGGTTTCTGTCTTTAGCACCATGTCGACGATTTTGAAAATTGAACTGGAGCCCTGTCCCTTAGTGGCCATAGAACAATACAGCGCAGTACAGGCCCTTCGGCCCACGATGTTGCACCGAAACAAAAGCCATCTAACCTACACTATGCCATTATCATCCATATGTTTATCCAATAAACTTTTAAATGCCCTCAATGTTGGCGAGTTCACTACTGTAGCAGGTAGGGCATTCCACGGCCTCACTACTCTTTGCGTAAAGAACCTACCTCTGACCTCTGTCCTAATAGAACATAGAACATATTCTGCCATATTTGGGATGTCAGACTTGCCGCAGCTGCAGACGGGTGCCGGTGTTCTGACCTTCGCCTCGTTGATTGCTCGGTGAGTTCTGATGGGATGGAGGTCTGCTTCTCTATCCAGTGCCTCAGTGTGGCTGGGGGATCTGATGGAGTTTCTATACCTCAAAAGAGTCAAGTACACCGTGAGGGGTTGTACCGAGGATTGCAGCCATTTATCTTGTACTTCAAAGAGTTGGTCACCATTAGTTGCAGTGGGAGGGGGGGTTGGTTGATTATCTTGGGTTTTTTTCCTCGGGGGGGGGGGGGGGGGGGGGTTAATTGGGGGTGTTGTGTTTTGGTGTTATCTATAAAATGGAAAAAGTTGAATAAAAATATATATTTTTTAAAACAAACTTAGGTATGACAATTGAGAAGACTTTGGTGGCCATCAGTTACATAGTAATTCGATCAACAGAGACACCAATCTCAAGAATATCCTCGCTAAATCTCCACGCCTGTGTTGCTCTGTTCATTTCAAAGCTTTAGTGCTACTTGAAAGTTTGTCTGTGTGCACAGTAGTTAAGGCTGCAATTCAGTTTGGACTGGATTCTCTCTAAAACCTAATAGCGGCAAGCACTCACTGTCTAGCTCCACATATGGAAAATGGCTAGATAAGGGACTGGAGGAATTATAACCCAGAGATACGACAAGGGACTGGAGGAACAATAACCCAGAGATAGTTAATACCTCAATGGTGGAAGGATAGATAAGAGAGCCAAAAAAGCATGCACCAACTGTAGCATGAACTGGGTATGCTACGGATCTCAAACATGCAGGCGTCGCTTTCATAAAATAAATGAGTTGGAAAAACAGGAAGGATACCCAAGTCCTTTCTGAATGGTATTGGTCAGAGGCTGATCCACCACAACCAAACCATAATACTGCTCCCAACAGAAATGCTTTGCTAAGGATTAAAGTCACTGAACACAGCAAATAGAGGACAGTACATACAAAAGCTCATCACAAACAATCTCGACATAGGAGGGCTGAGCAGTTTCTGCTTACAGACAGAAATGTGGCAACTGCTTACATTTTTCCGTGATGACTCAGTTGCCTCAGAAGGGCCAAGGGCCAAACCACTTGATGAGAAGTAGCTGCCCATCTAAGGCACCGCTGACAGAATGAGGGCTGTTGTGATTGGACCCTAATCTGCAAAGCCAGTCAGTTTAACGGTGAAGTTCCTGGACTATCAGCTCAAAATCATTGTGAAAACAAATGTCAATAAATCTGCCAATTTATGCCCCTTAAAATGATAATGAAGGCTACTGTTACATCATAAACACAAAACTGGTTCACAGATTCCGTTCAGCGAAAGGAACTTATCTAGTTGGTCAACTTGCGATTTTAGCCCCTAATGCATGGTGAATTCCTGATGCCTTTTGAAGTTGTCGATCAAGCCCCACGATTTCAGGGCAACTAGTGGCATTGGCCACTCTCAATAACAAAAATTAAAATGACTGTGCTTCTTACGGAGGTTTGGGTCATCTGTAAAATGGGGGAAAGGTGCTGAAACTGCCATCTGCTCTATGAACTGTTACAAACAAGAGACACCAAGGACTGAGTGAAGGCAGCAATGACATTCAGGCACGGATAACCCTTGTCATTTATGTAATAATTTGTTACCTTGAAATGCTCTACCCAAGGCCTTTACACAAATGAGGAACATGAACCCCACATCCATCATTGTTTGAATCTTCCTTCCAGGTTTAAAAACTCGCCAACTTTCCTCTCCTCTCCCTCGGGTGCATTGAATGGTGTGATTACCTAATTTGCAGTTACTGGTTTACAAATAAATTTCCGAAGGCGTAGAAATTGCTGGCTTTCAGCCACCTCACCTCAAAGTGTTCCCTGTTCTGAATCGTTTTCATTGCTGCGATCCAATCTTCCATCTCTTTGCGGTTTTCAGCACACAAGATCAGCTTGCGAAAAGGCGTAATTATCTGTGGAAGTAATAAGTACATACCTGGTTAAGTAAGGACACTTTCGGGGGTGACACATTACCAGTGTTGATATACTGGCCAAACATGGAGGTCAGATTTTCCGGTCTCGCCCACAGCAAGATCGGAAATTTCCACCCGTAATCAGTGGACCGTTAGCAGGTCTGTCAAATTTTCCATCCCGCCTGCAACGATTTCCGCCATGGGTGTGAAGTGGGAAATGGTTCAGAAGGGCACTTGGCACAGAAGATGGCTGCCTGACACACAAGATGGAGACACAGAGAATAAATCAGACATAACTGATGCCTGGAGCCCAGCGGGGTGCCAGTAGGACAGATAGGAACAGATCCAGGACAAAGGGAGCAAGACAGGAAGATTAAGAAATACATAAATGCGGGACACCACTTGAATAAAGCTGACTTCAGCCAAGGTGTACACCATGATATGCTAATACAAATGGGCCATTTCCTAAAACAAAGGGACAATTGATACTGCTTTCCTGCTGCCACCTGTAACCTGTAAAACCTCTTTAACTATAACCATGTGTAAATGGCAAAATGCTTACAAATAGCGATGTACAATCTATAAAATGTTTAAAGATAACAAGGTGATAATTGTTTTGTATCTGGGCTCATTGTGAACCCAAAGTGGCTGTTTAAAGATAACAAGGTGATAATTGTTTTGTATCTGGGCTCATTGTGAACCCAAAGTATAAAATGAATGACTGCCATTGAAACCACGAGAAAGGTTGGCTATCGTACCGTGGGGTACGTATGCTTTCTCCCGAAGCTTCGTGTAACAATAAAACTGCACTGATTTGAACACAGCAAGTCTGACTCCTGAAGTGGTTGATTTTTCCCACAACAGGTGGAACCAGAAAATCCCAGTCTGAAACACATTCAAGTTAAATTTGTATTGTGTTAATTCTTTCACATTTCACTGAGTTACCATGAACAATTGGCCTCTAAATGTCATTAGCAGATCATCTTCATGCAAGGGGGTTCCTGTTGTAGGAACCAAGCAATTGAAATCGATGCCCCTGTATTGAGTGGGGAAAGTTAGGTAGGATGCCTGTTCCAAATCTCTAGCTAGTGATCCTTGCTGAAGTGTATGGTCACACGTTCGGTCAAGTGATGATGAGACTCAGTTGTGGAACCCTTCATGGTAGAGTACTTTGACACTTCCCATTGGGTACAAATATGACTAAAGAATACTTTGGAGATTGGCACATGTGGAGTTCTTCCGAAGCAATAGTCAGGATTGGAGGGAGAACCTCACCACAAAAGGACTTTTGCCATAATTAAAATATATAAAAATGCATCAAGTTGCAGATAGGAAATCACCCTGAAATCTCTGTGGAGTATTTCAGCTCTTTAAAAAACTGGTTGCTTTTTAATTTTCTGATGGCATTATGGGAAGTATGAAATTGATTTCCTGTATCCAAACGGGGGGGTTGGGGGGGGGGGGGGGGGGGGGGGCTGAATTCGATCACATAGCATCAATGGAAATTAACAAAGTAGCAGTGTCTGTTGGCTTTTTCCTTCAAACTATCAGTACGTTGATCCTTTCCTTTACACTGACAGTGTCGATTGGCTCTCTCTCTCACAACGCTGGTTGGCGCAATTTACTGGCCTTGTCACACCCGACTTGGTGTCGGTGAGGCCGTTGAATTTCACGCTAAGCCTCTCATGCGATCCGTGACATTCAAACCTCGCGATCTGGATCTTGCCATTAGGCTCGTATAAATACGATTGCGCCGCATTCTCTAGGCTCCCAGGAACTAATGACGTCCCAGCGAGGCCTCGCTCGGGTGCCGTTTAATACTGGTCCACACAAACTTGGGCCAGGCGTAATGCCGCTTAGGGGGTCTCCCAGGCCATTGGAGAACCCTGGGTGGTCAGGACAGGGAAGGGTGGCACTCTGGCTCTCCTTCTGGCTCTTGAGTACCTTGGCACTGCCAGAACGGCAGCTTGGCATGGCTACCCTGGAACTGCCAGGATGTCAGGACTAGGGTACATGGGTCCCAGAGTGGCACTGTCAAGAGATGGTGCCTGAGGGGGCTATGCCCATGAAAGCGGGGGAGGGGGGGGGGGGAGTGAAATGTGAGCGGTGGTGAAGGGGCCTCATAAAGGTTGGGGGCTTGGTGGTGGTGGTGGGGGGGGGGGGGGGGGAGAGGTGAAGGTCCTGAAAGGGGGGAGGGGTAATGCCCATGTGTGCATGGGGGTGACATTGTCTGTGGGTTGGGGGGGGGGGGGGGGACCCTCAAGCTCACTTAGAGATCGGGGTACCCTTTCAAAATGGCAGCCCGATCACCAAGGAGCTAGTCTTGCCAGCAAGTTCAACTCCCCAGTGATGAAAACATTTCAAAGGGGTCGGACTGGGGAGAATCTTCCCAAGATCCCCAAAAATGACTACGTGTGGGTGAATAACGTTATGGATCTCACACAAAAAGCTGGTGGGAAACACCCTGCCAAACTCGTCCAAAATGACACTTAGAAATGTTTTGCTTGAATTCCGCCCAGTGTCCCTCTCTCTCCATCACATCAACTTCTTTCTCACTTGCAGTTGTTTTTTGGTTCTTGCCCTCGCAGCATTTGCAAAACATTTTATGATAGGACATGGGATGTAAGAAATTTTCCAACAGGCGAATTTATGATTTATTTATGATATATTATAATTTATGATATATCAAGGGCAGCATGGTAGCATAGTGGTTAGCACTATGGCTTCACAGCTCCCAGGGTCCCCGGTTCGACACCCGCTTGGGTCGCGGTCTGTGTGAAGTCTGCATGTTCTCCCTGTGTCTGTGAGGGTTTCCTCCAGGTGCTACAGTTTCCTCCCACAAGTCCCGAAAGACGTGCTGTTAGGTGAATTGGACATTCTGAATTCTCCCCCTGTACCCGAACTGATGGTGGAATGTGGCGACTAGGGGCTTTTCACAGTAACTTCATTGCAGTGTTAATGTAAGCTACGTGTGACAATAAAGATTATTATTAAGATTTAGGCTTTAGGGAATGAGAAGCGTTCCCAAATAGAAGGGAGTAGGGAGAGCTGAGTAATGCTGACTGAGACTTGGAGAAAAGTCACCTACTGCTCTCTCATCAAATGCCTTGTCCAAACTCTTTCCAACCTACTCTGCAAATCTTCCGATGCCTGATGTCGCTAATTTCATGGCTCTAACAGTCTCCTTTACACCAGGGATGCGCAATCGTGCCATAACTCCATTCCAAACCACAAAGATGTGAGTACCCTTTGCTTCTTCCTTGAACGGAGGTGCAGTCAGTTCCGATGCAGTACCACCCTCTGTCTGGTTGACATGTTCTAACATTGATAAATTTCTCCTTTGATTACATTCACCTTCAAATGAAAAGTGTGGCTGCCTTTTTGGGGGGGAAGCAAGCTACATTCTTTGTTCTAGTCCTACTCATGTACCCTTCCTCACATCTTTTTCCAGTACATTGATAACTGTTGCACAAAGTAGAGATTTTCACCAACTGTGCTTTCAATTTGCACTCGCCTTGTCTTCACCTGGGCTATCTCAAAGTCTTCCCTTCCCTTCTCAGCCACCATTTCTGGGGATAGGCTGTCAACTTTCTACTATAACCCTACTTGAGTCTGACAGTTACCTTGGTTACACCTGTTTACAACCTACTTTCTCTTAGGACCCGATTTCCTTTTTTCCAGTTTCTCCATCATACTTCTTCTGACAATGCTGACTTCTGTTTTGTCTTTCTTTACTGTCAGTTGAGAATTCCTTCCCAACATGGTTGACGAGGCCCATGCCGACCCCATTTCTCACTTTTGCTCTCCCCCTTTCCCTCCCTCTCAAAATCACAAGAGGTGGTCCTCACCTTCCATCCCACCAGCCTCTTTGTTTGCTATTTCTGTCACTTCCGGAGTGACACTGTTATCAAACACATTGGGTATTATCCGAAACGGCGGCTAAGTGTTGACGCCAACGTAAACACCGGAGTGTTTCACGCCGGCGTCAACGGGCCCCATGGCCCAGCGATTCCGTGGTCCACAGGGGACCAGCAAGTTTCCGGAGTGCCCCACGCAGCCCTGGCTGCCGATACAGGGCCCTGCACCTCTGGCTGCGGGTCCGCGCATGCGGCGGCAGCCCCGCGCAACATGGCGGTCCCACACAGCAGGCTGGCCCCAACAATATAGGCCCACCCCCCAGATGGCGCGCACCCACCGATCAGTGGCCCCCGATCGCGAGCCTGGCCATCCTGGAGCCCCCCCCCAGTGACAGATCCCCTCGCCCCCCCACCAGTGCGGCCGCGGACCGTGTCCGCAGCTGCCACACCGAGGGCCCATCGGGTGGAACCATGATAGAACCACGCCGGCGGGAACTCAGCCAGCTGCCGGCTGCCGGCTGAGAATCGCCGCGCGGGCCTCTTTCAATGGTACCCGACCAGCACCGCGTCGACCGCGTGCGCGCAACTGGCAGTGATTCTCCAGTCCGCGCAGTCTCGAGGGAAGGCGTTGGACCCGATCACGGGTCTGACCCCCCATTCTCCGCCCCCGCGCCATGCAGAATTTTGGCACGGAGTTCGGAGAATCGAAGTTTCCAATAATACAATCAACTGCATTCGATCGTGACAGTTCTCCAAGCCCAAAGCTGCTAGAGTCTGGATAGCATTTCACCATGCGGTTAACGATAATTTCTTAAGACTGTTTATTTCCCTTTGCGTGGTTGGTGGTATATAACACTTTACAATTCATACCCAGAAACACCAGTCATACTCAGGTTGCTCGACCAAGTGGAAAGGGTGGTTCTTCACAGCAGAAGTGAGTGGGATCACTGACCTAAAGATTATATCAGCACCAAAGTTATATTTAGTATGGTAGCAGTCAGTCTACGTGTGATTGAGAGCCTCTTATCTACATCTTCCTTTACTCACATCCTCCAATGAACCACATTAGAAATCACAATGCTCTAACATTTTCCATTCTGATGTTTTTCAAAGAAATCAGTCCAACCTGATACAGCCCATCTTTGCAAAGCCAACCTCAGACTCAATAAAGGCTGGGGGTCCAGGTCCAGCCAATTAAAATAAAAATAGTGGACAGCTGCAGATTAACTGTTGCAATGTCCTGTTACCAATATAGAGCAAGGCAAATCAGGCACAGATGACAGAAAACCAGAATTCTCAGGTTCAAGTGAAGTTTGTACAAAATAGAACCTTGCTCCAAACTGCTACGACATGTTAGCCCAGCAACCCAAATTCAGAAATCGAAGCCCTGCCCAAATCTGGGATCAGATCAGCTGCAAACTGGAATTGAAACTCTGGAATAAGACCAACTCCAAAGCTGCAACCCAAGTCTGGGCTCAGACCAGCTCCAAACCTCAGTCCCAACTAAGAGACCAAACCAGCTCCAAAACTGAATCCCATCTCAGAGATCAGTCCAGGTCAAAACCGGAGCCTCAAGTTAGAACTCCGCACAGTTCAAAAAATGAGTTCCTCAACACTTTGTGGTCAAACCAAGCACCTGCCATTCAGGTATTCACAATATGACCGCCATGTTTATAAATTGGAGACTGGAAAGACCTTTGTGTTTTTCAAAATAATGCAGCAAAAAAAAAAAAATATTGCAACTTCAGTAAGAGTGACAATGCGCCTGAATCTGTAAGTATTTTACAAATAAGTATACAGGGGGAGATGGTGGGGAAGATTTTTGATCAATAAGGGGATCAGAGGGCAGCACGGTGGCGCAGTGGTAGCACTGCAGTCTCACGGCGCCGAGGTCCCAGGTTCGATCCCGGCTCTGGGTCACTGTCCGTGTGGAGTTTGCACATTCTCCCCGTGTTTGCGTGGGTTTCACCCCCACAACCCAAAGATGTGCAAGGTAGGTGGATTGAACACGCTAAATTGGCCCTCAATTGGAAAAAATGAATTGGGTACTCTAAATTTATTTTTTAAAAATAAGGAGATCAGGGATTATGGGGAGAAGGCAGGAGAATGGGGATGAGAAAAATATCAGCTATGATTGAATGGCGGAGCAGACTCGATAGGCCGAGTGGCCTATTTCTGCTCCTATCTCTTATGGTCTTATAATGGTAATGTCACTGGATTAATAATGGTTCAAATCTCAGCACAGCAACTGGTGCAGTTTAGAGACATTTAATTAAATGTGGGAATATAAAGCTAGCTAAAGGTGACCATGACAACCATCATCAATTGTTGTAAATACCCATCTGAATCACTAATGCCCTTTATGGAAGGAAATCTGCCATCCTTTCCTGATTTGGCATACATGTGACTCCAGGTCCACAGGAGTGGCCTCTGAAACGTTTAGTTTAAGGGCATATAGGGGTGGGCAACAAATGCTGGCTTTGCCAGCGATGTCAACATCTTATGAATCAATAAGTAAAAAAATATTTGCTGAAGCCAATTTCCGAGTGTGAGGGAAATAACCCACATTTGTGGCGTTTCATTTGTTCAAATCTATGCTAGTTGAATCCAGAAAGACTGATGGGAATGCACGATGGAGCCAGATGTGAACAAGCAATTTATGAACACATTACCAAAGTATTATATCCTCCTTAACTTATTATCACAGCACACACCATTCTGCACAGCAAAGATCAGATACTTACCTATTCCCTCAACACACATTCACACCGTCAGGCTTCTTACAGTGTAATTTCACCTCCATTGGCAAAACCAGATGTAGATTAAGTGACCACCTTTCCTTTCGGTTCTGTCCATAATTGTGACCTGAACTGCCCTGTAGTTTGCCACTTTAACTCACGCTCCCATTCCTACTTATTTCCTGTCACTGAACTCATATAATGTCCCAACAAAGCTTGCCACAAGAATTAGGAACAATATTTCAGCTTTCTTCTCGTCGACAATACTTTGAGAAATCTAGTCTTCCAACTTTGGACTCTTGTGCATTCCCCGCTTCCTTTGCCCTCCCATTGATGGATATGCCTTGATTTATTTTGCTGGGAAGCAAATTCCAAAGTGATTCAAGCGCACAAAGCGGCAATTCAACTCAGCAGCCTCACCCTAGACTTTAGCACTCTGACTGAGGAACACCATAGTCTGTCCCACTTTATTTTGATTCTGGATATGTTTCTGGTGGATTATTCACGCTGTAATGTTCTATAATAAGGGACAGTCCCTTGAGCCTGCTTTGAATGATACGACTGAATCTGCTTCCACTACCCTTTCAATCAGTGCATTCCAGGTCACAATAACTGAGTGTAAAAAATGCTTCCTGTCTTTGCTCCATATCCTTCGATACCCTTACCTTTTTAAAAATAAATTTAGAGCACTCAATTCATTTTTTCCAATTAAGAGGCAATTTAGTGTGTTCAATCCACCTACCTTGCACATCTTTGGGTTGTGGGGGCGAAACCCACGCAAACACGGGGAGAATGTGCAAACTCCACACGGACAGTGACCCAGAGCCGGGATCGAACCTGGGGCCTCGGCGCCGTGAGATTGCAGTGCTACCACTGCGCCACCGTGCTGCCCTTCGATACCCTGACCTAACAAAAATCTATCAATCTCAGTTTTGACAGCTCCAATTATCCCAGGCTCTTGGCGGAAGACAATTCTAAATTCCTAATACCCTTTGTTGTGAAAAAGTGTTTCCTAATTTCACTCTTAAAAGGTTGAGTTCTCATTTTAAGATTATCTCCCCTCAATCTTGTCTCCCTCCCCATCACCACCATCCTGCCAGTGGAAAGTTTCTCATTCCACTACCTACCTTATTGAATTATTTTGACATTTAAGCACCTTAGAAATACTACCATCAATTCCTGTACTTAAGGTAATACAAGACAAGTTTTTGCAACCAATCCTCATAATTTATCCCTCTAAGCTTTGGTATCATTCAATGTCACATCAGTGCCAACAGAAGTGTAATTGGGCTGCAGGTATTTCTTGCAACAATGCAGTTGTGTGCATAGGAGTCTCACGTCCCTCTGTGTCAGCCAAGTGCTGGTAAAGTCAGGAGCCTAAAAGATGTCATTGAAACTGTTGCTATACTTTCTCGGAAGAGACAGTCAGATAACCTCCAACCATATTTCATTCCCCCCCACTCCCCAGTTTAAAGTTGGCAATTCTTCATGCAGTGTGATTCAATGTGATTCTGCAAACCCCCTCCCTCACAATTATTACAATTCTTTATGTTTGAAAATTTGTTATGGGGGTGTGTGTTCAGCACACCTTTATTGGCCTTGCCTATTGACACAGCATCAGCAAGCTATTCCAAATGTGGAAATTGCATAATTGTTAAAACTATCCTCTCCTCACTCAACATACACATATTCACACCGCCCAACTTCTTATGTTGCTGCTTCACTTACACTGGCAAAACCACATGTAAAGAGGTGATCACTTTGTCAAGCCATTCAGTTCTATCCAGAAGTGTGACCCAGAGCTACCGGGTCTCTCTGTCCGCCATTGTGACTCACACTTCCATTCCTATGGATTCTCTGAATTCATATAATGTTCCAACAAAGCTCGCCACAAGCATTAAAACAATATCTCAACATTGTTCTGCTCGTCTACCCTTTGAGAACACGGAGTGCCTCTAACTTTGGACTTTGGTGATGACCCCACTTCCTTAACCGGGCCACTGACGGCTGTGTCTTCAATTGTCTTGGTAATAAACTCTGGAATTCACCCCATCAACTTTTTTTGGCTGTCCACCTATCTCCCTTCCTTTAAGACACCCCTGTACTGTTTCCCGATTACATTACAACTACACTTCATGGTTGTAAAACACTTTGTGATGTCTGAAGGTTAAAAAAGGCACAAAATGCAAGTCTGTCATTCAATCTCAAAACTTATCTCTTTGACCAAGCTTTCGATCACTTCCTTCGTCTGAATGTCAAAATCTTATACTTTTGTGAAGCATCTTGAGCTGCTTTAATAGCTTAAAAGCACTTTATAAATGTAAGTTGTTGTTGTTGCAGGTAAACGGCAATCTTGTCTGAATATTGACTTCAGTAATTTCAGACTTTAGCTAAATTCTCATTTTTAAACCTGCTTCATTTCATAATTGGACTTGATTTCTTGTCGCGTGTACCAAGGTACAGTAAAAAGTATTGTTCTGCATACAGTGGAGACAGAGCTTCCATACATAAAAAAACATGGGACATACGTAAAAACACAATATAAATACATAGACACATGCATCGGGTGAAGCATGAGGAGTCTAGGACGACTCAATAGACAAGGTATGTGAAGAGATCAGTTCAGTATAGTTTTTAGTGTTAGAATTAAGTTTTAAAAGGTTAGTATGGTTGTAAGAGATGTAGGAAGAGGATCTGTGGGAGAGAGCTCGCAGAGAGTCACCATGCGCTCCGGCACCATCTTGGAACATTTAATTGAGCCCAAGGACATTTCTCAGTCCTGCCCAGGGATCCCACTTCCTTAACGAGTTACATAACCTTCTAAATCTGACACGGAGGACAGGATGAGCAGAAATTTTTTACAATTAAATATTAAGAATACCAAAGCCACATCCTTCAGTCTCTCTCTGGCAATTATCTGAGGTTGAACCAACTGTTCACAACATTGCTGTCATATCTAACCCCTAGATGAGCTTGCAACTGCCATCACTTACTCTTTCACTTCCGTAATATAGCCCAACTCTGTTCTTGCCTCAATTAATTTGCTGTTGATACTCCTCATCCATGCCTTTGCCACCTCTAGACTTGACTATTCCAATGCACTCCTGGTGAACCTCCCACATTCTACCTCCCATAAACACGAGGTCATCCAAAATTCTGCTGCCCATATCCTTACTTCCACAAAATCCCATTCCCCAACATCTCCATGATGGTTGACCTACCTTGGTTCTTGGTTAAACAACACTCCAATCCTAAAATTCTCATCCTTGCTTTCAAATCCTTCCATGAGCTTGCCCCTCCTCATCTCTGTAATCTTGTCAAGCCTCATGACTGCACTCCTCCAAATCTTGCTTCCCGAGGCCTAAGCTCTGGAATTTTCTCACCATGTCTCTCTGTCAAACACTCTTTCCTCCTTTAAGTGGTTTTCTCAAACCCTTTTGTCCAAGCTTTCAGTCATCTGTCTATACATCTCGTCCTGGGGCTCGATGCCACATTTCCTTTATAACACACTGACGACTCCCGGCCAGAGAGAGAAATTGGAGCTCTCCCGGTGGCACAATGGTTAGCACTGCTGCCTCACAGAGCCAGGGACCAGGATGGAATGCCAGTCCCGTGCTACTGTCTGTGTGGAGTTTGCACTTTCTTCCTGTGTCTGTGTGGATTTCCTTCGGGTGCTCCGGTTTCCTCCCACAGTCCAAAGATGTGCAGGTTAGGTGGCTTGGCCATGCTAAATTGCTCCTGTGTCCAAAAGGTTAGGTGAAGTTACTGGGCATCTGACCGTGGGACGGTGCACTTTCAGAGGGACGGTGCAGACTTGATGGGATGAATGGCCTCTTTCTGCACTGTATGGGTTATATTCTATGATGTGTGTTAGGCCATTTTATGTTAAACGTTCTCTAAACATAAACAGTTGTTCTATTCTTTAATGACTTCATGCTTCTGCCCATTATTTGGCTGAGATGATGTGCTACATTATTCAACCTTGTGTTGGCTGCCCTTTGTATATCCAGAGATAGATTTATATATACTCTTTGCTGATTGTATTAATAATAATAATCTTTATTATTGTCACAAGTTGGCTTAATTAACACTGCAATGAAATCCCCTATTCGCCACACTCTGGGACCTGCTCAGGTACACTGAGGGAGAATTCACCTAACAGCACTTCTTTCGGGACTTGTGGGAGGAAACTGGAACATCTGGAGGAAATCCACGCAGACACGGAGAGAACGTGCAGACTCCACAGATTGTGACCCAAGCCAGGAATCGAACCTGGGTCTCTGGCGCTGTGAAGCAACAGTGCTAACCACTGTGCTACCATGCCGCCCATCACTTTTCCTTCAGTTATGAAGGTCCATGCCCCAAACATCAACTTGTTTGTTCTCCCTATAGATGTCTATTGACAGGTTGTGCATTCCAGCATTTTTTGTTCCTGCTTCAGGTTTCTAGCATCTGCAATATTTTCCCCATTATTGTGTCGTAATCACTATTTACAGTCTTTTCTGTTAGTTGCTGTGGAGGCTGTGTTGCACTTTTCCAGAGACTTTATATTTTTTAATTGATATTAAGCGACGGCCTCTGTTATGTCAGAACAAAATTCTATGCCTCTTCAGTCAAATTGTATTTTTTTTTAAAGTCAAGCCTCACTCTTGCAACATATCACTGACATTAAACCTAGCCAAACCACCACATTAACAGCTTGTACAGAACTGGAACATTAACAATGAGGATGTGAACAGCCCAATTTTCACAAAGCGGAATGAAGCCCCCTCATTGTTGGTCCTTTCCTACAATGCAATACACCAACATTTCCCATGTTATAGCCACAAACTGATTAAATAAGATGGCAGCCATAAATCTCAGGAATTGTCAACATAAAACAGGTTATGCTGTCATGAGGCCTTTGCAATGAATCACAGAAAATTCCAGTATTTGGTTGGTTCTAGAGTTGACTAAAATAGACTGTTTTTGAAAAGTGACACCAGTTACTGGTAACTTAAAACCTACAATCTCCTGAATAACTACAATCGCTGGCAGGATCAACATCTTCCCTGATCAACTTCATTACAAAAATACCAGCACATCAGATAAAGGACCAAAAGAATACACCCCCCCACTTCCGGGTTACTCCCAGCACATCAAAGAAAAGTAGTAAAGTGTCAGATTGTATTGGGAGTGAAATCCTTAGCCGAGGCAAGTTGGAGAAAAGAAACACAGGAGGGCATGAAATAACAAAGAAAAGGGAGCAGTCTCCAACTGAGATAAAGGAATGAGGCCTACAAGAGGGAGGCTGAGGCAGAAAAATAGGCCTAGAAAGGAAAGAAGTATCAGAGAGAGTAGATCTGAGCTCGAGAACAGGCAACTGCGGCTGAACGGGTCTTAGGGAAGGAAAAGGCAGTGGTTGCGGAGTGGGATTGAGAGAGGCCATAAACCCAACACCCCTCCACCTCATCTCACAAATTGGGAACAAAGTTCTACAAATCAAGAGATTTAGTATAAAAAACAGGATGAAAAAAACCCAGAAACCAATATAGATTGACAATTGATTTGTAAATGTCATGAGCGGCTTATTTAATCTCTAACAAGTCATGAGAAGCTACCCTTAGTCCTTTCCGATAAAAACAGCCCCAGGAAGTGGTGTTCAAAGATCCTTGACCTCCACACACTCCCTTCCCCAATTAAATTTCTTCCTGCTTCCATTCCAAATTAATTTGTTAATCCCGCAGTTTTGGTCATCAGTGAGTGAATGCCATGCACTGGCTCCAGAGGTTAACATTGCTATCCCGTCAGCTGATTTGTGGATTCAGATTTTGGTGTACCTATAATTCTCTTACTGGATACTGTAGTATATTTTACTTTTTTATAAAATATAGTACCCAATTCTTTTTTTCCAATTAAGGGGAACTTTAGTGTGGCCAATCCACCTACCTTGCACATCTCTTTGGGTTGTGGGGATAGAACATACAGCGCAGGAGGCCATTCGGCCCATCGAGTCTGCACAGACTCACTTAAGCCCTCACTTCCACCCTATCCCCGTAACCCAATAACCGCTCCTAACCTTTTTGGACACTGAGGGCAATTTAGCATGGCCAATCCACCTTAGCTTCACGTCTTTGGACTGTGGGAGGAAACCCACGCAGACACGGGGAGAATGTGCAGATTCTGCACAGACAGTGTCCCAGCAGGGAATTGAACCTGGGACCCTGGCGCTGTGAAGCCACAGTGCTAGCCACTTGTGCTACCATGCTGCCCACGGTATGAGACCCACGTAGACACAGGGAGAATGTGCAAACTCCACACGGACAGTGACTTGGGGCTGGGATCGGAACCAGGTCCTACGCGCTGTTAGGCAGCAGTGTTAATCACTGCGCCACCAGTAATATATTTTACAATGAAAACGTAGGAAGCCATGGGACTCTTCCATCATGAGAACCGTAAGAGCACAAAATGCAAAAAATGTTTAGTTAAACTGGTCTCCAGTGCTGCTGAGTCTGTTGACCACAGGACACTTGTATGAAAATGCCGTGAAAATGCCATCAGTGGTGCTCCAGTGTCATCAACATAAACTATCCTGGTAACAGAAGGCTATATAAGCTGAGAGACGTTGTTGTTACAGGAATGAGCACATCAGGTTTTGCCTGTTGTCTGAAACACTGTAAAATGAGATTATTCCAGCTCCAAAATGCACAAGCACCCCGTGGGTGTTTGATCAGTTAAGTTTGTAACATTACCACATGCAGGGCTAAAACTAAGCGTGACCACAATAAAATAATTACACAAACTACTATTACGGAGCACAAACTCCATGACTGATTGCTCTCTCCCAGAAAACATGCTTTATCCCTACCCTTATGCTGCTATAACAGACCCCATTGACCACCTACTGCAAGCTAATGCGATTTCCCCTCTCTATAAGTGTGACCAACTGTCCAAGCTGGCATTTCAAGGCAATTGACTTGATGGCTTGAATGTGTTCCCTGAATTTTGAAATTAATGATTGTGTACAGAAGTTTAATAATTTCTAAGAAGTCTCCTACCTGAAAGCAATTTTCCATATTTGTGCGAGTTAGGTACATGTTTCCTGAAGAAACCGACAGATTGAAAGAACTGGCATATCTGGGGAGGGACGAGGCATTGAGAAGGAGAAAAGACTACATTAGTAGAATGAGGTCTAGGGAGAGCAAAGATAGCACAGGCATGAGTGAGCTTGGAGTTGCCTTTGCAAGTTTCCCCGCAA
This sequence comes from Scyliorhinus torazame, assembly GCF_047496885.1. NCBI lineage: Eukaryota > Metazoa > Chordata > Chondrichthyes > Carcharhiniformes > Scyliorhinidae > Scyliorhinus > Scyliorhinus torazame. Next base: position 120,596,637 of record NC_092720.1, on the reverse strand, counting down.
GGCCGTAAGTCTTGCTTTCTATTCCCAAAATTCCATGTCCTTGTGAACTAATTATCTCAAAGTGATAATGAATTTGAACCTCTTGCAAGCTTAAATTCAACTGGGTCAGTGCTGACGGTGTCAAGCTACCACAGGCCCGGCATACCCACTGCACTGAATGTAAAAAGTTAAGCTAGTGCCTCAACCTTTATTTTATTTCTGGTTGTAATTATCTTTTGTTTGATATTAGTTTATTTTGATGGGCACTGCATGATTGCAATGACGTACAAGCAGAATCATTTTCATAGACGCTTCCTAATAAGGAAAATTCTTTGAACTAACACCGACACGGAATCCAGATCAGAACCATAGCGCCGTCTGACTATGGCACATGAGCTAGTAAGAAGCAGGACAATGTCTATACACCTTAAACAGAAAGCTATAAAGATCAGGACATGTGAAACGCACCAGGAAATTATGCTAATTAAAACACAAGACATCATTATCATCTAAAGTTGACTTAAAAGCAGTTCCATATCAGAAATTGTGAGGTTAATGGCAGAGATCTACTCTTTAGATGGGAAATCAAGCTTGTGCTGGAATTTCATAGGGTTCGGTAATAAGAGTCGATGCCCGGCAGTTACTGCAGCATTTTCATGTTTTTGCTAGCACATGAAGTTTGTCTCCACAATCAATGAAACTCTCAGTTTCACTCTTTCAGAGTGCACATGATGCTGAATGAAGTTTGATATATCTAGCTCTAAACGTAATGATAAATTAAAATCGCTACATGTTATGCATCCATTCAAACACTTCCATGTTAAGATGTCCACAGCACATTTCCATGTCAGCCGCAGCTAGTGCGATCATGGGACTTTTCACCGTTACAATCTGATTTACTGGTTATACTTGCCCGTCACATCACAAGTCTGCTGATCCTGTGCCTAAGCATCCTTCCAAGCTTCATTGATGGCTGGGTTTTCCATTAAAAAATATTTCCTGCTAAAAGTAACTAATGTATGCTGCTTTTTGCTGTTCATGATTTTATCGAGGCCTAGTCCCTGCTCGTCCCCCTCCCTTGATGCTTTTTAAAGACCTGGTTCCCATCTCCATTTTTACTCTGCATCCACACTTCTTTTTGAAGATCCAGTTCCTGCTCTCAGTACGGTTTGCTTTCCAGTTTATTTATAGGGGCTGGTTCAGCACAGAGGGCTAAACAGCTGGCTTGTAATACAGAACAATGCCAGCAGCGTGGGTTCAATTCCCGTACCGATCTCCCTGAACAGGCGCCAGAATGTGGCGACTTGGGGCTTTTCACAGTAACTTCATTGAAGCCTACTTGTGACAATAAGCGATTATCATTATTGAAGTCCTTATTCTGCTCTTCGTCATTGTGCCTTCCCATGCCTGCCTGAAGTCACACTTCCTGATCTTTTTAACCCTCCAGCATTTTTGAAGCCCCAGTGTTGGTACTTTATTTTTCCAGATTCCCTCCCCAATTCTCTATGAAATCTTGGTTTCTGCTATATGCTGTTTACCATGTTTAAATTCAACTTTTTCCACTTACATTTTTTTCATGTTGCTTCCCCATTTCTTTTATGAAATACCACGTACCACTCCTTTAGTTTCTTTCTGGATTGTTCTGCGGTCCTAGTTCCTCCACTCTTTCATTTTGCGAACCCCAATTTCTTTGTTTAATTGGTTTTGCTTTTATTCTTATTTTGCCATCCTGTGCAGTTTGATCGATTTAATTGTTGCTGCTTTTATAATCCTCAGGTAAGGCTCACTCACATTTTTATTTAAAAAATGCCTTTTTTCCACAGTCTTTTTGATTTCAATTCTACATCCTCTTTATCTTTTTACATTTTAATTGCTGGCTTCTCATTTCTGACTGGCCTGTTCTTAGCAGGGTGGAAAGTATTCCCAAGTTGGCTACGGCCCTGCAGGTGAGTTCAGGGCACCTGCTTGCCTGACTTCATTTGGACAAATGAGCCACTCAGAATTCCAGTGCTGCTCTTACTTCTCTTCATTCTACTGCTTCGGAGCGCAACAGAGGATATTCCCATCCTTGCAGGCTCAGGAATCTAACTAAATCTGAGAACAACAGAAACTGCAGCGATTGAGAACGAACCTGCAACATGAAATTTACAGGTACAAGCATGATGCAGACAGTACATTTTGTCCTTGTGAACAACGTCACCAGTATGTATACAAAAACTTTGACAATAATGGGGGCGGGGGGGAGATTTCATTCTCCCCATTCGGAGAAACCCATGGACAGCAGATATTAAAATGGAGTGGACAAGTTCCCTGTAATGTCAATGCTGCTAATCTTTTGGTTGGACAATGCACCTGCCCAAATTGGCGGGAAGCCTTGTATATCTTGCAATTCAGGGGGAGGCGGCACGTGGCGCATGGTTAGCACTGCTGCCTACAGCGCTGAGGACCCAGGTTCGACCCTGGCCCTGGGTCACTGCCCATGTGGAATTTGCACATTCTCCCTGTGTCTGCGTGGGTCTCACCCCCACAACCCAAAGACGCGCAGCGTATGTGAATTGGCCACTCTAAATTGCCCCTTAATTGGAAAAAATAATTGGGTACTCTAAATTTATTTTAAAAAGGAAAAAAGAATCACAATTCGGGTCCAATGACTCCAATGGCATATTGGCTCATTGAGCTCAGTTAAATCTGGTCTGCAGGAAGAAGATGCCATTTAAAATGTACATTTTAGGGAGCACCCACGAGACACTCAAAACTAAAAGCCCTGACTTACTTGAATGTTGCTAGATTATCTTCCAGGCTGACGGATTTTCTACTGCTGGTGACTGCCTCTTTCTGCCTATTACAGTGACAAGCTGGCTGGCATGATGTAAATGATGACCGTGAATTAATATTGACTAGGGCTACTGCTAGCCCAGCCAGCTTCCTTGTATTTGTCAAACACATGATGGCACGTTTTGTATAAAACATGAAGTCACAGTTGAATAATATTAAGAAAAGCATATCAAAATAAAAAGAAAGCTAGTCATTTCCTGCTGACATTCATTACCTGAGGTCCTAAGGAGCGGCACTAAATAGGTGCCACTCCAATAAAAGATACTTCAAATAGGAAAAGTTAGCCTCTGAACCTATTTAGGTGACTTCTCAACAGGAAATTAAAGGACAGACCAAATTAACAACTAAACGCCAGAGGACTGCTTTGATCCCAGGAATACCTGCGAGCAATTCCACGGTAGATAACAAGGTTGAAAAAATGATTCAGTTGCTCACCTCCCTTTGCAATAGCAGGCGGGCAGCTGTTTCTGGTGGTTGTTACCGTAATTAATGAATAAGAGGAGGCAGAGTAACAGCTGTCTACCATAACCGGAATCTTTGTTAAAAAATGGCAAACATTAAACAGTCGCTTTTGATTCAGTATGCAAATAATTCTCAAACTGTGGCTGTGTCATTGCGTCACAACTATTCAATCACTGGCAGTGCTCACTTTGTAGTGCATAATCTTCAACATTTTTCGTTAAGCAACTATTTAATAACTCGCAATAAGTTTTATCCATTCGCAGCTCACATGCACTGTAGCGCAAATACAGCAGCACACTTCCCTGCTTGGCAATATTAACCTCTCACCAGTTCAGATGCCTTCTCCACTTCTTTCTTCTGAATAGTATGAAAAAATAGTTCACACGTCCATGGCTGACTTTTCAGCACAATATAATTTCCACTTTCGGCCCACAGCCTGACGACTGTCAACTGCTCAAATGAGACGGTGTTTTATTCATGTGCTTGTTGTACATACATCTTACATTAGCATATTATGACCCACTTGTTAGAAATGCAATAAGCAAATGACAGTATATTCATGCAAAACCGATTAATCGCTGTGATGATGACTTCGTCAAATATACCTCCTCTCCACTTTTTAAGGCTCCGACAAACATCCTAAGTTCTTGGTTGGCATCATCAGAGATAACAATTTGTCAAAACTGTACGATTATTCAGTTTCGAGAGAGAAGGTTGAGACAGATAGTGAAAAACTGAAGAGGCGTCGTCATCCAAATGGAGTATTTAGTAAATTATATTTTGGGATGTGGAAACCACTAGTAAGGCCAGCATTTATTGTACAAACCGAGCTGTTGTTGAGAAAGCAGTGTTAAGTCATCTTCTTGAACAGAGGTGGTTAAGGTACTCCCACAATACTGAATATAGAGAATTCCAGGACTTTGGGCAAATGACAATGAAGGAACAGTGATGTATGCCCTATAGGTGAGGAAAGTGTGTGCTTTTGGGTTTGGGGTGTGCTGCTGAAGAAGCTGTGGAACGCTGCGGCAATGTATATGATAGGCAGCACACACTGAAGCCATGATACGCCAGTGGTAGAGGGGTTGGCTATTTAAGCCAGCAAATGTAATGTCGATCATGCACACTACTTTGTCCTGGATAGTCACGAGTTTCCCAAATGTTGATGCAGCTGCACCCATGGGGATAGTGGAGAATTTACATCACAATCCTGACTTGTATAACTTGTGCCTTGTATAACTTGTGCCTTGTAGATGGTTGAAAGTCTTTGAGCAGTTAGGTGCGCCTTGCAAATCAGAATACACAAGCTCTGACCTGGTCTGATAGCACGGCATTTATGTGGATGTTTTGGTTCAGTTTATGGTCAATTGGTGATACCTGGGATAATGATGTTATGGCACTCAGCTACGGTAATATCAATGAATAACAAGGGAAAGTGATCAGGCTCGCTCTTGTTGGAGATGGTCAGTGCCTAATGTCCCTTACCAGTACAAGCTGGATGATGCCCATGTCCTGTTGCATGTGACCATGGACTACTTAATTATCTTAGGAATTGCCAAATGGAACACTGTGAAATCATTAGCCAACATTTTTATGTCTAATCTCATTCTGGAGGGAAGGTCACAGAAGAATCAGTTCAAAATAACTACACCTGAGGCACAATCTCTCAGTCTACCCAACAGGTGCCGGAGTGTGGCGACTCAGGGCTTTCACAGTAACTTCATTGCAGCGTTAATGTAAGCCTACTTGTGACAATAATAAAGGTTACTATTATTGTGAGATCCTGGGGCTGAGGTGTTTAACATTTAGCAAGCAGTTATGAATACAGTCACTTAGAGATTTCCTGCTGACTTCAATTTTTCCAGGGCTCTTTGGTCTCACATTGGTCAAACGCTATCTTTATTTTGAAGCAGATTTATTGAGGTTTATATTTTAGAGAATAATGCAACAAAGGTGCAAAATAATACATCACCATAAGCAAGGATAAGAAAATGGCTTAACATACATGAGTACAGAATGGAACAGGAGACCAACATCACAACTGGCTCGATACAGTCATTAGACAAAACTAGATGCTTGTATAGTTCCCACCAAAGATCGAGGGAGCAGCAGGATAAAGTCATAGAGACTTGATAAAATGGTGCACACCATCCCATGCTGCTCAAGGCCACAATCATCACAAAAGATCAGGATAAATCTCCCAAGGTGTGATCGGGCATGCACCAATGTTCAACTCCCTCGTCCTCAGCAGCACCAAAGGAATCAATGACCCATCACAGTCTCCTCTCCTCAGATATCAGACCAGTCTGCACCCATGTAGGAGCCAAGAATGGATTCTTCATATCCATCCTTATGAAAAACACAAGAAAATACACAAAAAAAACAGTTCTATGTGTAGTTACACACATGCCATACAACAGAACTCAACCCTAATCCAGGCCCAGAGAGGAACCAAAATCATTCCATACATTTGTGGAGAGAGAACTGGCCGCAGCATATTTGGATCATGATTGAACCTTCAGGGCCTCCCATAGAGGAAAAAGGAGGAAGAGAGAATAAGAACTACCCCATTGAATATCAAAGAATCAGGACCCAACCCAGACCACAAATTTCCTGACTCCACCAAGCACCCACCAACGAGCTGAAGAACAGGCCGCTCAATCAACAAGCAGCCCCCCCCCCCCCCACCCTCCCCACCCCAAGGGGGCTAACAGGATATCCACCAAGCTCAGAACCGGGCCTAATCCAAGTCCCAGTGCAGCTGGTAAGCAAAGCTCAGCCTCCCCGGATAACCTCTCGCCCCACAGGGCACTCCCAAAAAGGGACACCCCAGCCATATCACCTGCACTTTAGAAGTTGACACGTTGCTGATCCAAGTTACATTCCAGACATTTGAGCATAAACTTTGGGATGACACTCCATTTCATAAGGTTCATTACTGAGCGAGCACTGCCCTGTCAAAGGTGTGTTCTTTCAAATGAGATGTTAAACTGAGGCCATGACTACTCCCCTAAATCCCATAATATTACTTTATTTTAATGAGAGCAACAGAGTTCCACCAGTCCTGGCTAACATTTATCCATCAACCTAAATCATGAAAACAGATTTGCGGTCATTATCACATTGCAACTTAGAACCATAGAATTCCTACAGTGCAGAAGGCAGGCCATTCAGCCCACTGAGCCTGCACCGACCTTCTGAAAGAACACCCTACCTCGGCTCACTCCTTTGCCCTATCCCTGTAACCCCACCAAACCTTTATATCCCTGGACCCAAGGGACAATTTCATTGTGGCCTCCTAACCTGCACATCTTTGGGATGTGGGAGGAAATTGGAAAACCCGGAGGAAACGCACGCAGACATGGGGAGAATGTGCAAATTCCACACAGGCGGTCACCCAAGGCTGGAATTGAACCTGGTGCTGTGAGGCAGCAGTGCTAATCACTGTGCCACCGTGCTGCCTCACAGGACAGCCCCTGTGGGACCTTGCTGTGCACAAATTGATGGCAAACTTCCTACATTACATTTCCTGCATTATGTTTCAAAAGTATTTCATTGGCTTTGGGATGCCCTCCTATCATCAAAGCTATTTTTTCTTCAGTGAGCTGCCATTAATATTGTACGGTAATCTGGAAAATATTACAAATTTAAACAAGTGATTACTACTGTTTGATACTCTGCTTATAAATACAAGACCAATACCAGGTGATACTTTGGATTGCAATGTGTGGTTAATATTATGATACTCAGGATTGTAATATACGTTTTAATGGTGCACAACCCAGTAGATGCGAGTCTGCATTTAATACTGCACAATGATCTGCATCCTAATATCCATTTAATGTTGTATAATACTGAGTATAAAACACAGTTAAATGTTGTGTGATAACAAGTATACTGATGTGTGTTTAATATTTTACGATCCCAGACCCCAACAGTGGCTATGATACTGGACCAAAACTCCATTATTTTATTTTATTTTGTAAGACTGTGCAGAAAGAATATCTCCCTCCAGGAGCGATTGTACAAAGAAATAGGGATTTCGTATTGTAAAACAAAACTTTTATCATTAACACGGTAATAAAATCTTAATCCTCACACCCAAAAATAGCTTACAATTGCCCCTTAAACAATAGGAAATACAATATCCGTAATTACTATCTGTATTCCCAATTAAACAACAAGAAAGGAAAAACTTACAGCTCTCAATTTATCCTACATCCCAATGGCACAGAGTAATACTTGCTTTCCAGAACAGATTTGGCTCCTGTTCGAACTTCTACAGACTCTGTCTGATGTCTTCAAAAAGCTTTTTCAACTGGTTTGTTTCAGCTTCCCCTTGTCCTCAGACAAGTCAGCAATGCCAGGCGTTGCCTTCTTCCAGATTCTTCCATCGTAGAAGATACAGAAATCTGAAGACCCGCGCATCCAGCCATAGGAACAGCTTCTTCCCCACAACTACTGGACTCTTCAACAACTCTCCCTTGGACTGATCTGTTCCCTGTAAGAACACTATTCACGACACCCTTTGCTGCTCTTGTGTGGCCCTTGTTCCGCACTGTAACAAATCATTATTTGTTGATATACCATTTGTCAATATACTCTGTCGATTATTCTTTTATCTACTATGTACGTACTGTGTACGTTCCCTTGGCCGCAGAAAAATACTTTTCACTGCACTTAGGTACACGTGACAATAAATATCAATCAATCACTATTAATTTGTTGAAACGATCCTACTGTGAGTGCAAAAGACCTTACTTGTGGACTCTGTATTGGCCAAATCCGGGGCGAAATTCTCCGGTATCGGCGCGATGTCCGCCGACTGACGCCCAAAATGGCGCAAATCAGTCGGGCATCGCGCCGCCCCAAAGGTGCGGAATGCTCCGCATCTTTGGGGGCCGAGCCCAAACCTTAAGGGGCTAGAACCGCGCCGGACGAATTTCCGCCCCGCCAGCTGGCGGAAAAGGCCTTTGGTGCCCCGCCAGCTGGCGCGGAAATGACATCTCCAGGTGGCGCATGCGCGGGAGCGTCAGCTGCCGCTGACGGCATTCCCGCGCATGCGCAGTGGAGGGAGTCTCTTCCGCCTCCGCCATGGTGGAGACTGTGTCAAAGGCGGAAGGGAAAGAGTGCCCCCACGGCACAGGCCCGCCCGTGGATCGGTGGGCCCCGATCGCGGGCCAGGCCACCGTGGGGGCACCCCCTGGGGCCAGATCGCCCCGTGCCCCCCCCAGGACCCCGGAGCCCGCCCGCGCCGCCTTGTCCCGCCAGTAAGGTAGATGGTTTAATTTACGCCGGCGGGACAGGCATTTTAGCGGCGGGACTTCGGCCCATTCGGGCCGGAGAATCACAGGGGGGGGGCCTGCCAACCAGCGCAGTGCGATTCCCGCCCCCGGTGGTGGAGAATTCGGCAACCGGCGGGGGCGGGATTCACGCCAGCCCCCGGCGATTCTCCGACCCGGCGGGGGGTCGGAGAATCTCGCTCCAGAACTCTACAAAATCTTTCTCAATAGGTCTGAATGCCTTAGCTCCACCCAGCAATGACATCACCTCCGCAAGCTGAAAACTCCCCAAGGACTCTCCCTAGTCAAACAACAGTGCATTAGCCCAGGTTTTTAAGAGAGTGTGGAAAGATCTATTTGTTTCAGAAGTGATAATATAAGAAATAGGGCTTGTTTTTTAAAAATATAAACAAACTTTTTAAAATACAAGAAAACAATATTTAAATGTTTAAATCTCAACCTAACAATAACAGATTACACAGTTTCTTAAACTTAACACACTAGATCCCATTAAACAACACTAACCATGCAGTTCTCATGTCACTTTCACAGGCAGACAAAGGCAATACTTGCATTTACTTTTTTAAAAATATTTTTTACGTAAACAATTTTTTTTTCCAATTAAGGTGCAATTTAGCATGGCCAATCCATCTACCCTGATCATCTTTGGGTTGTGGGTGTGAGACCCATACAGACACAGGGAGAATGTGCAAACTCCACACGGATAGTGATCCAGGGCCAGGATCAGACCCGGGTCCTCGCGCCGTGAGGCAGAAGTGCTAACCACTGTGCCACCATGCTGCACAATACATTTACAAAGAAATTTTTCTTTTGATGGGGACATTCATTCTGAACCCTTTTTTCAAAACCTGCCCCAGAGTCAACTTTCATGACCCTTTTGGCCAAAGCCTTCTCCTGCACCTATTCAAAACAGCATTCTCCCCCTCTCTCTCTAAGCTCCACCCAGTCCCTCAGTTAAAGGTTCTCTGCTGGTGTTTCCAGGTTTGAACCCATCAGTGTTATCTTGGCTGTTTAATTGCCCACTCCTGTTTATACAAAAGAACAGAGCCATGCTTTTGATATGCAACAAACCTCCCATTGACCAACAAAGAGGCCATCAGACTCTGTAATGGGTTAATAGCTGATCAGACAGGAGTGCCCTGAAGAACAATGGATCTGGGGTATCCTAAATATTCCCACTAACGAGGTTTAAGTCTGATTGGGACAATGTAACTCGGCCAGGTGTGGGCATATCCTCTGACTCTGTGCTTGGAGGATTTTGTTTCCCCCTCAGTCTATTTAACCCCTAAATTGCCTATTATCTCCCTCATGAGACAAAGTTGCGGAGTACACTCTGGGCACCAGTACAATAACACTAACAACTCTCATTTATATACCATCTCAATTTAACATGATAACACATTTCAAATAACTTCACAGAGTAATCAGACTAAAATAGATATGACAGTAAAATACACCTTTAAGAGGAGTGACCATGGTGTTTCATTAGGATATAGATTTCAAAGAGGATTTTAAATAAGGCGAGGGGCACAGAGGATCAGGAAGGGGAATTCAGGGCATGGAGCCTAGATGGCTGAAGACACAGGACCATCGGTGGGGTGAAGTGTGATGGGATTCTGGGGTAGGGAATTCAAGGATGGTTTCAGGACTGTAGGGGGTTTCAGGATTGTAGCAGGTTACAGATAGTAAGGTCATGAAGGAATGTGAACACAAAGATTTTAAACTTGGGACATTGAGGGATTTGGAGTCAATGTAGGATCTGCAAGAAAATGGATGATAGATGAGCAGTACAGAATAAGGGCAGCAGAGCTTTGGGTGAATTGAAGCCTATGGAGGGAAAAGAATGAAAGATTGTTTGGGATATGGTGGAATAATTAAGTATCAAGGTAATGCAGGCATGGATGAGAGTATCAATTGCAGATGTTCTAAGGGAGGGCTTGAGGTGAGTAATTTTGCAGAGGTGGAAGTAGGCAGTCTTTGTGATGAAGGAAATATGGATTCAGAAACTCAGTTCAGGGTTGATTCAACTCAAGACAGTGGTCTTTGGGGGGAGGGGGGGGAGAGGTAGAATCAGTGAAGCAGTTTTGGGGTTCATGGTGATGTCCCAAGATGATGGTTTCATGCTTCTTACTGTTCAACTGTAGCTCATCCAAGACCACATATTGGACAAACAGTCTGACAGTAGAGAGGCAGTGTTGAGCTGAGTTTCTTGACCATACAAGTCACTTCACATCCAGGGAAAGCAGACAGAAGAGGAAGAGACTAATAATTTCTGGGCGATTGGAGAAAACAGTGTTCGAGAAGGAAGAGAAGCCATTTCTGAAGAAGCAATTATCAGATGGCGGAGTGATGGTGATCCAACCAAATTGGACAACGTGGGAAAGGTTTCAGAGGACTATGGTGTGACTGATTGTGTCACAGAATGCCATGACATCAAGGAGGATCATACGAGATGAACGCATCATGATCAGAGACGCAAAGGCCGTCAGTTCTGTCGCAGAAGCAGGGATTTAAACATGTTTAACATCCAATGTTGTGAGTACTAATGTGAATTAAAAAAAAATTTAAATAAATAAATTTAGAGTACCCAATTATTATTTTCCAATTAAGTGGCAATTTACGGTGGCCAATCCACCTAACCTGCACATCTTTGGGTTGTGGGCATGAAACTCGCGCAGACACAGGGAGAATGTGCAAACTCCACACAGACAATGACCTGAGGCCAGGATCGAACCCGGGTCCTCAGCACCGTAGGCAGCAGTGCTAACCACTGCACCACCGTGCTGCCCACTAATGCGAATTTTACGTTGCACGCTACGTTTGAGTGATAGTACTCCTTTTACTTTGTGGGATATCCTGGGCATCAATACATGCTTAATGTGTGATATTCTGGGTACTAATACATTGTTTGCATATGATACTCTGAATATTGATATACATTTTATTTGTGTGAAACTCCGGATACTAATACAGATCTAATGTTATTTAAGATTCTTAAAGTGTCTTTATATTTCTTTCATTTCTGCCAGTCTGCCCGCTCCCACTTATCATAACTTGGTTCCTCGCCACATGCAGGTACACTGGACACTAATGTGCTGGGACTAAATCATGACATCCTAGCAATGGATTCACCAGGAAATCTGCTTAGTCCACAGAACCCCTACAGTGCAGAAAGAGGCCATTTGGCCCATTGATTCTGCACCGACCCTCTGAAGGAGCAACCTACCTCGGTCCACTTCCCCGCTCTATCCCCGTAACCCCACCTATCTTTGTATACTAAGGGGCAATTTGGCATGGCCAATTCGCCTAACCTGCACATCTTTGGACTGTGGGGAGGAAACTGGAGCACACGAAGGAAACCACGCAGACACAGGAAGAACATGCAAACCCAAGGCTGGAATCAAACCCGGGTCCCTGGCGTCGTGAGGCAGCAGTGCTAACCACCGTGCCACCGTTCTCAGCCTTATTCTGTGCCATGTTATTCAGATGTGATATTTAAACAATGCAATGAATTTAGCAAGCCAGATGGGGCTTTTCACAGTAACTTCATTGCAGTGTTAATGTAAGCCTACTTGTGACAATAAAGATTATTATTATTACACCTACATTCTGACAACAGATCAGAGGACCCACAAAACTGACTTCACACCCCACTGTCATAGATCAGATCATTTGTGTTTTTGAATGCAGCAGACTGCTGTGCAATTACCACTCGTCAATTTTCTGATATAAAGCACCTTGAATTTAACCTTTACTTATTGTACAGTGATAAGATTGTACTCACCTGTACTTTACACCACAGTGTTATACAGTGACTGCCCTGCAGCCTGTGTCTTAGCCCACAATTATACAGTAGCTGCACCCATCAATACTGCATCCATAGTGATAGACCTGTCACCACCAGTACTGTACCCCAGTGTTATAGCGTGACAAGCCAGTATCTATCATCACTGTACGCCAGTGTTATGCAGTGACAAACCAGTATCCATTAGCATTATTCCTCAGTGTTATCCAGTGACAGACCAGTACCTATCAGCACCTTAACCCAGTGTTATATAGTGACAGATCTATACCCAGCAGCACTGTACCCACCTTTAGTGACAGACCCGTACCCACCAGCCATTTACTCTTTTACACAGGCCTGCACCCGCCAGTATTTTAGGCTTGTGTTGTACAGCTCTATTGCTCTCTTAAGACACAGTTCAAGTTTGCATGGCAGTAACTTAGAATCGTGCTTTTTGCTGTTTCCAAAACTCCAGTTAGAACATTTCTCATTCATTATAAGGCTTTGCTGAAATCCCACATAGCAATGGGGGAAAGGGGAGGGGGAATTGAAGGTTCAGCAGCGGAACGCCATTTTCTAATTCTGGGTGTTTTTAATCACAAACTTTTTAAATCACAAAATATAAAATTTTCAGCGCTAAGAAAGAAAATAGATCTCTGAACTTTAATGGATCACCGTGACACAGAAAATACAATCCACAATACAAACTCCTAACATTATAAGATCAATCAAATCTCATGCCGGGATCCTTTAGAGGAAATGCAGTGAAGTTTCAACAGAACAAAAATAAATTCCAGGAGCAGGTTACAAATCCGACATCCCAAAGTACATTTCTCTAACTCTCATTCTAAATATCTATCCTCAAGTCACAGGAAAGTCTCTGTGGCAGAATGCAAGATCAAAATAAGAGCGCACTGTGAAAGGAAGCACTCAGCCCAGAACGGGTCTTTTGGCAAAGAGTGAAAAGTCTCACTTACGGCTGACGTCTCGCAGGGTGCTCCATCATGGGCTGCATTCACAGTTCCTTCCACAATCAGAGATTTCAGCACTTAGATCGTCTCTCTCTTATGCCACGCTGCTGGACTTCTTTCAAAACTCCTACGTCACGTGAAGAAACCCTTTTCACAAATGTGAAGGGCAAAAGCTATTTAACACCTCAGACAGAGCAGCAACCCTACTGTAGCCGTCCTCAAACTGGAACAGCAAGGCAGCACAAGTTCCTCCATCACTTAAGCAACACTCATGCTTCTCACACCCTTTTTGACTGACTGTAGCCCTGGCTGTGTGACTAATGCACACGTCCTGCTGTGGGAGAGGCGAGCCTGTGGTGAAAGGATCTAGCGGCAGTGTTTCAAGCAGAAGCACCAGGAAGATCGGAGGTACTTCAAATTCTTCACTATCTTTAAACCACACCCTACAAAAAAACGAGGAAGGCCTGTCAGATACAAACACACTAAAATAGTATCAGAGCCCACAGGGAATGTCCTGCAGCGGAACTGACCCATTTTGACTCCCAAGGACAAACTGTTGCTGCTCCAAATCTTTAACCCTGTCAGTGCTGGAACTGGTGTTGTAATTTGTGAATTAGTTCAAACTTAATAATAATAATAATAATAATCTTTATTGTCACCAGTAGGCTTACATTAATACTGCAATGAAGTTACTGTGAAAAGCCCCTAGTCGCCACATTCTGGCGCCTGTTCAGGTACACTGAGGGAGAATTTGGAATGTCCAATTCACCTAACAGCACGTCTTTCAGGACTTGTGGGAGGAAACCAGAGCACCCAGAGGAAACCCACACAGACACAAGGAGAACGTGCAGACTCAACACAGACAGTGACCCAAGCCGGGAATCGATCCCGAGACCCTGGAGTTGTGAAGCAACAGTACTACCCTCTGTGCTACCGCGCTGCCCTCTGCTGCTGCAAGAGAATGGGAGTATTTAAAAAAGAAAATCCCATTTATTCTTTATTGTAATTGCAGTTCTATTGATTCTTTTTCTTCTCTGGGCGGCATGGTAGCTCAGTGGTTAGCACAGCTGTCTCACAGCGCCAGCATTCCAGGTTAAATTCCGACCTTAGGTGACTGTGTTGACTTTGCACATTCTCCCCGTGTCTGCGTGGGTTTCCTCTGGGTGCTCTGGTTTCCTCCCACAGTCCAAAGATGTGCAGGTTAGGCGGATTGGCCAGGTCAAATTGCCATTAGTGACCAGGGATGTGCAGTTCAGGTTAAGAGGTTACAGCGATGATTCACCAACTATTACACTGCTCTAATTTCAACTTGTTTACAATTAAGAATAATTAAACAAATGGGCCCCAGCTACCTATCACACAGGAGAAAAGTGATCATCTATCGTTTGGCAAAAGTTGAAACTTTCAGAATTTGAGGAAACGCAAATAGCCTCTATGTTGTACTGAGGCAAGTGCCAATTGTCTATTTTCCCAATCTCCCCACCTCTTCTTCCTCAACTCAGCTTTCGCAGCATAATCCACAGAAAGACACTCAACTTGATTCTTCACCACATGCATCATGCACTTAGACTGTTAATAGCCGAGGATTAATTTAAGGATAGTGGCACTGATGCTGCTCATCATTGTACTAGGGTACCTTCGAAGTGTTAGATCACTATTATGAAAACATTAGTCGGAATTAAAATCATGCCCTGACTACGGTTATGAAGGCAAAGGACCTTCGGAATTGCAGGCCAATTCTCCCCCAGTTGACAGCCTGAGCATTACTGGATTGGATTTTGTTTATTACCACATGTAACTAGGTACAGTGAAAAGTATTTTCTGCGAGTAGCTCAACAGATCATTGAAAAGAAAAGGAAATTAAACAAAATACATAATAGGGCAAAACACAAGGTACACAATGTAACTACATAACACCGGCATCAGGTGAAGCATACAGGGGTGTAGTGTTAATGAGGTCAGTCCATAAGAGGGTCATTTAGGAGTCTGGTAACAGCGGGGAAGAAGCTGTTTTTGAGTCTGTTCGTGCTTGTTCTCAGACTTTTGTATCTCCTGCCGCTGGAAGAAGTTGGAAGAGTGAGTAAACCGGGTGGAAGGGGTCTTTGATTATATTGCCCGCTTTCCCCAGGCAGCGGGAGGTGTAGATGGAGTCAATGGATGGGAGGTAGGTTCTTGTGATGAACTGGGCTGTGTTCACGACTCTCTGAAGTTTCTTGCGGTCTTAGGCCAGCAGTTGCCATACCAGGCTGTGATGCAGCCAGATAGGATGCTTTCTATGGTGCATCTGTAAAAGTTGGTAAGAGTTAATGTGGATGTGTCGAATTTCCTTAGATTCCTGAGGAAGTAGTCACTGTTGTGCTTTCTTGGTGGTAGCGTCGACGTGGGTGGATCAGGACAGAATTTTGGAGATGTGTACCCCATGGAATTTGAAACTGCTAATCAGCCCATCCCATAGTATGTGCATGCTCAATGCCTTATTAACCAATCTAAAGGCTTTGCACTTAATTTCCTTAAGCTCATGGTATAGGGGGTAACATGTTGGCTTGGATATAAGATTGGCTGGCTAACAGGAAACAAAGAATAGGCATAACTGGGTCTTTTTCAGGTTGGTAGGAGGTAAGTAGTGTGCCACAGAGATCAGTCCTGGGGCCTCAGATTTTTACTATTTATGTAAATGACTTGGATGAAGGGACCAAAAGTATGGTTTCCAAATTTGCCGATGATACAAAGGTAGGTAAGAAAGTAAGTTGTGAAGTGGGTATAAGAAGGTTGCAAAGGAGTATAGGTAATTAAGTGAGTGGGCAAAGACCTGGCAAATGGAGTATAATGTGGGAAAATGTGAAAGAATAAAACAGAATTATCTAAATGGTGAGAGATTGCAGAGCTCTGAGATTCAGAGTAATCTAGGTGTCCTACAGCATGAATCTCAAAAGGTTAGTATACAAGTACTGCAAATAATTAGGAAAGCCAATAGAATGTTATAGTTTACTGCAAGGGGAATTCCATATAAAAGTATGGAGGTTATGCTTCCATGTTAAAGGACACTGGTAAGACCACATCTGAAGTGCTGAGCACAGTACTTGTCTGCTTATTTAAGGAAGGATGCATATGCATTATAAGCAGTTCAGAGAAGTTTTACTAGACTAATACCAAAATAAGGGATTTGTCCAACGAGGAAAAGTTGGGCAGGCCTGCCTATATCATTGTAGCTTGGGAGAATAAGATGCAGCTTGGTTGAAACCTTTAAGATACTGAGAGGTCTTGATATCCCTTGATTTGGAGAGGACCATTCCTCTCATGAGAGAATCTAGAACTTGGGGTCACTGTTTAAAAATATGGAGTCACTCATTTAAGACAGAGATGAGAAGGATTTTGTTTCTGAGAGGGTAGTGAGTCTTTGGAACTCCATCAAAAGCAGCAGAAGCGGAGTCTTTGATATTTTTAGGGAAGAGGTAGTTAAGATTCTTGATAAACAAGGAACTGAGTGAAAGGCAATCGGGAATAAGTGGGTGGTGACAATCAGACCAACCATGCTCTCTTATCCAATGGTTCAGAAGGCTCGAGGGGCCTAGCGGCCTTCTCCTAATTCATAAGTTTGCACATACATATGGACACCAAACGCATTGAGGACTTCCTACCCTTGGAGGGATGACAAAAATTAAAACAGAGTTAACAAATAGGATTGGGTACCAGTAATCCATCTAAGTTTATAGACTTACCATTCAGCCCATCATTGTCTATGCTGACTCTTTACTACTTCAATCCAAGATTCTGCCCTGATCTTCCCCCCCACAGCTCGTTATCTTCTTCTGAGTCAAATGTTTCTCTGGTTTTCCGATAAATAATGCATTGGTCTATGGCTCAGTGACATACTGCAATAAATCTCCCCTAACCTCATATCGTCAATCACTTAGTTAAAATGTTAAATTAATGGCCCCTCATTATTGACTCTGCAAGGAAATAGGCTGATTGGCCTATTATAAAGATCCTGCAAACGGTTTAAGAAATTTAGGAGGTGGATTGAAGAGCAGAACCATAAGGGTAGTAGCAGTCTGAGAACTACTGGTTTCACAATCCTGCCAGAATAGTGATAGCAAGGTAAGCAAAGTAAACGTGTGATTCAAGGGATAATATGACACGAGGGATCAGCACCGCTCAGCTTTAACCTATCACTTAATCTCCAAATATTTCACTCTCAGAAACTCACTGCAGAATGCCAATAGAAGTGTCAGCTCGACAGGTGTCCTGAGGCTCACTGCTATTTTTTCTCTTTGTTTTGTATACTTTAATTTACAATCCCTTATCTGCATTATGAGATTGTGGCCCAAGGATTTCTATGACACACGCTGTTCGACTTAACCTTGTCTGTTTAATGCCGACGGTATTGTGCCCTGTGAGTTGCTGGGAGATGGAAACTGCGCGGTGAGATGTGTGTGAATAGAGCAGACAACTGCTTCCCCGCTGAAGCAATAGACAGCACAAGGTCTGAACCAGGAAGTGTAAATTAGAGTGGATGAATTCAATGTCAATTGAGTCACAGAACGAGAAAGAGAGGGAAAATAGATCAGGAGTAATAATAATAATCATAATAATCTTTATTTTATTATTGTCACAATTAGGCTTACATTAATACTGCAGTGAAGTTACTGTGAAAATCCCCCAGTCGCCACACTTCGGCACCTGTTCGGGTACACTGAGGGAGAATTCAGAATGTCCAATTCACCTAACAAGCACGTCTTTCGGGACCTGTGGGAGGAAACCGGAGCATCCAGAAGAAACCCACGCAGACACGGGAAGAACGTTTGGACTCCACACAGACAGTAACCCAAACCGGGAATCAAACCTGGGTCCCTGGCGCTGTGAAGCAACAGTGCCAACCACTGTGCTACCGTGCCCCTCCCCCGTGCTACTGTGTCGCCCCACAGGAGTAAAAAAAGAAAAAGTAAAAGAAGATTCTGAAATGGATAAGCTACAACTTTGTGGCAAGTTTATTTTGTATCTACAATACAAATGTGATAACTTCACACCATTTAATGCATTTGAATGGGAGGCCAGACAACAAGATGCTATTTGCGTGAACTGAGGCAGGAGCTTTTAGATTTCCATATCTAATCACGCATCTGCCCTTGAGAGTGGTTTCTGCGATGGTTTAGTAGATGATCTATTAGAAACTGTTGTATCTACATACTGTGTTTAAACAACCTTGGAAAGGAATAATTCGTTCCCACCTGTCCCCTCCGAGTCTAACAGTTTCTGTCTGAAGCTGCTGGCCTCTTGTCTCAAATTGCATCCCGGTCAACACTAACAGGATGACATGAGGAAGTGAGTTTATGTCCAGTAGGTTGGAACATAAACAGCAGGAAATCCTAGTCCTGGAACATTGAAGCTTAACCCTGAAGAGTATGGCTGGGCTAGTTTGCCATTTAGATACAAAATTTGTTGCATTGCCATAGATTTTAATTAAAGTTCCCACCATCTCCCCAGCCCAACACAATAATCTTTATTCTATAGCTACATTGAGAAGCTGTACAAACTTGACCTGGAATCCCCCTATATTTGCAACCTAACGAATCATATAAATGAGGTCAGGAGCTCAGGTTTGTGTTGAATTTTAGGGGTGAATGAGCAGAGTATCATTCCACAACACTACTGCATCCATCCTGAATCAAAGATGCAGCCTGTCTTAGACACAGATTAAAGGTTCCTTAACGCTGTCACACCAAACACACCAAACCAGGTACAGCACTGGATAGACAAAATAAAGCTTCCTCTGTAGATCTCTGGCTTTCACTGTCAACATGCTACTTCATCCACAAGAACATAATCAACTTGAGCACATGTGCCACAGACACTCACGCCTTTTTCGACAATCTGTCTGCTTCTAAGTCAGGGAAATGATAGAACCTCAATGTAGAGAATACATGATATCCCCTCTGAATTGCTGTGGACATTTACTTAAATCAAAAATAAAAGACTGTGGATTTTGAAAGTGGTGGACCAGCAGGGAAGTTGGGGGCAGGGGTGGGGTAGGGCAAGATGAGAATCCCCATTGCAGTGTATCCCAGCAACGGTAAAGACCTGCCGTCAGTGAACTACTCAACAGTCAGATTGACAATATTTTCCTCCAGAATGAAGTTGTCCCTTTTTTGATAGTGAGAAAACATTTTGCAAATGGATGTGAGGAAATGGACAACTAGCGAACTCACTGAAACAAGTGAGGGAACAAAGAACTAGTTAAGGAAAGACTGACTGGAGATAGTGGGTATGCAGAAGGTGGACAACAGAATAGGAAGCAGTATGGAAAACCTGATTATTGGTGAGTGCATGGGACAGGATAAGTAATAGGATAGGGGAATAAAGTTTCTGAGGCAATTGCTTGGAGCGAGCCAGTGATGTGTGCCACAGTACATGGGACAGAGGGAAATTGTAGACATGACTAGGAGAGACAAGAAACAGGGAAGGCAGCAAAGTTGGTGTAGAAGATTCACTCAGGCATGGCACAGTTCATCAGGGGGAGTAGAATGAAGTGTGTCAGGTAGAGGAGGGGGAGAAAACCACAACATTTTCTCCAGTTTGATTGGTTCTTAGCCCTTTCATTTCCCCAAGTCAGAATTGCTCCTGCTTCTTTCCCTGCTGCCCTGAATATGTCTGAATAAATCCCATTTGTCATGGCATTTCTTGCTACTCAATTGATTCAGCTGACAGAGTGTATAATGGGTAGCTGTGAGAGTGCGAGATATCATCACCATGGCAAATATGGAAGCAGCAACGATGCCAGGTGGAGATTCATCGCCACAGTTCTATTTCCCATTCCACTGACTCAGAGTCTATAACATAGTGTGTTCCTGTAGCCAGCTTGTCTGTCTGTCCAGAAAAAGAAAGCAGAGCAATTCAAGTGCTGAAAGGCTTTATTAACGTGGTACAGTACAAAAGATAAACAAGTCTTTTCACTACAGTGCCAAGGCTTGTGTTATCCTGACTCCTAAATCATCCTCTTTGTTCCTCTTGATCTAATTTTAGCTGGGGATTGATGTGCGCTGATTCTAGCACTGGCAACAGCAACAATCTCTACGACAGAGGATAGTGAGCAGCAATCGCAAGGGCGGGGGGGGGGGGGTGCTGCTTCTTGAACTGCTGTGTTGGTGGACCAATGATGACCATCAGCATGTGCCACGGCGAGGAAACAGCAGTGAGTGTTGCTGCCTTTGAAGATGGCGGAAATTTCATCTACACCTGAATGTTCTATCACGTCAGAAGGTTAAGCAGGTTAAGAGGGATGTTAAGAGAAAATAAATATGCACAAAGTATCTGAAAGTTTCAGGCAATAAAGTCAACTAAGGAAAGTGAAAAAGCTTTTTTTGTGGAAATTAAATGTATTCAAATAAGGGCTAGTCAAATAAACTGGGATAGTCTTTTCCACAAAAATTATAACTGCAGTTGGTACTTGATTGTCTTCCTCCTTTGTCCAACTTTCATACATATGAGAATTGAACCAAAGAAATGTGAGAACTGTTGGTCAAAAACACAGATGCAAGCTTGGAGCACAGCCACGTTGAAGCAGGGCTTAATACTCAATCAAAACACCGAAGCAACTCCAAGTGACTGCCTTCCAATAGTGGAAAGAATTTTTTTAGAAATAAGCTGACTTCAAACCTTCTTGGATAATTGTTGTCAGCAGGTAACAGCAAAGGAGATGGCTCGAGAAACACAAAAGTGCAGTTGCTCAATTGTTCAGCAATGTGTTTATCTTCGATTTTGGTCAAGCTTTTGGTGACTTTTGCACTAGTGTTGAACACCAACACGCTAAGCCCCTCAACAGAGACAGCCTGTGTTCTCCTGTGATAGAAACGCACAGAATTTCTCTCTGTGATGAGAAGTCTGGATGTCCCAAGCAATAAAACCAGGCATGAGGAGGTTGATGTTATTTGTGCTCTTCACAGGATACTTGCCTCACTGTCTAGCATTAACTGAAAGGTTTTAAAGCTGTGTCTTATCTGGTTAGCAGAGTTGTTTGTGTAGGAGGAGGAGCGTGAGCTGAATGAGTTTGTTGTCAAGGGCAGAAGTGAGCTCTAAAGTCCTCAAGTTATTCAAGCCCTTGGGGCAGAATGGATTGGGCAACAGACTGACCCGCATTTCAATGTTATAGCAGCATGATTATTTGGACAATACTGCCAGCTTTCACCTCTGCATCCTGCCACCAATCTAAGCAAAGGGTCGGACACAGTCACATTCACCTCAGTTGTTTTGATGAAGGATAAATGTAAGCCAATTTGCTTGCAGGATGGGACTCATTTGTACAGTGCCCTGAGAGTGGAATCAAATTACCCAGCTTTACATTCCTTGTCTTACTTTGTTTCATATCAATCTGTTCCACAAGTTCCCATATTCAGCACAGTGGGCTAAACAGCTGGCTTGTAATGCAGAACAATGTCAGCAGCGCAGGTTCAATTCCTGTACCGGCCTCCCCGAACAGGCAGCGGAATGTGGCGACTAGGGGCTTTTCACAGGAACTTCATTGAAGCCTACTTGTGACAATAAGCGATTATTATTATTACTCAGCCCGCTCGACAAGAATCCCAAAATAGTGTAATCAAGGATTTCTCACCGGGGGTTATTAATGTTATCTTTTGTAAAACCACCTGGTGAAAGGTGGCACTGGAGCCAATCTTCTACATTTGTTTAAAGAGTTAATTGTTACAAGATTACACCTCCTAACTCCACCGTGCTAAAGTTTCAATGAAAGTGATTTATGAAGGCGCTGCCTTCTCAACCTTGCTCCTCATCTGAGGTGTGATGATTCTCAGGTTAAATTACCACCAGTCAGCCCCTCAAAGGGGAAAGCAGCCTGTGGTCATTTGGGACGATGGTAACTTTACAGGGTTTCAAATGAGTGCCTCTTTTTTTTATGCTCAAGTGAAAACCCAGTTAATGCCCATCACCAGCACACAATGAAACACATTTAATATACAATGAACAGATAATATGTCTACATACAGGCTGTCACATCTGAATGGAGATAACACCAAAAGGTCCAGGCTTTCTGACTCTTGTCCAGTAAAAGCCCATATTGGAAAAGATGGAAACCAGGAAATGGCTGAACAGCAAATAATTCCACTACATTTGTTATGAAATCACAAATAGAGTTTCCAGGAAAATACAGGAGGCGTTGGAAGACTTCCTAAGAATTAAAATCAAAGTGGAAATTCTAGTTAGATCCGGGTATAAGAAATTCTGAGGAACAGTTTGTCCTTCCTGTTGCTGGATGACATTCCATCCAACATGACATAGTCTGATAATATAAAGGTAATTAGCAACAACAGGAAGAAACCAGTCTTCAGTATTTCTTGTACTTAAAACTAGTCAGATAGTTCTCATGTTGGCACCAGAAAGACTGAAGCAATGTTATTTGTTTCCTACTAAACATCTGCACTTTTGCCTGAAATGGCATTTCCATCTCTTACTGTTTGAGTAAGGTGATTTACACTGCCAAATTTACTTGAACCTGAATCAACATTCAACGCATCACCAAAATTGCTAATTTCCGCCTGTATTTATCCACCTTAATCTCACCAAAATCCTATTGAATGGTTTTGTTACCTGCAGACCCACTTCTCAAATATCCCCTTTGAAAGCCTCTCAACCATAACAAATTCCAATTACGTCAACATTTACATTTTACAAATATGCAAATCCATTACAGTACCTGGATTCCTTACTGGTTTCAAGTACATCAATGAATTGAATTCAAAGTCTCCAAATTCCCCCAGGACCGCAGTCCAATATATCTCTGTAACCCCTCTACCCTTCATCCCAGCTCACTACACCAACCGCTGTAACCCCTCTACCTGCATCTCAGCTCACTATACCCAACCTCTGTAACCCCTCTGCCCTGCATCCCAGCTCACTATACCCAACCTCTGTAACCCCTCTACCCTTCATCCCAGCTCACTACACCAACCGCTGTAACCCCTCTACCTGCATCCCAGCTCACTATACCCAACCTCTGTAACCCCTCTACCTGCATCCCAGCTCACTACACCAACCTCTGTAACCCCTCTACCTGCATCTCAGCTCACTATACCCAACCTCTGTAACCCCTCTACCTGCATCTCAGCTCACTATACCCAACCTCTCTAACCCCTCTGCCCTGCATCCCAGCTCACTATACCCAACCTCTGTAACCCCTCTACACTGGATCCCAGCTCACTATACCCAACCTCTGTAACCCCTCTACCTGCATCCCAGATCACTATACCCAACCTCTGTAACCCCTCTACCTGCATCCCAGCTCACTATACACAACCTCTGTAACCCCTCTACACTGCATCCCAGCTCAGCCTTCCTAGGGGGAAGGCCCTAGCGGCCAGGTCTCTGGCACTGAGTCTGGCTCTGGGGCTCAGAAGGGAAGGGGGGAGAATAGAAAAGCAATAGTAGTAGGCGATTCAATGGTTGGGGGAATAGATAGGGGATTTTGTGGTCGCGAGCGAGACTCCCGGAAGGTATGTTGCCTCCCGGGTGCCAGCGCCAGGGATGTCTCGGATCGTGTCTTCAGGATCCTTAAGGGGGAGGGTGAGCAGCCAGGAGTCGTGGTGCACATTGGTACCAACGACATAGGTAGGAAAAGGGGTGTGGAGGTAATAAACAAGTTCAGGGAGTTAGGCTGGAAGTTAAAAGCCAGTACAGACAGAGTTGTCATCTCCGGTTTGTTGCCGGTGCCACGTGATAGCGAGGCTAGGAATAGGGAGAGAGTGCAGCTGAACACGTGGCTGCAGGAATGGTGTAGGAGGGAGGGTTTCAGGTATTTGGATAATTGGAGCGCATTCTGGGGAAGGTGGGACCTGTACAAGCAGGACGGGTTGCATCTGAACCAGAGGGGCACCAATATCCTGGGAGGGAGGTTTTCTAGTACTCTTCGGGAGGGTTTAAACTAATTTGGCAGGGGAATGGGAACCGGATTTGTAGTCCAGCAACTAAGGAAGTCGATATTCAGGACGCCAAAGTGTGTAATGAGGCAGTGGGGAAGGGAACACTGACCAAGGAGAGTACCTGCAGGCATGGAGATGGGTTGAAATGTGTACACTTCAACGCAAGAAGCATCAGGAATAAGGTGGGTGAACTTAAGGCATGGATCGGTACTTGGGACTACGATGTGGTGGCCATCACGGAAACTTGGATAGAAGAGGGGCAGAAATGGTTGTTGGGAGATCCATGGTTATAGATGTTTCAATAAGATTAGGGAGGGTGGTAAAAGAGGTGGGGGGGTGGCATTGTTAATTAGAGATAGTCTAACAGCTGCAGAAAGGCAGTTCGAGGAGTATCACCCTACTGAGGTAGTATGGGTTGAAGTCAGAAATAGGAAAGGAGCAGTCACCTTGTTAGGAGTTTGCTATAGGCCCCCCAAAGTAGCAGAGATGTGGAGGAACAGATTGGGAAACAGATTTTGGAAAGGTGCAGAAGTCACAGGGTAGTAGTCATGGGTGACTTTAACTTCCCAAATATTGAGTGGAAACTCCTTAGATCAAATAGTTCGGATGGGGTGGTGTTTGTGCAGTGTGTCCAGGAAGCTTTTCTAACACAGTATGTAGATTGTCCGACCAGAGGAGGGGCAATATTGGATTTAGTACTTGGTAATGAACCAGGGCAAGTGATAGATTTGTTAGTGGGGGAGCATTTTGGAGATAGTGACCACAATTCTGTGACTTTCACTTTAGTAATGGAGAGGGATAGGTGCGTGCAACAGGGCAAGGTTTACAATTGGGGGAAGGGTAAATACGATGTTGTCAGACAAGAATTGAAGTACATAAGTTGGGAACATAGGCTTTCAGGGAAGGACACAAGTGAAATGTGGAACTTGTTCAAGGAACAGGTACTACGTGTCCTTGATACGTATGTCCCTGTCAGGCAGGGAAGAGATGGTCGAGTGAGGGAACCATGGTTGACAAGAGAGGTTGAATGTCTTGTTAAGAGGAAAAAGGAGACTTATGTAAGGCTGAGGAAACAAGGTTCAGACAGGGCGCTGGAGGGATACAAGATAGCCAGGAAGGAACTGAAGAAAGGGATTAGGAGAGCTAAGAGAGGGCATGAACAATCTTTGGCGGGTAGGATCAAGGAAAACTCCAAGGCCTTTTCCACATATGTGAGAAATATGAGAATGACTAGAGCGAGGGTAGGTCCGATCAAGGACAGTAGCGGGAGATTGTGTATTGAGTCTGAAGAGATAGGAGAGGTCTTGAACGAGTACTTTTCTTCTGTATTTACAAATGATAGGGGCGATATTGTTGGAGAGGACAGTGTGAAACAGATTGGTAAGCTCGAGGAAATACTTGTTAGGAAGGAAGATGTGTTGGGCATTTTGAAAAACTTGAGGATAGACAAGTCCCCCGGGCCTGACGGGATATATCCAAGGATTCTATGGGAAGCAAGAGACAAAATTGCAGAGTCGTTGGCAATGATCTTTTCGTCCTCACTGTCAACAGGGGTGGTACCAGGGGACTGGAGAGTGGCGAATGTCGTGCCCCTGTTCAAAAAAGGGACTAGGGATAACCCTGGGAATTACAGGCCAGTTAGTCTTACTTCGGTGGTAGGCAAAGTAATGGAAAGGGTACTGAAGGTAGGATTTCTGAGCATCTGGAAAGACACTGCTTGATTAGGGATAGTCAGCATGGATTTGTGAGGGGTAGGTCTTGCCTTACAAGTCTTATTGAATTCTTTGAGGAGGTGACCAAGCATGTGGATGAAGTTAAAGCAGTGGATGTAGTGTACATGGATTTTAGTAAGGCATTTGATAAGGTTCCCCATGGTAGGCTTCTGCAGAAAGTAAGGAGGCATGGGATAGTGGAAAATTTGGCCAGTTGGATAACGAACTGGCTAACCGATAGAAGTCAGAGAGTGGTGGTGGATGGCAAATATTCAGCCTGGATCCCAGTTACCAGCGGCGTACCGCAGGGATCAGTTCTGGGTCCTCTGCTGTTTGTGATTTTCATTAATGACTTGGATGAGGGAGTTGAAGGATGGGTCAGTAAATTTGCAAACGATACGAAGATTGGTGGAGTTGTGGATAGTAAGGAGGGCTGTTGTCGGCTGCAAAGAGACATAGATAGGATGCAGAGCTGGGCTGAGAAGTGGCAGATGGAGTTTAATCCTGAAAAGTGTGAGGTTGTCCATTTTGGAAGGACAAATATGAATGTGGAATACACGGTTAACGGTAGAGTTCTTGGCAATGTGGAGGAGCAGAGAGATCTTGGGGTCTATGTTCATTCATCTTTGAAAGTTGCCACTCAAGTGGATAGAGCTGTGAAGAAGGCCTATGGTGTGCTCGCGTTCATTAACAGAGGGATTGAATTTAAGAGCCGTGAGGTGATGATGCAGCTGTACAAAACTTTGGTAAGGCTACATTTGGAGTACTGTGTACATTTCTGGTCGCCTCATTTTAGGAAGGATGTGGAAGCTTTGGAAAAGGTGCAAAGGAGATTTACCAGGATGTTGCCTGGAATGGAGAGTAGGTCTTACGAGGAAAGGTTGAGGGTGCTAGGCCTTTTCTCATTAGAACGGAGAAGGATGAGGGGCGACTTGATAGAGGTTTATAAGATGATCAGGGGAATAGATAGAGTAGACAGTCAGAGACTTTTTCCCCGGGTGGAACAAACCATTACGAGGGGACATAAATTTAAGGTGAAAGGTGGAAGATATAGGAGGGATATCAGAGGTAGGTTCTTTACCCAGAAAGTAGTGGGGGCATGGAATGCACTGACTGTGGAAGTAGTTGAGTCAGAAACATTAGGGACCTTCAAGCAGCTATTGGATAGGTACATGGATTACAGTAAAATTATATAGTGTAGATGTATTTGTTCTTAAGGGCAGCACGGTCGCATTGTGGATAGCACAATTGCTTCACAGCTCCAGGGTCCCAGGTTCGATTCCGGCTTGGATCACTGTCTGTGCGGAGTCTGCACATCCTCCAGTGTCTGCGTGGGTTTCCTCCGGGTGCTCCGGTTTCCTCCCACAGTCCAAAGGTGTGCAGGTTAGGTGGATTGGCCATGATAAATTGCCCTTAGTGTATAAAATTGCCCTTGGTGTTGGGTGGAGGTGTTGAGTTTGGGTAGGGTGCCCTTTCAAACAGCCGGTGCAGACTCAAAGGGCCGAATGGCCTCCTTCTGCACTGTAAATTCAATGATAATCTATGATTAATCTAGGACAAAGGTTCGGCACAACGTGGTGGGCCGAAGGGCCTGTTCTGTGCTGTATTTTCTATGTTCTATGTTCACTATACCAAACGTCTGTAACCCCTCTGCCCTGCATCCCAGCTCACCACACACCTCTGTAACCCCTTTAGCCTGCATCCCAGCTCATTACACCCAACCTCTCTAACCCTTATATGCTGCATCCCAGCTCACTACACCCAACCTCTGTAACCCCTCTACCCTGCATCCCAGCTCACTACACCCATCCACTGTAACTCCTCTACCCTGCATCAAGGCTCACTACACCCAACAGCTGTAACCCCTCTACCCTGCATCCCAGATCACTACACCCAACCTCTGTAACCCCTCTACCCTGCATCCCTGCTCACTATACCCAATCCCTGTAACCCCTCTACCCTGCAATCCAGCTCAATACAGCCAACCATTGTAACCCCTCTACCCTGCATTCCATATCACTACACCCAACCTTTCTAACCCCTTTTATCCTGCATCCCAGCTCACAATACCAAACCTCTGTAACCCCTCTACCCTGCATCCCAGCTCACTACACCCGACCTCTCAAACTCCTCTGCCCTGTATCCCAGCTCACTACACAGAACCTTTGTGGTACCTCTACCCCTATGTTCCAGCTTATTTAGTTCAACCTCTATGACAGGAAACGCATCTAATTCAAAGAGCTGAAAAATCTAGGCCAAATCAGCAGCTGTTCTTTCCAACCACTGTGCCTCAATTAACATGATTAATACAGATTATCTGATAATTTATCTATTTTTCAATTTGTAGGACCTTGCTGTTTGCAAATCGAACCCATGTCAGCCTTCATTGCAACAGTGGATGTACGTCAAATTATTCATTATTCGTGAAGTGCTTAGGGGATGTCCTGGACCTGATAGGCACTATATAAATGCAGGTTGCCTATTCAGCACAGAACTTAATTAGCCAATGCAATTTATACATGTAAAACAAAATATAACTAGTTCCATTGCTATAATATTTTAACAAACTGTCAGATATATAATCAAACATCTATGCTACCTGTGCTCATTACTGATATGCAATCCATTGTCGGCAATATTATTGGGTAGAGCCGAATTCCGGCTAAATACGACTCACATCAGAGCTACTCACTGTAAAACTGTTGTTCACATTTTTCGTGCTGGATTCTGCGACACTGGCATCTGTTAAATCCACTTCATCAAATATGATAGACTATAAGAAAAAAACAAGTTGGTCATTGAAAATGCACTGTTGTATGTGGGATACCAAATCAGCAGGGGTGATCAAAGTTAATGAGCATAATAGTGACCTCAAACCCCATTACAATGAGGTAGGATGAACCCACATTCCCAGTTCAGAGATAAATGGGGCTTGTTATCCAACAATTATACTGCTGAGGGATTAATGGAGGGGTACAACCGCACGTTTATCTTTTGGGGAAAAATGGCATGACCCCAATCTTACAGTGGGATGGTATTATCCCAAAAATATAACCCAGAAAGATCAGTAGAAGGGTGCAACCCAATGCCCATAGTATAATGGCTAGGGCTGCGGCCCCATTGAGAGGTCCATGGGGAAGGGGTTAAATGCTACACCACCTTTCAGACAGTATCACTGGGAGGAAAGAGAATTCTGGCTGCACTGGATATAATAAAAGGCTCATCACAATAAATGAGGATTGTCCCCTGTAGCAGATGTCATAATAAGAGGGCTATCCTGCATCTCTCCAGGCTGGATATAAGAATAAGAGGGTTTGAGCTGGAGCACTCTGCCTCTCAAGCGCTTCCTGCTCGAGTACACTACATTCTTGTTTGTTTTTAGAGAGCTGCCAAGTGACTGGGGCCTTTGGCCCTGGGAGCTGGAAAGCTAAATTTACACCGTGTGAATTTGTAGATGGTACTGAACAGTCAGAAGAAAATTTTCCAGTAAATGTCAGCCGTAAGCATTTCTCATGGCTGCAGATTCTAACAGTATGAACAACAGACTCAACACCAATAGCTCAGAGCAGAAGAGTTAAAAGGGATTCCGAAAAGTTGAATTATTTTAATGCACTCAAAATACCAATAAAAATGTGTTGGTAAGCGCTATAAATAGTGTTATATTGGAGATTTTAAAAATACTGCACATTGCACCATATTTGGTTGGAGAGTGACAAAAGCACAATGCCAACAGACTGAGCTCATTTACTTTGAAGCCCTAATCCCCATAATGTTGTCAGCTGCTCTAGCCCTTCAGGCAAGCCATCTATTTGCAACACATTTTCACAAAATCAGGTTAAGATGCACACTTATTGGCGAACGCAGAGGTAGTACAATAATAAAATGCCATCAAATGGACCAAGGAGAGGACAATTAAAGCACAACATAAGAGGACAAAGAGGAAGCAGAATAACTTCAAGAAATATGGCCACAGCAGATAAAATAATCTCAATTAATCCATCCCCAACACAAGTGATCCTCTGTGTTAAAATAATGTTTATACAAATCAGAACTCCTAAACTGGCTCAGTGCCCAGAGTTAACCGAATTATAAAAACTATCAAGGCCCCAGGTTTGATCCCCAACTTCTACTGAGTTAGCTGATGTCACCTGGGTCCATAGTTGGGCCACTACAATTATCCTGAGCATCCTTCAGCTCTACATCCTGATCAAATCACTACCTAGTGATCCCTGCTTGAAAGTGCCATATGCAGATATCAAATTAGGACAAGATTAGATTTGGCCTTGATCCATTCCCCCAGCCTTTTCTCCATTGTGGACAGTGTGTAAGCTCACATGCCAGAGTGGCACAATGGCACTGTGGTTAACACTGCTGCCTCACAGCGCTAGGGACCCGGGTTCAATTCCAACCTTGGGTGACTATCTGTGTCGAGTTTGCACATTCTTCCTGTGCAGTCCAAAGATGTGCAGTCTAGGTGGATTGGCCATGCTAAATTGCCCTTAGTGTCCAACGGTTAGGTGGGGGTCATAGGATTACAGAGATAGGGTGACTGTCGGTATCGAGTTTGCACATTCTTCTGGTGTAGTCCAAAGATGTGCAGTCTAGGTGGCTTGGCCATGCTAAATTGCCCTTAGTGTCCAATGGTTAGGTGGGGTCATGTGGTTGCAGATACAGGGCGGGGGAGTGGGCCTAGATAGGGTGCTCTTTCAGAGAGTCGGTGTAGACCCGATGGGCTGAATGGCCTCCTACACTATACGGATTCTACGACAAGTGAAAAATGGCTAGTTGGCTAAAGAACTGGAGGACAGCATCCAGCAAGGGTCAGTGCTTTCAGTGGAGGAGAGAATATTAGAAAAAATATGGAATGCATTCAAAACCAGTGGTGGTGTGATAAATGGAAGACAAAGCCATTAAAAGAGTTGATTAACAGGGCAAATACACAGTGTTCTTCCCCAGAAAGTCAATTGGCAAGGACTGAACTGTAGTCAATCTTTTACCCATTTTTATATTTATTTACAGAGTTACACATTGCAGCCATATATCTCCAAACCTAAAAACCACAGTTTCAGTCTGTGTCTACTGATAGTGATTCAAAAGAATTATCAGTTAATGTCCACCACGAATTAAACACAATTCGTGGAAAGCGCATGGGGAGGTGTAGAACTCTCATGTCTGTGAAACATGTTCCCAATCTTCCAGGTATAAACCCAGTTACAGTTGTGGGTAACCTGCTGGGCAGGACACTTTATTAATATATTTCAATCAAATTCCAAAGTACAATTTTGACTAGCATCTGTGATGCTAGGGGCATCAGGAGGAGGCAGAGATGGGAAATCCACTTGACACTTCTGGCTGAAGATGGTTGAAGATCGTCTGCTGTGTTGGGATTCCTTCATCACTGAGGATGGAGAGCCTCTTCCTCCAGTTAGTTATTTAATTGTCCAACAATTTTCTACAGCAAATGTAATGATGGTGCAAAAAGCAGCCTCAGATACTCAAAAAATCTTGAATGATCATAAATGACCATCAACATTCTCCCAAGATAAAAAAAAGTTGAATTGATAATGCACCAAAAGCAGCAGCAGGTTGTTTTGAAGAGAACTCACAACCCATGTTTTTATGGATGAGCTTAACCATGAGGGTGGAGCCTCATCTAAATTCACAAAATTTGACGGGACTTGATTTGGCCAAATTACATAGTGACCCAAGAACTGCACACAACATTAGGGTTACTTAAATCAACTGGCTCAAAACATCTGTCTCAAATTCCCAAGCACCCCCATGTTAAAGAGGGAGTCTCATAATCAAGGCTGTTCTGATGGATGAGAATACCAGGATGTTGTGTCACAAGGGCAGTACAGATCTTTTGGCACAGCCCTAATGTCTAATGAAAAATGAATGTTTATCCCTCTCCACTCCTTCCTTTCTAATCTTCATTAATATCCTGGGGTGCATAACATCCATGCCAGCAAACATATTTAGCACCCTCAGCTCTTTAAAAATAACTTTTTACATTGACAATCATATCATAGAACCATAGAATTTACAGTGCAGAAGGAGGCCATTCAGCCCATTGAATCTGCACCAGCCCTTGGAAAGAGCACCCCACTTAAGCCCATATCTCCACCCTATTCCCATAACCCAGTAACCCCATCTAACCTTTTTGGACACTTAAGGGCAATTTAACATGGCCAATCCACCTAACCTGCACATCTTTGGACTGTGGGAGGAAACCGGAGCAAACCCAGGCAGACACGGGGAGAACGTGCAGACTCCGGACAGACAGTGACCCAAGCTGGCAATCGAACCTGGGACCCTGGAGCTGTGAAGCAACCGTGCTAACCACTGTGCTACCGAGCCACCTACAGCCCTACTGTCTAATAAAAAATTAGTGTTTATTACTCTCCACTTCTTCCTCACTAATCTTTATTAATATCCTGGGGTGCAGGATATTACTTGTAAGGACAAGTAAGTACTTGAAGAGCGATTTGATAGAGAGGTATGACAGCTATCGTTAGATATATTTCTCAGAAACTGGGGCAGCTGAATGGATTGTAGCTACCTTTTCCTATCCTATGCCCTCTGTGTATCTAGGTACTGAGCTGTGAAAGGCCAATAAACATAAAAGGCCTTGTGAGTGCAGAGTTTAACTATAATCAATGAGACTAGAAAACAGAAAAATAACCCAAGCTTTCACTGACCTATTGCTGAATTCAGATATAGCAGTCATGTGTTCACACTGGCTCAGCTGACGACTGAATTACAGAAAAAAAGACCGTCGAAAAAACACTGTGGGTTATCACACTATATCATCTTGTCAACCACACCAGGAAAGCTCATGCAGGTAAACATCACAGATTTCCTTATACAACGGCAGTTGATACACCACATAAATTTTTTAAAATGACCTTTGCATTCTTTGCATAATACAGTGTCCGCCCCCGGAGCTTGAAATATCTTTTCTTCCAGCGCTGAAATGAACTTGTCTGTTTCATCAGAAGACCTTCTTTTATAATTGCCTGCGGGGAATGAAAACTCTTTTTAGAACTAAAGACACAGAAGATGGAAGCAGAACATAGACACAATGCTCACCTTTTAAACATAGGAACACAGGACATGGAACACTGAATATTCCCTCTACCCTCTCATCCAACCACCATTTAGAAAGAAAAAAATGCGAGCCAGAGTTACTACTGAGTAGATCACAGTGTAAAACCTGTCACTTAGACCGAGCTTTTGATCACTAGTCTTAATATCTCCTAATGTGGTTTGATGTTAAATTTTATTTGATAACAACTCCTGCGAATCAGTTTGGGATACCTTTACAACATTAATAAGGGCAGCACGGTGGCACAGTGGTTAGCACTGGGCTGCGGCGCTGAGGACCCAGGTTCGAATCCCGGCCCTGGGTCACTGTCCGTGTGGAGTTTTCACATTCTCCCCGTGTCTGCATGGGGTTCACCCCCACAACCCAAATATGTGCAGATAAAGTAGACTGGCCACGCTAAATTGCCCCTTAATTGGGGAAAAAAAATAAAATAATTGGGTACTCTAAATTTATATTTAAAAAATGTTTACAACATTAATGGTGCTATATTAGGATGCATCGGATGGAGGAAAACTGCAGGGGATGGGCACAATGGAAATGTGGAGCTTGTTCAAGAAACAGCTACTGCGTGTCCTTGATAAGTATGTACCTGTCAGGCAGGGAGGAAGTGGCCGAGCAAGGTAACCGTGGTTTACTAAAGCAGTCGAAACACTTGTCAAGAGGAAGAAGGAGGCTTATGTAAAGATGAGACGTGAAGGTTCAGTTAGGGCGCTCAAGAGTTACAAGTTAGCTAAGAAGGACCTAAAGAGAGAGCTAAGAAGAGCCAGGAGGGGACATGAGAAGTCTTTGGCAGGTAGGATCAAGGATAACCCTAAAGCTTTCTATAGATATGTCAGGAATAAAAGAATGACTAGGGCAAAGTAGGGCCAGTCAAGGACAGTAGTGGGATGTTGTGCGTGGAGTCCGAGGAGATAGGAGAGGTGCTAAATGAATATTTTTCATCAGTATTCACACAGGAAAAAGACAATGTTGTCGAGGGGAATACGGAGATTCAGGCTACTAGACTAGAAGGGCTTGAGGTTCATAAGGAGGAGGTGTTAGCAATTCTGGAAAGTGTGAAAATAGATAAGTCCCCTAGGCCGGATGGGATTTATCCTAGGATTCCCTGGGAAGCTAGGGAGGAGATTGCTGAGCCTTTGGCTTTGATCTTGAAGTCATCTTTGTCGATAGGTATAGTGCCAGAAGACTGGAGGATAGCAAATGTTGTCCCGTTGTTCAAGGAGAGTAGAGACAACCCCGGTAACTATAGACCAGCGAGCCTTACTTCTGTTGTGGGCAAAGTCTTGGAAAGGTTTATAAGAGATAGGGTGTATACTCATCTGGAAAGGAATAATTTGATTTGAGATAGTCAACACGGTTTTGTGAAGGGTAGGTCGTGCCTCACAAACCTTATTGAGTTCTTTGAGAAGGTGACCAAACAGGTGGATGAGGGTAAAGCAGTTGATGTGGTGTATATGGATTTCAGTAAAGCGTTTGATAAGGTTCCCCAAGGTAGGCTACTGCAGAAAATACGGAGGCATGGGATTCAGGGTGATTTAGCAGTTTGGATCAGAAATTGGCTAGCTGGAAGAAGACAAAGGGTGATGGTTGATGGGAAATGTTCAGACTGGAGTCCAGTTACTAGTGGTGCACCACAAGGATCGAATTTGGGGCCACAGCTGTTTGTCATTTTTATAAATGACCTGGAGGAGGGCATAGAAGGATGGGTGAGTAAATTTGCAGATGACACTAAAGTCGGTGGAGTTGTGGACAGTGCGGAAGGATGTTACAAGTTAGAGGGACATAGATAAGCTGCAGCGCTGGTCTGAGAGGTGGCAAATGGAGTTTAATGCAGAAAAGTGTGAGGTGATTCATTTTGGAAGGAATAACAGGAAGACAGAGTACTGGGCTAATGGTAAGATTCTTGGTAGTGTGGATGAGCAGAGAGATCTCGGTATCCATGTACATAGATCCCTGAAAGTTGCCACCCAGATTGAGAGGGTTGTTAAGAAGGCGTACGGTGTGTTTCATAGATTATCATAGAATTTACAGTGCAGAAGGAGGCCATTCGACCCATCGTGTCTGCACCGGCTCTTGGAAAGAGCACCCTACCCAAGGTCAACACCGCCACCCTACCCCCATAACCCAGTAACTCCACCCAACACTAAGGGCAATTTTGAACACTAAGGGCAATTTATCATGGCCAATCCACCTAACCTGCACATCTTTGGACTGTGGGAGGAAACCGGAGCACCCGGAGGAAACCCACGCACACACGGGGAGGATGTGCAGACTCCGCACAGACAGTGACCCAAGCTGGAATCGAACCTGGGACCCTGGAGCTGTGAAGCAATTGTGCTATCCACAAGGCTACCGTGCTGCCCCGTGCTACCGTGTTAGCTTTTATTGGTAGAGGGATTGAGTTTCAGAGCCATGAGGTCATGTTGCAGCTGTACAAAACTCTGGTGCGGCCGCATTTGGAGTATTGCGTGCAATTCTGGTCGCCGCATTATAGGAAGGATGTGGAAGCACTGGAAAGGGTGCAGAGGAGATTTACCAGAATGTTGCCTGGTATGAAGGGAAGATTTTATGAGGGAAGGCTGAGGGACTTGAGGCTGTTTTCGTTAGAGAGAAGGTTAAGAGGTGACTTAATTGAGGCATACAAGATGATCAGAGGATTAGATAGGGTGGACAGTGAGAGCTTTTTTCCTCGGATGGTGATGTCTAGCACGAGGGGACATAGCTTTAAATTGAGGGGAGATAGATATAGGACAGATGTCAGAGGTAGGTTCTTTACTCAGAGTAGTAAGGGCGTGGAATGCCCTGCCTGCAACAGTAGTGGACTCGCCAACACTAAGGGCATTCAAATGGGTACTGGATAGACATATGGACGACAAGGGAATAGTGTAGATGGGCTTTAGAGTGGTTTCACAGGTCGGTGCAACATCGAGGGCCAAAGGGCCTGTACTGCGCTATAATGTTCTATGTTCTATATAAATGTAATTTGTTGCATTATAACGATGAGGATTTTCCCACAATTCAATTGTAATTATATAATATCTAAAGCACACAGGCGATTTGCCCAACAAGGCCAAATCTGCATTTCTGTTCCATCTTGAGAGTCCTTCCACCCATCCTCATGTAGCCCTGTAAGCATTTTCTTCTATTTCTTCCTCCTTCGTGTGTTCCCCTTAAATACATCCAAGCTATTCTCATCAGTTACTCCATGTCATAGTATGTTACACATTCTAACCACTCTTCGGGTAAAGAACTTTGTCCTGAATTACCTATTGGATTAACTAGTGACTACCTTATACTTATGCCCACTAGATTTAGACTCCCCAGGAGAGGAAACATTTTCTCTACAGGCACCTTAGTAAATCCTTTGATAAGTTTAACTTTCTCCATCAGGTCACTGCTCAGTCTTCCCTTTTCTAGAAAAACTGAGCCCCAACTTTTCAGCCTTTCCTGATCTACCCCCCACCCCCCTCAGTTTGGTATAAAATACGTGAATCTCTTCTTCAGTGCCTCCATGTTCTTTTGCTTACAATGTGGGGACCAGACCATGTGCGGACTAACCAAGGATCTTTATAAGTTTAATGTTAACTTTTCTGCATTTTTATTTCCATCTCTTTAGAAATGAACCCCAACAATGATAGATCACATCATTAAAAATGGACTTGAGTGTTTGAAAAGAAAGAATATGGAAAGAGGGATGAATTGCAGGGAATTGAGATTAGAGTAGAGCGCTGTAGTTCAAAGGTTAGCACAACACGGGTGCAATGGACTGCACGACCTCCCTCTGTGCTACAATATATGATGATGTTGTGAGAATTCTGCAATATGACAGATCCACCAGCATGCAGTCAAAGCCTATGGTTTAAAAAAATCATTGATTTCTCAACGCATTACCATCATCCTCTAATAGTCATTAAGAGCACAATAGGATAACTTTGATAAGAAACAAGTCCGGTTGATATAATTGGTCTCATGTCTTTGGGTTGGGTAGGGGGAAATCAACCTGGATTTATGATCCAGATTATCTCATGATTCTTGCTGGAAAATTCATGTGTGGCTCTTGATGGGAACATAATCAGGCTCAGTTACAATGCCCTCTGCACTGGATAGGCTGACAGTACTCTACTCAATGGCCAACCTCATACATTGAGAAGTCACTTGAATGCGATACAGGAGGGTGGATGGCAACCAAGGTGACCAGTGAGAGTCAGTGGTCTCAAGAGAGGAAAAGAAAACGCACAATCTTTTATGTAGGTGTTCCAAAAAATTGTTCACTTCTCAGCTTTGAGTCATCAAAATCCTGCACATCTGTTACATTTCATCTTTATTACTTCTGAAGCTTCTGAGTAGTCCTTTGTGCCATTATCATGACACCACTCATTCCTGGTTACATTCTGATCCGTGTCTATTGAGCCACTCATTATCCTCAAAAATGTCCTCTTGCCATGCCTGTACAATCACCTGACACGTGCCCACTGTTATATCCTTGATTTACTTATTTATATTCTGAAATGGAATTGGATAAATACTTGAAGGTAAAATAAATTACAGGAAAATGGAGAAAAACAGCAAACTGGGGTAAATTGGATAACTTTACCAAAGATTTGACACATACACGATTAACATCTTCGCATGCCAAGTTATTCTACAATTCTACATGTTATCCCTACGAAGAGATTACATTACATTCAAGGCATATAGTCAGCTTTCACACATCCAATTCTCCCCTCCTCAACCAACGACTCCTTGGCTGTGCTGCCTGACATCAAGACCTGAACAGACTTTAATTTCCTT
This sequence comes from Scyliorhinus torazame, assembly GCF_047496885.1. Lineage (NCBI taxonomy): Eukaryota > Metazoa > Chordata > Chondrichthyes > Carcharhiniformes > Scyliorhinidae > Scyliorhinus > Scyliorhinus torazame. The sequence goes on along the minus strand of NC_092720.1, from coordinate 120,558,770 downwards.
CAGCCCCGTGAAAGAAAAACCATCCTGCCTTTATAGCCATGTAAAATGGCTGCGTTCCGATTAATCTGGCCAAAACCCAGTTTAAAACAGCTAACCCGAAAGACTGCTGGGATAAGCAGCCAAGAAGACACAAGCAGGCAGCTGCAGACAGGTTTGCATATTCAGCTCTGGGAACGTAGCCCAGATCGATACTTAGGGCTATCAACAGCCCATCAACCCAGGTATCCGCAGTTGCATTCAGGACTGTTTACACCTAATCTACTCAGACATCCACAGTTAAATCGGCTATCCCCGGGAACAATTGCAACATATTAGCAATTGAATACCGGGCCAGACCTGTCGGCGCCTGCAGTGGCCAAAACAAAGACAGGTGAGCGACCATCCCCCGATCGAGGAATCGCCTCACCATTGGACACATCGACCCCAGAGATTGGGGACAGAATCCAATCACTTGGTACTCAGGGTCAAGGGTCGCCCCCGGGAGGCGGGAAGCCCCTGGGCCCTATAAAAGTGAGGGTCCAAGTTCAGATCTCTCTCTCTCTCATCTTCGCCTGCTCGAGACCTTCGCAAGACCAGCCACCGGCAAGTGTAAGTTTGAATCCAACGATCGCTATCCGGTAGAGACACCTAGCCACCGACCTGTAGCAGCCTTTTGAATCCCGCGGGCCAGATTTGATTGGACAAGCCATTCGTTTCCCTGACCTGGTGGGCTCTTCCTAAGTTAAGTATTGGCCAGTAGTGATAGGTTTATTATATAGAAAGTAGTATTAGGGTATTAATATTGCTTGTTGTATATAATAAATGACCGTTGTTTTAATCCTTACTAAGCGCTGTGCTGTGTTATTAATCATAACCTGAACTTGGACCACGTGGCGGTATCATAAAGATACCTGGCGACTCATGAGCAAAGGTGACCTAAACAGAGCAAATAGACTAAAGCTAGAAAGAGCAACACCTTGTTCCCATCGTACCTCTGTTAAGCTCCAGCTCCATCAACTTCCTCAAACTGAACCATTCAGCCTATCGCTTCCGTTCCACTGCTCTGCTAGGTCAATTCCAAACTGAACCCACTGGCACACTCCTTCCATCTTTCCATCCACAACCTCGTACCTTCCCTTGCTTAAAATATTTATGCGTTTTTTCTTAAAAGTTGCAATCGTCACTGTCTCAACCACTTTCAATGGCATACTCAAAGCAGGAAATGTGGAAGAAGATTTCTGCAGCCTCTCTCTGTGCTCTATGTAACAATTTTAAATTGATGACCCTTTGCCCTGAACTCCCCAACCAGAGGAAATATTCTTGGCCAACTCACCCTCTCAAAACTTTTCATAATTTAAAAAACCTCTGTCAAATCTCATCTTTGCCTTGCGTAAGTCAGTATAAACAGTCCAAGTATCTCAAGTTTCTCCTGAATTAAAGCTTTACATCTCTGGTATCATCCTAGTTAATTGTTGCTGAACAGCCTCCATGTCTTAATGTTTTTTTTACACAGGGGTGCCTGGTGCTGAACAAAATATTCTAATTGTGACCAAATTATTGCCCTGAAATGACACAATCTCAGCATTCTTCTCTTGGCACTGAACTGACCTTACTGCTCCAACTTCCGATCAACTGGCAAGGCATTTTTCACAGAAACTCAGGAACGTACAGGATTAGAAAGAGCTATTTCGGTTCATCTAGCTGGTCCTGTGGTGCAAAACACAGAAGACAAAAGTTCCCGACTAACGTTCCAACTTCTTGTTAACATCATTAATGTTTCCAGCTTCAATTACAACCACATGCAGACTATCCCAAATATTTACCACCTGCCCTGTGTAATAGTTATATATGATGTGTCCCATTCACCTCCCCTCCTGCAAGTCCTCTTGCTGACACTCTCAAGGCCATGGCAAGCTGTTTCTCAGGAGTCAACAATGTTGATATTTTTAAGGATTCTGAATATCCCTATAAGATCCTCTCTGAATCTTCTCAACTGTAAATAAACTCAATTCTGTAGTTTTTCTTGTAGTTCAGCTGTCCAACACCAGGTATCAAATGAGTAGCCCTTTAGTAAATATTTTTCAGTGTCATGTCCCTGCTGCAAGATGGTGACCAGAACTGTAGTGCTCCAGATCAGAGTTTTTCAAACCACGTCGCGTTGGGAGGGTCGCAAAGCGATCAAGCCCCATTTTCTAGCTGCGAGTAAGCAAGGCAACAGGACTGTGAAGCACTGAAGATGGATTATTTTGTTATAAGGAAGAGAGGGTCAGAGACGCAAACAAGCCAACTGAGTCTGTTGGAGAGCGCTGCTCAGGAGAGTCCATGGCAGGACAAAGCAGAGTTAAGTGTTAGCTCTGTACAGTGCTTCAGGGTCTCTGGTAAACAGCCAACAAAGAAAAAACTGAAATCGGGAACAAAGCAGTCTAAACAAGATTTCATGAGGTATGGCTTTGTTAATTGTATCAATGCAAATCAAGATGCAAAACCCATAGCACTGGGACTGCGGCGCTGAGGACCTGGGTTCGAATCCCGGCCTTGGGTCACTGTCCGTGTGGAGTTTGCACATTCTACCATGTCTGCGTGGGTTTCACCCTCACAACTCAAAAATGTGCAGGTTAGGTGGATTGGCCACCATAAATTGCCCCTTAATTGGGGAATTAAAAAAACATTTTTTTTAAAGATGCAAAGCCCATGTTTGTTATATGCAGGGAAGTACAGACAAATTGGAGTTTAAAACCCTCAAAACTTCAAAGGCATTTGAAAACTAAGCATGACGAGTTTGAGGACAAACTTCTTGATTTTTTTCAAAGGATGCAGCGAGAATCTAAATTATCAGCTGAAGTCCTTAGCAGAAATGTGACACTGAATGACAAAGCAAGTGAGATCGTGAGGACCAAGAAGGGTCACTTGTCGCATTAAAAGTAAGCAAAAATGGTGGATTGCAAAGGTCGGCCTTCGTGGGTCGCAAAGGTTGGCCCGGTTGGTGTAAGTGGGGCTGGGGCGGAAAAAGTTTGAAAAACACTGCTCTAGATGCAGATGACCGAATGCTTTGTGTAGACTCAGTATCACATCCTGTGATTTCTGCTTTATTTTATGAACTATATATCCCAACATCTTATTTGCCTTATTTAAAGTTTCAATGACCTGTCCACCAGCACCACAAATTCTTTTCCTGTGTTGTGTTCTACAGATTAACATCATATGGTTTAAAAATCCTGGGGCAGAATCTCCGCAGGTGGTTCTGATCAGCCGCTGTAACTTTGGCTGTGGAATCCTCAGGGAAACGGTAGCTGGAACACAGATTACTGAATGGAAGGAGTTACTGAGCTTGACAATATTAGGGAGCCGGATGTTGTGCAGACTGCATTACCTTAAGTTTCAGGGAAATTACCAGAGTTTGCTGTAGGATGATCCTCTTCTACATATTACTACAACCATTTATGTCCTAACTATGGCCTTTATGGAAGATATATATCTGACAGTGATACTGGGAGCTGAATGCAACATGCTGGAATGAGTTCTCTTTAGATATAAACCACAAGATTATTATAATGCAACATTATTGAGTGAATGTTACACCAATTCTGGCAAATAGCTTGAGTCTTGCTTGTAATTCCACTCCCAACATTCCAAGCTTCATGCTCTTCATGAGATCATCCTGTGATGAGTATATCAAGAACTTAAGAAAAAGAAAAATACCAAATACCTTAATTGTACACTGCCTTAATTATGAGGAGGCCAAACAGACAGCATTTCTTTAAACAGACTGTTGGCAGTTAGTCTCCTCGTCTGCCAGAAATCTTAATTATGACTCTGCTAATTGATAAGAGTTACGAAATGGCAGAGCTTCCTCCAGATTTCCCACTTCTAGTTGTAGAACCAATTGAGAGGACTGTCTCTGGATCCCAAGTAGACCAATGTAGATACCTATCATTTATAAACTAGCACTTCCCTTGCAACACCGGGGATCAGCTGCTTTCACCATCCCTTCTGCCCACAACCCCCTGCGAAATGCCTACATTGCATCACCTGGAGTTCTGCACACAAGTACAATGGTTCACTCTTCCTCCTGCAGAACTTGCGATTTCTCTGTTCAGCTAGTGACTAGTTTTGCATTTTTACATTAACTGAGAAAGTTATTACAGCTGAGTTATTGATGTAGGTCCACATTTTCTAAATTAAGTCAAATACTTGACTGTGGTTTGCTGTTTTAATCTATATATAGAGTGCTGATGGGAATGTAGCCTTTTAGATGGAAGGAGGGGATTTTTGATATGTACAGAAAGTTTTAGTCTGGCTAAGATGCTTTGAAGGATATCGAAATATGCACACAGCTTCAATGTGCCAACATCTGTGCATCCAGATATGCTTAAATGGAGCTGCCACAAGAGTAATACGAGGTGACTCCACACAATACATAACTCAGGGCCAGCACAAAATTAATTGGTTGTAAGAGGAGAATCTCATTATTCTTCACTTCTCCTTTACAATTTAATCCACAGGGGTAGGTGGGCAGTGTGGAGGACCATCCTTCCATAGAAGCACTGTTGGGCTTCAGTTAGGAGGCAGCCAGGGAACTTGATCATATCCAGGCCCAGGAAACAATCTTCTGGGTCTGATTCAACAGTGGTGCTGGGTCTGTCAGCGATATTAGATTGCTGCAGATGTACAGAAGAGCAGGATTCTGCTTTCTCTGTGCTCAGCTGGATTCCATCTGTGCAGACAACAGGGGATGCCAGAATGTTAGTCTTAATCTGTCATTCTTTTAATTTATGACAGGTTGAAACTGTACATGCTATCCAACAGAGAGGAACACAGGGCATTTGAGAAGCAGGAAAAGATTGTTAAGCCCCATTTTTACAACAGCCCAACCCCATCTGTCTACTTTTTCAGCATATCTTTTACCCAAGTTTTAATTCGAAGCAAAGTCAAAATGAAACAAACTGGTTCAGAGTAATCCTCTGAATGGCTTGAAGTAATTGAGTAGTTAGTTTTCACGGCACACTGTCTTATCTATGTAGTTCTGAGTAACACAGGAAACATAGTGTTACTGCTCTTTACATGCGCACGTCATGAGCCCAAAGTAAATGGGACAACACATGGTCTCTTGAACAGGCAACAATGACTGTGAGAATCAGTGAAAGCAAGTTTCGCTCAGTATTTATAGATTTATGGCAAACCAATCTGACTAAACAAAGTTCTAGATTTCAGTAGAAAAGCATAATACTGAGGATGTTGGAAATACTATTTTCTACCCGGTCACAGGTAGAAAATTTGTCATACCTACTCCTTGCTCAAAACTTGCGAACTTTTCCCAGTTCTGTTGAAAGATCATCAGCCTGAAATGTTAACTGTTTTCCTTTCTACAGATGCTGCCTGACCTGCTGAGTATTTCCAGAATTTTCTGCTTTCATCACAGATTTCAGTATTGCACTTCCCTTAAAATCAAAAGAAATGTGCTCGAGGTGAAATTAGTGTTGGTGAATGAAGCTCTTTCCCTGTGTCAGCATGAGGTATGCCAGCATGCGGCAGAGCCAGAGTGAAGTTCCTTTTCTCTGTCACCACATCCCCGCAGTCCAACCAAGAAGACCACCATCTATTCGAGATCTTTTACCACACTTTACTGCTACCCACTAGCCATCCTATGACGTCTGAGTTAGCAAATTATTATCAATTCAGGACTAATTTGCGTGAACCTAGACTCTCAAAGCCAGCAGACACAGATTTTACTGCCATCTTTCTGGCTGGATGGGAATCCAAGCTCCAGAGATGAAAGGCAAGCGCCTAAATCAGTGGTTTGCAAATTTTTTTCCTGGGACTCACTTTTGCTAACCGGACGACCTTTGGAATCCATGCCGGTCGACCTTCGCGACGCATGCCACGTTCACTCAACTTGTTTTGCCTGCTTTATTTGCTCGAGAATGAGATTGGGAATTGTCCCTGGTGCTATTGGAGGAATTAAAGGCACAACTTTGCTTTCTAATATCCTGAAAATTCAGATTTTTATATTGATTCAAATATAATTTAGCTGGTAGTTCTTCAATGCTTTTATATTATTTATTTCAAATACATAGCCAATCTTCTTTCAAATATTGAAGCCTCTACCTCAATAGCTGCTTGTGATAAAGCACTCAATAGTAAATAACTCAATAGATGCAAAGCATTTGGGGAGGTTCCCAAGTCCTGAAAGGTGCTGTATATCTTTTCCAATATTCCATGTTTAAATAACTGTCAATGAAAAATACTTGTCATTTCTGCTTCTAATCATCACCCTCAGTTCATAATCACGTGTTATTTTCAGTCCATGGCCCCTCTCTGGCAACTCAACCAACAGTTTGCAACCTGCGTCCTATCTGACCCTGACAGGGCCTTTCAACCACGTAGCTGCGCGATCAAGGACATCTATTTCCACCTCAACAATACTGTCACCTCTGCCCGTGATGCAGCTCATGTGCTGGGTAACCTCTCATCCATAACTTTATTGCCTCCAGACTTGACTCACCTCTGACTGGCTTCCCACATTCTACCTGTCTCTAAAGCAAGAAGTCCTAACCCATACCAGATGCCATGCACCCATCACCCCTGTGTTCGCTGACCCACGCTGACTCCCAGTTAACACCCCCATTTTAAAATTCTCATCCTTGTTTTCAAGTTCTTCCTGGCCCCTCTCTATTTCTGGAAACGCCTCCAGCCCTAGAACCCTCCGAGATATCCGCGCTCCTCTTTTCCCAGCCTCTTGGACAACCCTGTGGGTTCCCTTCCTAAACCTCTCTGCCTCACTTTCCTCCTCGAAGACACTTGTTAAAATCGCCCTCTCCGCCAAGTTTTGGTCACCTGCCCTAAATTTCCTTATGTGGCTCGGTGTCATATTTTGTTTTATAAAGCCCCTGGCAAGTGCCTTGCGATGTTTCATTCTATTGCATGTGAGACATAAATACAAATTGTAGTTTGTAACCAACTCACTAATCAGTATAATCGCTCACAATTTTGAAAGCCTTGATAAGACTCATCCTTAATCTTCAAGGTTCCAGTGAAAAAAGGTCCCTTTTTTATAAAGCCTTTCTTCAGAACTGTAGTTTCTCATGCCAAGCATAATTCTAGGATGATATCATTGCGTACCATTCCCACAATTCAAATATCCCTCCTCTATTAAGCTGTGTCAACAAATTCAACACCATTTCCAGGTTTTCAGATCCAGTGCCCTATGTGCAAAACTTAGAATCTCTCGACTTGTTTTATGATATTTTGATCAGTGCACCCCTCAATCTCTTTATCCACTTTATTAAGAACTATGCAATTCAGGGTACAATTCCTTTCCCTGTTTGTACTGCACACTGAACTGCATCCGCCATCTATCTGCTAACCTGTCGCTTGCTTCCTCCTTCCTCACAGTTTGCCATTCCCATGATTTTGAAACCATCATCAAACTTCGATCCTCTATTCCATTTGCGTTTATACCCAAATCCTTGGCACTCTGCATATGGAAAACAAAAGAAATCTCAGCACAGACCATCTGAATCGGCAATGCATTTCCAACTGTTTTTCCACTAACTCTATCCTGTATTTTGTATTCTAAATGTTTACAAACAAATGAGATAAGACTTTCCAGCCTATAATTTCCTGATTTGTCTTGTTCCCATTTCTTGGACACACCCTATCTTCCGATCCTTTGGCATAATTTCTACTCCCAAAGATTTTGCAAAAATTATGGCCAGTGGTATCTCCTCACCTATCTCTTTCAGTATTTTGAGATTCTAGCCTAATGAATTAGAAGGCAGCGAGTGGCGAAACAGCTAGAGGGAGGATTGGGGAGAGAAGAGGTGAGTAGGAGAGGTGCGAGCGGACAAGAGGCAGTTAGTGTGAGGCACTGGTCGGAAGAGAGATGGCGAGCAGAAGGATGGACGGCTTTTAAGTGGGGTTTTCCCTGGGGATTGATGCAGTGTGGGGGTGCGCACAGTGCTGTCTGGAAGCTGTAGGGAGTAGGGGTTTGGAGCGGCCTTTGGAATTGCTCTTAGGAGTCAGGGAGGAGGGCCCTTCCTTCCAGCACTCGAACAACCCAAGGAGTTGCTATCCTGGTGCAATGGGTCAAGCAGGAGCCTCCATGAAGAAACATGTGACTGGGAGAGGTTTCACTAATTAAGCAGAAGTCTCTTGTTTTCCAACCTGGTCTTACCGCTGAGCGAGGGCTGATTTGGGGTATCCAGAATCATAGTGAAGGGCTCCCTTTCTTTTAAGGGGATTTTCCTATAGTGAGGAATTAATTATTTTTGGCTAATTTAGTGCCCTTGTGAAAGCTTTTTTCGAGGGTGATTGCCTGCTGCAGTGAGGAGTTTATTTGACAGATTCAGTGTTGTGGTGAGCTTTATTTACTGGGGGGGGGGGGGGGATTTATGGGCATCATTTGGGGGGATTTAATGCTGTGGTGGAGGGATTTAGTGCCAAAGTGATGAGCAGTTGGGAGGTTTATGAGGTGGTTGTACTGAGGGGGTTAAATTGGGTCTAGTGAGGAAGATTAGTTAACTTTATTTGCAATGGTGGGGGCTCTAGCGAGGGGTATTGCTGGCTAGGCTGGAATTTGCTGCCAGATACGCATGGTGAGGAGTTGGCTGCCATGAAAGGGCAAGGAAAAGGGCCAAGATCACATCTATATTTGTGGTGATTTGGTGCCTTTCAACATTAACAACTAGAGTTAATGGTTGAGCGAGTAAACGTAACAAAATCTGAGGTTGAGTCCCATGAGAACCATTGAATTTCTACAGTGCAGAATGAGGCCATTTGGCCCATCGAGTCTGCACTGACCACTGAAAGAGCTCTCTACCTACACCCACTCCCCCGCCCTATCCCTGTAACTCCATAAACTCCACCTAAACTGCCCATCTTTGGACACTAAGGGCAATTTAACATGACCAATGCACCATCTTTGGACTGTGGGAGGGAACTCCGGAGCACCCAGAGGGAACACACGGAGGCTCGGGGAGAAAGTGCAAAACTCCACATTGACAGTCACCCAAGGCCGGGTCCCTGATGTTGTGAGGCAGCAGTATTAGCCACTGTGCCACCCCAGGCGAATGGTGTTTCCCTCAAGTTAGCAACTTCCAGCAGCTCCTGCAACCAACCAGGCCACAGACGTGTAGGCTTTCCTCTGGGTACTAACCTATGAGGTTGAGGGGGGCGTTGGGGGTTACAGATGCAAGTATTCACCTCTTAAAACAAGCTATACAGCAAACAAAGATCGATCATCTTTTGGCTTGGGGTGACTTCAATGCATGCATTGAGGCAGACAGTGACTGATGGGCCTCAGTCATGGAGTGAAGAAGATCAACAATAACGGTGCCTAAAATGAACTCTATGTCACCAATACCTTCTTCAAGGGAAGCCATCATTCCAAGTTAACATGGCATCACCCAAGTTCTGGACATCGACACCAACTAGACTGAACCATCACAAGCAGGCATGATATGCCCAGTGTTCTCCACACCCGTACCCAATTGCTCTCGTGTTGGCTGCAGAGTGCAGGTACATTACCTGAAAGCTTCATAGTTCCAAACACAATGGCCTGCCATGCATCACCATCCCTTGCACAGGCAATGATGCACATAGCAGCACTTTGCATTGTCTCTGAACTGCTACCCACCAAAGATTTACCAGGAAGGGCTGATGGCATCGATGAAGCTTGGAAGTCACTTAGCTCAATCATCTGTGAAGCAGCAGAAACATTATTTGGTGAAGGTGGAATCAGTAAAAAGGACTGGATAGAGACCTACTCAGCTGAGATTATATGACATTGATGCAAAACAACCCCTACATGATGCACATCAACCCAATACTTAAAACACGGAATGATCTGAAAGTAGCCAAGTGCACTGTGCAAAAGTCAGGGAGATACAGTGCAAAAAAACACAGGATCAATTTATGTCAAGAAATCCAAGCTGCCTCTGACAATAGAAATCTATGAGCTATATGTGAAAGGGTCAACAGGGTGCTTGGCTCTACCATCACCAAAATTGTTCCCCTGAAGTCTTGGCAGACGGTGAAGTATTCACCGACGGGAGTAAACAGATGTCCCACAGGGTTGAGCACTACAGTGAGATGTACTCCTGTGAGATGTACATCTCCCAGTTCCAGGCATGACACTCTCCCACAGCTTCCTGTCATGGATGAGTAAGAACTCACTCAAATCATCACTCGTTTTCAAGCAGGCCATAGAGTGCTTAGCAAATGCGGAAGAATGGAATCCAAACTGCTCAAACACCAAAAGTTCCATCTATAAAAATAATAATAATCTTTATTGTCACAAGTATGAAGTTACTGGGAAAAGCCCCTAGTCGCCACATTCCGGCGCCAGTTCGGGTAAGCTGGTATGGAAATTGAACCCGCGCTGCTGACCTTGTTTTGCATTACAAACCAGCTGTCTAGCCCACTGAGCTAAACCAGCTATATCTATTACCATGCCTTTCTGGCCTTCTCCTTTTCACCTGGAAGGTAGGTTCCATTCACATGAAATGTGTGATGGTAAAAACAAGTATACAAAAACAAAGAAATCAAGGAGACTGCAACATCTTTGGGGCATATCTCACTCCTGTGACGTTTTACAGCGAAGGCCTTCGCTTGGGTCATACTTAAAAGGCTCCATGTATTAATACATCCAGAATTACAGTGCGGTTTCCACACCAACAGATCTACTGTGGACATGATCTTCTCCATGTGCCAGCTATAAGAGTAGGGACTAGAATGTACTTCTTCACCTTACTTTTGTAGATCTCATTAAGGCATCTAACATCGTCAGCAGAGCAGGACTACAGACGATTTTGGGGGAATTGGCGGTCTATTAAACTCTTCAGTCAAATCCACTCCTTCTATGGCAACAGGCACAAGGACAGTTTGATGGCTCCACTTTTGACAGTTTCAGTGAAGAATGGAGTGAAACAGGGCCCGTGTCCTAGCCCCAATCTGTTTGACATCTATTTTGCCATGCTGCTGACCTTTGGCTTCACTGAGCATATGGAAGGAATCCACTTGCAAATGGCATGCTTTACAATCTTTCAAGACTGAAATCCAAGTCAAAAACACATCGTCTTGGTCAGAGAACTTCTGCAGACGATGGTGCGTTAGTCACCGACACAAAAGTACAGCAGTAAGGACTCATGGACACGTCTCTCCTGTACCTGCCCTCCCTTACGCATCAAAAAACCATGGTCATGGGACAAGGTGTTACATCTCCACCCCTGATCACATTAAATAACATCCCGCTGCAAGTGGTGAGCAAATTCTGCTATCTCAGATCCACAGAGACAGACAATCTGGCCCTTGGTGCAGATACACAAATTGATACACAAATACCACCTTTGGCTGACTCGTGAAATATGCATGGAATAACGCCAAGCTGATTCCCTTAAGATGAAGATGCGGGTTATGAGGCCTGTGACCTCAGCATCTTGTTTGCATGCCTGTGAAACATGGGTGACGTACATCTATTAAGTATCTCATCAATTTCCATCTTTGCTGCCTGTGACACAGTATGGGTATATCCTAGCAGGTCAAAAATCACAAGTGCAGCAGCCCTTAAAAGGCAGAGCTCCCAAGTTTGTTCATAATCCTTAGGTGCCTTTGTTGGCTCATGCACATCCACAGAATGGAAGTGGGTCGCAGACCCAAGGTCTTTCTGTAAGATGAACCAGTTGGAGCCAGACAACAAACAGGGTGCCAAGCTCTGCTTCAAGGATGCCTACAAGCATGACAAGAAACCTTTATACATCGATTATCACACCTGGGAGTCACTAACTGACAGAGGAAAATTATGATACCTCCTGTGGGCTGACATGCATGACCATGATGACAAGGCTCCAGTGTCTTGGCAACACATACCAAAGCCAAAAACAACCCATAATGACTGCTGGTTGGTTTAGAAGTGGTAGTCGTGGCAAAACCTGCCTTTCAAGGATAGGCTGCTTCAGCCATCTGCAAAGATGTACCAAAGTCTGAAATAGATTGCTTGTTTGTGTCCATCATCTTTCGCAGATGGAAGGATGCCAAAGATAAGCCTTAAAGACCTTTCCACATTCAGTCTCAAGGTGGTTTTTAATACAATGTCAATTGAAATATTTATTTCCATATTTTCTTGAGGTGTTCCTTCAGGTCCATTTTTATTGTCAAGTGAAAACTGAGGTAAAAACACTTCCTTATGCTCTGACGGCTGTTTGTATCCCTCACATTCAAAAGGTCTATTTTTATTTCCCTTATGAACAGAAGGAATGTCACTGTATTAGGGGAAATACACCTCTTCATTAAAGTAGCTATGTCACTTCAAAACATTACGGATGGTGAAGTGCTGGAACTCACCACTGACTTCGAGGGGATTCAGTCTCACCTGAGCCGAGCTCACTCTTTGGCTGCCTAGGCCGTTAGCTCTGGAGCTTTCACTCTCTTTCTCCTCCTTTAAGATGTTCCTTAAAACTTACCTCTTTAACTGAGCTTTGAGTCACCTGTCATTAAAATCTCATGTGGTTCAGTGTCAAATTTTACCTGATAACATTGAAATGCCTGCCTTGAGTTGTTTTTACTTCATTAAAGGCACCAAATAAATGAATGTTGTACTTAACAGAAGTTTGTTTTGATTAAGGCAGAAATGACAGACGGTATTAGGGTAGCTTCCCATCCTGTTTATGGAGCCGCATGCTTTACTGAGCCATGGAGCTTCTCCAAGCAGGATTTCTGCATGTTACCGATTGCTCTAGGGTTTGCCAAGAATCAATACGTGGGCGGCACACTGATCCAGTTACTCTGAATCATAAAGTGAGTACAGGAAAAGACAACGTTTTTATTCATCTGGGGATGCCTGAAAGAAGAGAAAAATGTTTTGAATGCAGAAAATTGCTTTCTACTGAACTGGGTCAGATAAAGGGATTTGCAGAAAAGGCTGTAGCGTGGCAACACAGTGGCCAGGAATGAGTTACCTGTGGTGGCCCCTGTGGGCATGTGGATGATGTTCAAATGTACAATACCGTACCCCACCCCACTTTGAGTTTAACCATTCATATTGAGGATCTTTAAGTTGGCACAACCATCTCAGCCAATCAAGGAGAAAACTACAAACCCTCACAACTACAATACTTAAATGGGTATTCCACGTAAACAAAAACTGCACATTCACTGCGCTTCTTGAAACTCCAGCTCTGTCGTGCTAAATGGTACAGGGCCGTTTACTTCTATACGTTCCCGTGCCTGACCAGGTACGTGGAAGTAAATGGGGTTCAGTGTTCCAGCACAGCAGTGCACATCTTCAATTCTTGTATCTGAGGGGAGGTCTGGATGAAATTGACAGAAGGTAATTTAATGATACCAGGATGCACTGGTCAGGCATTAGTGCCATTCAATTTGTGCATACAGCTGAGCCCAATTGAACTAATCCAACCATAACACATGAGAAATCAGGTTAACTAGGTACATGGAAGCCAACATGGTAAAATGTTGTGCAAAGCACTCCTTGCAAATTGGATCATTACATCAAACAGTCTCTAACAGGGCGCTCAGGAGTGACAGACCTGCACTAGAGAGTGCGAAACAATGACATGCCTGCATTCACGAATGTCTCGTCTTAATACAATACAGCAATAGATCTGTACCCAGCAGCACTGCAATGCAGTGTTATAGTGACAGACCTGTGCCCACCAGCACTGCACTGTAGTGTAATACAGTGTGCACTGCAGTGTAATACAGTGACAGACCTGCGTCCACCAGCACTGCACTGTAGTGTAATACGGTGATAGACCTGTACCCACCAGTATAGCACAGCAGTGTTTTACAGTGACAGACCTGTGCCCACCAGCACTGCACCATAGTGTAATTCAGTGATAGACCTGTATCCACCAGTACAGCAGAGCAATGTTATACAGTAACAGACCGGTAACTACCAACACAGAACTATTGTGCTACGCAGCGACACACCTGTACCGACCAGTGCAGCACAGTAGTGTTATACAGTTATAGACCTGTACCCACCAGCACTGCACTGTAGTGTTATAGGGACAGACCAGTACCTACTAGCACTGGACTATAGTGTTATACAGTGACAGACCTGTACCCACCAGCAAGCACTGCACTGTTGTTTTATACTGTGATAGACCTGTGCCCACCAGCACCGCACTGTAGTGTAATACAGTGATAGACCTACATCCACCAGTACAGCAGAGCAGTGTTATACAGTGGCAGACCTGTACACACCAGTACTGCACTGTTATACAGTGACAGGCTGGTAACTACCAGCACGGAACTATAGTGCTATGCAGCGACACACCTGTACCGACCAGTACAGCACTGTAGTATTATACAGTGAGAAACCTGTACCCACCAGCACTGCACTGTAGTGCAATAGGGACAGACCTGCACCCTCAGCACTGGACTGTAGTGTTATACAGTGACAGTCCTGTACCCATTAGCACTGCACTTTTATACTGTGATAGATTGTATCCACCAGCACTGCACTGTAGTTTTATACAGTGACAAACCTGGATCCACCAGCTGCTGCACTGTAGTTTGCAGTGACAGACCTGTACCCACCAGCACTGTACTGTCATAGGGACAGACCTGTACCCACCAGCACTGCACTGTAGTGCAATAGGGACAGACCTGCACCCACCAGCACTGGACTGTAGTATTATACAGTGACAGTCCTGTACCCATTAGCACTGCACTTTTATACTGTGATAGATTGTATCCACCAGCACTGCACTGTAGTTTTATACAGTGACAAACCTGGATCCACCAGCACTGCACTGTAGTTTGCAGTGACAGACCTGTACACACCAGCACTGAACTATAGTGTTATAGTGACGGACCTGTACCCACCAGCACTGTACTGTCGTATTATACAGTGATAGACCTGTACCCACGAGCACTGCACTGTAGTTTTATACAATGATAGACCTGTACCCACCAGCACTGCAGTGCAGTTTTATACAGTGATAGAACTGTACCCACCAGCACTACACTGTAGTGTTAGAACATAGAACATAGAACAGTACAGCACAGGCCCTTCGGCCCACGATGTTGTGCCGACCATTTATCCTAATTTAAGAGCAACCTAACCTACACCCCTTCAATTTACTGCTGTCCATGTGCCTGTCCAAGAGTCGCTTAAATGTCCCTAATGACTCTGACTCTACCACCTCTGCTGGAAGTGCATTCCACGCACCCACCACTCCCTGTGTAAAGAACCTACCTCTGACATCTCCCCAAAACCTTCCTCCAATCACCTTAACGTTATGTCCCCTCGTGACAGCCATTTCCACCCTGGGGAAAAGTCTCTGGCTATCCACTCTATCCATGCCTCTCATCACCTTGCACACCTCTATCAAGTCACCTCTCTGCCTTCTTCGCTCCAGTGAGAAAAGCCCTAGCTCCCTCAACCTTTCTTCAAAAGACATGCCCTCCAGTCCAGGCACCATCCTGGATAATCTCCTTGCACCCTCTCCAAAGCATCCACATCCTTCCTATAATGAGGCAACCAGAACTGGACACAATATTCCAAGTGTGGTCTAACCAGGTTATATAAAGCTGCATGCAGCAAAACCTAGCAGCTCTCAAACTCAATGCCCCTGTTAATGAAAGCCAACACACCATACGCCTTTCTCAACAACCCTATCAACCTGGGTAGCAACTTTGAGGGATCTATGTACGTGGACCCCAAGATCCCTCTGTTCCTCCACATTTCCAAGAATCCTGCCTTTAACCTTCAGAATTTAAATTCGACCTTCCAAAATGAATCACTTCACATTTATCTAGGTTGAACTCCATCTGCCACTTCTCAGCCTAGTTCTGCATCCTGTCAATGTCCTGTTGTAACCTGCAACAGCCCTCAACGCCATCTACAACTCCACCAACCTTCGTGTCATCGGCAAACTTACTAACCCACCCTTCCACTTCCTCATCCAATGCATTTATAAAAACCAAAAAGAGCAGAGGCCCCAGAACAGATCCCTGCGGGACACCATTGGTCACCGACCTCCAGGCGGAATACATTCCATCCAATACCACTCGCTGTCTTCTTTCGGCCAGCCAATTCTGTATCCAGACAGCCAGATTTCCCTGTACCCCATGCCCCCAAACTTTCTGAATAAGCCTACCATGGGGAACGTTATCAAATGCCTTACTGAAATCCATATACACCTCATCCACTGCCCGACCTTCATCAATGTGTCTCATCACATCCTCAAAGAATTCAATGAGACTTGTGAGGCATGACCTGCCCCTCACAAAGCCATGCTGACTATCTTTAATCAAACTATGTTTTTCTAAATAATCAAAGATCCTAGCTTTCAGAATCCTTTCCAGTATTTTGCTCACCAGACGTAAATTCCCAGGGATTTCCCGATTCCCTTTCTTGAACAGTGGAACAACATTTGCCTCCCTCCAATCATCCTGTACTACTCCAGTGGAGAGTGGAGGATGCAAAGATCATCACCAACGGCGTAGCAATCTCCTCCCTCGCTTCCCGTAGTAACCTTGGTTATATCCCGTCAGGCCCAGGGGACTTATCTATCCTGATGCTTTTCAAAATTTCCAGCACATCCCCCTTCTTAAATTCAAACTGTGCAAGTCTATTAACCTGGTTCAAGCTGTTCTCATGAGCAACATGGCCCCTCTCTCTTAACATAGAACATAGAACAGTACAGCACAGAACAGGCCCTTCGGCCCTCGATGTTGTGCCGAGCATTATCCGAAACCAAGATCAAGCTATCCCACTCCCTGTCATTCTGGTGTGCTCCATGTGCCTATCCAATAACCGCTTGAAAGTTCCTAAAGTGTCCGACTCCACTATCACAGCAGGCAGTCCATTCCACACCCTAACCACTCTGAGTAAAGAACCTACCTCGGACATCCGTCCTATATCTCCCACCCTGAACCGTATAGTTATGCCCCCTTGTAATTCTTGTGAATACTGAAGCAAACTATTCATTTACGGCCTCCCCTATCTCCTCAGACTCTAGGCACAAGTTCCCTCCACTATCCCTGATCGGCCCTACTCTCACTCTGATCATCCTCTTATTTCTCACATAAGTGTAGAACGCCTTGGGGTTTTCCCTAATCCTTCCCGCCAGGGCTTTTTCATACCCCCTTCACGCTCTACTAAGTCTATTTTTGAGTTCCTTCCTGGCTACCTTGTAACCCTCTAGAGCCGTGCCAGATCTTTGCTTCCTCAACTTTACATAAACTTCCTTCTTCCTCTTGACTAGAAGCTCCACTTCTCTTGTCACCCAAGGCTCCTTCACCTTACCATTCCTTCCTCGTCTCAGTGGGACAAAACTATCCAGCACTCGCAGCAAATGCTCCTTAAACTCCCACATTACTGTTGTGCATTTGCCCAAGAACAACTGTTCCCACTTTATGCTCCTCAGCTCCTGTCTAATAGCAGTATAATTTCCTCTCCCCCAATTAAATACCTTCCCATTCTGTCTGTTCCTATCCCTCTCATGACTGTGGTAAAGGTCAAGGAGTTGTGGTCAGTGTCACCGAAATGCTCTCCCACCGAGACATCTGACACCTGGCCTGGTTCGTTGCCAAGCACCAAATCCAATATGGCTTCCCCCTAGTCGGCCTATCTACATATTGAGTCAGGAATCCTTCCTGTACACACCTGACAAAATCTGCTCCATCTAAACCATTTGCAGTAAGGAGGTTCCAGTCAATATTAGGGAAGTTGGAGTCACCCATGACAACAACTCTGTTACTTCTGCACCTTTCCAAGATCTGCCGCCCAATCTGTTCCTCCACCTCTCTACTGCTATTGGGGGGGGGGGGGGGGGGGGGGTGTCTATAGAAAACTCCGAATAAAGTGACTGCTCCTTTCTTGTTTCTGACTTCCACCCATACTGACTCAGTAGACAACCCCTCGACTACGTCCTTTTCTGCAGCTGTGATGAACAGTGCCGCTCCCCTTTCTCTTTTACCTCCCTCCCTATTCTTCTTAAAACATCGAAACCCCGGAACATCTAACAACCGTTCCTGCCTGTGAAATCCATGTCTCCGTAATGGTCACAACATCGTAGTTCCAAGTACTGATCCATGCTCTAAGTTCATCTCCCTTATTCCTGACACCCTTTGCATTGAAACAGACACCCATTTAACCCATTCCACCGAATGCAACTTTGCCTTATCAACTGTCCATCCTTCCCCACAGACTTGCTGCATACTATTTCTGCCTGTTCAACAGTTACCCTATCCTCTGCTCCATAGCTCTGGTTCCCATCTCCCGCAATACTAGTTTAAACCCTCCCGAAGACGGTATACAGTTATAGTGATAGACCTGTACCCACCAGTACAGAGCTACAGTGTTACACAGCGACACACAGTGTTAAGTGGCACTACCACCGTGCTAGAAGGGATAGGCTTTGAACAGATCTAGCAACCCAAGACTGGGCTTCCATAAGGCGCTGTGGGCCATCAGCAGCAGCAGAATTGTATTCAACCACAATCTGCAACCTCATGGCATATCCCCAGCTCTACCATTACCACCAAGCCAGGGATGAACATCAGGCACACCGAAAAATGAGGTGTCAACCTGGTGAAGCTACAACACAGGACTACTTGTGTGCCAGACAGCATTAGCAGCAAGTAATAGACAGAACTAAGTGATTCCACAACAAACACATCAGATCTAAGCTCTGCAGTCCTGCCACATTCAGCTGTGAAGGTGGAGGACAATTAAACAACTCACTGAAGGAGGAGGCTCCACAAATATCCACATCTTCAATGATGGAGGAGCCCAGCACATATGTGTAAAAGACAAGGCCAAAGCATTCGCAACAATCTTCAGCCAGAAGTGGTGAGTTGATGATCCATCTTGATCTCCTCCGGAGGTCCCCAGCATAACAGATGTCAGTCTTCGGTCAATACGATTCACTCCACGTGATATCAAGAAACGGCTGAAGGCACTGGACACTGCAAAGGCTATGGGCCCTGACAATATTCTGCCAATAATACTGAAGACTTGTGCTCCAGAATTTGCCGCACCCCTAGCCAAGCTGTTCCAGCACAGCTACAACACTGGCATCCACCCAGCAATGTGGAAAATTGCCCAGGTGTGAAACAGGACAAAAGCAACTCAGTCAATTACCGCCTTACCAGTCTCCTCTCCATCATCAGCAACAGTGCTATCAAGCGGCACTTACTCAGCACTAACCTGCTCATGGACACTCAGTTTGGGTTCCGCCAGGGTCACTAATCTCGAGATCTCATTACAGCTTTGGTTCAAACATGGACAAAAGAGCTGAATGCCAGAGGTGAGAGTGACTACAAATGACATCAAAGCAGCATTTGACCGAGGATGGCATCAAGGAGCTCAAGCTAAACTGGAGTCAATGGGAATCAGGAGAAAGCTCTCCGCTGATTGGAATCATACCTGGCACAAAGGAAGATGGTTGTGGTGTTTGGAGGTCAATCATCTCAGCTCCAGGACATCACAGCAGAAGTTCCTCAGGGTAGTGTCCTAGGCCCATTCGTGACTCCTCAGACACTGAAGCAGCCCATGTCCAAGTGCAGCAAGTGGACAATATCCAGGCTTTGGTTGCCAAGTGGCAAGTTACATTCGCACCACACAGGTGCCAGGCAATGACCATCTCCTACAAGAGAGGATCTAACCACTGCCCCTTGACATTCAATGGCATTACCATCACTGAATCCTCAACAATCAACATCCTGGGGGCTTACCATTGATCAGAAACTGAACTGGACTGGCCAAATTAATACTGTGGCTACCAGGGCAGGTCAAAGGCTGGAATCCTATGGCGAATAACTCACCTTCTGACCCCCCCCAAAGTCTGTCCAGCATTGTCTTCTTGAACCGCTTCAGTCCTTGAGGTATAGGTACACCCACTGTGCTGTTATGGAGGGAGTTCCAGAATGTTGCCCCAGCGACAGTGAAGGAACAACGATATATTTCCAAGTCAGGATGGTAACTTGGAGGGGAACTTCCAGGTACTAGGGTTCCCACGTATCTGCTGCTGAGGGCAGCACAGTGGCGCAGTAGGTTAGCACTGCTGCCTCACGGCACCGAGGTCCCAGGTTCGATTCCGGCTCTGGGTTACTGTCCGTGTTGTGTTTGCACATTCTCCCTGTGTTTCCGTGGGTTTCACCCCACAACCCAAAGGTGTGCAGACTAGGTTGCTTGGCCATGCTAAATTGCTCTTAATTGGAAAAAATGAATTGGCTACTCTAAATTTATTTTAAAAAACATATCTGCTGCTCTTGGCCTTCTAGATGATAGTGGTCTTGGGTTTGGAAGGTGCTGTCTAAGGAACCTTGGTGAGTTACTGCAGTGGATCTCGTACATGGTACACACGACTGCCACTGTTCGTCAGTGGTGGAGGGTTTGAATGTTTGTGGAAGGGGATGCAATCAAGCGGGCTGCTTTGTCCTGGATGGTTTCCAGCATCTTGAGTGTTGTTGGAGCTGCACTCATCCAGGCAAGTGGAGAGTATTGCATTACACTCCTGACTTGTGTCTTGGAAATGGTGGACAGGGTTTGGGGGGGGCAAGTGGTGAGTCACATGCCATAGGATTCCTCGCCTTTGAACTTGTCCTCATGTAGCCACAGTATTAATATGGCTAATCCTGCTCAGTTTCTGATCAATGGTAACCCCCAGGATGCTGATAGTGGGGGATTCACCGATGGTAATGCCATTGAATGTCATGGGACGATGGTTAGATCTTGTCACTTGTCAGCCCAAGCCTGGATATTGTCCAGGTATTGCTGCATTTGGACATGGACTGCTTCATTCTCTGACGAGGCGTGGATGGTGCCAAATGTTGTGCACTCAAAAGCAAACATCCCCTCTATTGACCTTATGATATAAGGGACGTCATTGATGAAGCAGCTGAAGATGGTTGGTCCTAGGACACCACCCTGAGGAACTTACGCAGTGATTGACGTCAACCACCACAACCGTCTTCCTTTGTGCCAGGTATGACTCCAATCTGCGAATAGCTTTCCCCGATTCCCATCGACTCCAGTATAGCTAGGGCTCCATGATGCCATACTCGGTCAAATGCTGCTTTGATGTCAAGGGCAGTAACTCTCACCTCACCTCAGGCATTCAGCTCTTTTGTCCATGTTTGAACAAAGCTGTAACGAGGTCAGCAGCTGAGACACCCTGGCGGAACCCAAACTGAATGTCCGTGAGTGTCACTTGATAGCTCTGTTGATGACTTCTTCTACCACTTTGCCGATGATGGAGAGTAGACTGAAAGGGCGGTAATTGGCTGTGTTGCATTTGTCCTGTTTCTTGTGTACAGGACACACCTGGGCAATTTTCCACATTGCTGGGTAGATGCCAGTGTTGTAACTACGGAACAGCATGGCTAGAGGTTCGGCAAGTTCTGGAGCACAAGTCTTAAGTACTATTGCTGGAATATTGTCAGAGTCCATAGCCTTTGCAGGATCCAGTGCCTTCAGCCATTTCTTGATATCATGTGTAGTGAATCGTATTGGCTGAAGACTGACATCTGTGATGTCGGGGACCTCCGGAGGAGATCGAGATGGATCATCCACTCGGCATTTCCAGCAGAGGATTGTTGCGAATGCCTCAGCCTTGTCTTTTGCACATATGTGCTGGGCTCCTCCATCATTGAGGATGTGGATATTTGTGGAGCCTCCTCCTTCAGTGAGTTGTTTAATTG
This sequence comes from Scyliorhinus torazame, assembly GCF_047496885.1. Taxonomy (NCBI): domain Eukaryota; kingdom Metazoa; phylum Chordata; class Chondrichthyes; order Carcharhiniformes; family Scyliorhinidae; genus Scyliorhinus; species Scyliorhinus torazame. The sequence goes on along the minus strand of NC_092720.1, from coordinate 120,537,119 downwards.
TCCTCCACCTTCACAGCTGGATGTGGCAGGACTGCAGAGCTTAGATCTAATGCGTTCATTGTGGAAGCACTTAACCTCTATTACTTGCTGATTATGCTGTTTGGCACACAAGTAAACCTGTGTTGTAGCTTCACCAGGTCGGAACCTCATTTTTTGGTATGCCTGATGTTACTCCTGGCATGCTCTTCTGCACTCTTCATTGAACCACGGTTGATCCCCTGGCTTGGTGGTAATGGTAGAGTGGGCAATACGCCAGGCCAGGAGATTGCAGATTGTGGCTGAATACAATTTTGCTGCTGTTGATGGCCCACAGCGCCTCATGGATGCCGATGTCTTGAGTTGCTAGATCTGTACGGATGAACGGACATCGCTCAACAATCGCCAGGCCTGAATGATCCCTTCCAGTCGGGGAACACTTCAGCAGTCAAGGGCATTCAGCCACTGATCTCTGGGTAAGCGTTCTCCAAGGCGGCCTTCAGGACGCACAACACAAAATCGCTGAGCAGAAACTTATAGCCAAGTTCCGCACACATGAGTACGGCCTCAACCGGGACCTTGGATTCATATCGCATTACATTAATCCCCCACAATCTAGTCTGGGCTTGCGAAATCCTACCAACTGTCTTGTCTTGAGACAATTCACACCTCTTTAACCTGGGGTTACCCCCATCTCTGGAAAGACTTATTTACCTGCAAATGCTCATATTCAAAGCATTGTCTTGCATCTTTGACTTTGTCTGTATATATGTTTCTGGAACATACCTCTTCATTCACCTGAGGAAGGAGCAGTGCTCCAAAAGCTAGTGTTTGAAACAAACCTGTTGGACTTTAACCTGGTGTTGTAAGACTTCTTACTGTGTTATATAGTGACAGACCTGTACCCACCAACACTGTACTGTAGTGTTAGTGACAGACCTGAACTCACCAGCACTTCATTGTAGCGTTATAGTGACACACCTGTACTCATGAGTACAACACTGTGGTATGATAGTGAGAGACCTGTACATACCAACATGGCACTATAGTGTTATACAGTGACAGACTGTACCCACAGTACTGCACTGTGTTATATAGTGACAGACCTGTACTCACCAATACTGCACTGTAGTATTATAGTGACAGACCTGAACCCACCAGCACTGAACTGTAATGTTATATACATCAAGAGCCATACTCAGCAGGGCTGTAACACCGTGTTTTACAGTGACACACCTGTACTCATACTGCCCCCTAGTGTTTTACAGTGACAGACCTGTACGTAAGCTGCCCCAGTGTTAAGCAGTAATAGATGTGTATACATATGGTCCCTCCAGTGTGACCTGGATTTGTACCCATCGTCTCCTAGTATCATACTGTGAGATTTGTACCCATCAATATTCTATTGCAGGGTTGTACAGCTCAAAGCGATGCATTCAGATACCCCAATTGTGCTGCAGTTCAATTCAAAACCTCAAGACATGCTTGTTAGGTCATTTGAACATTCTGAATTCTCCCTGTGTACCCGAACATGCGCCGGAATGTGGCGACTGGGGGCTTATCACAGTAACTTCATTGCAGTGTTAATGTAAACCTACTTGCAACAATCAAGATTATTATATGCCACTATTGCTTTCAATGAAATCCTTGTATAGCCCTACTCAGTGTTCACCAGCTGAATTCTTACTGCAGTGTTATTTGGGCACTAAATCAAGCTGGAGAAATATAGGAATAAATGGTTCTCCCTCAGAGATCCTTCACAACTCGACAACATAAATTAAGGGCAGAGGCGAGATGGGAAAACCTGTGTGGGGGTAAGAATTGGAAATAACCTTAACCACACTAGAAACTGCAGTATAATAGGAGTCACCAGGAGCATTACATATTCTCTTGTTCACTTATAAATACTTGGGAGGATACCAGCTGGTACCATATTCCTGTGTCCTGTCATCAGGTGCTAGGCAGTGAAAGTGTAATATAATTTAGTGCTCGTTGAAAACGGCTGCATTGAATCATCGAGACATGCAGCACCAGGAGACGACCATTCAGACTACTGTGCCCCGGGCTCTTTGAAAGTCTTAGGGAATTAGTCCCATTCATCACTCTCCGCTTCCATAGTCCTGCAGGATATGTAGCAGAGGAAGCAATAATTCAATTTTTAAACTCAAGGAACAGAAAATGTGCTGAATAAACATTTACTATTTGACAAAAAGGTTTGTTTTTAAACTAATGCATTGAACTTGACCCTGTTAAAGTTCCACAAGCTGTGACACCATCTCAGGATCAAAACTGATATAAGACTGACCAAATAATAAATTCTTGCGATATAAGCACTGCACCATCTAACTGGGCATATAGACATTGCAATCTGAAAGGGTTCTGTAGAAAACCAAATACCAGCAAGTGAGAGACAGGGACAAAGGTTCTGGACTCATTCCATTTATTTTGATCCTCTTCTTTGGCTCACTCCGTGCTTAGGATAATGTAGCCCATCAATCTGGTCTGAACTCAATCTCCAATCTCGTCATTTTCTTTGCTACCCAGTCAGCATTCTTCACACTAAATGGCCTTTCTAAATCTCAAGGGCAATCAGCTGCTCTTTAAATCACATCTCGCATGTCCGCTCAAGTGCAAGGTTGCTGGTTGTACAAACTCTCCCTGCACCATTTCTCCAAGGTACAAACCATCAAACATGTCCCTTGTTTCTTTTTTTCTCTCAATGGTGATGACTGGGTTCATTTCCCCAGGCATCCTTACTTATCTAGAATGTTAAACCGCTGTTATTCCCTTTCTCTGAATGAATTTGAGTGCAGTAACGTAGAGGGTCGTAGTGCCCTGACTTTACAGCACTGCATACAGCTTCAAACCTGAACAAGTGACCCCTAAAATACTGTTCAGGAAATGTCTCTTCCATAAAAATGTTATTTCTTCCATCCCTGGAGAGACAGGAAGAAACAGCATAATTTTCTCATGTCACAAACCATCTGTTTGCTGTTAAGTTTGGGTTTAAAAAAAATTAAATGGTCAATTATTCTTTTCAACTCAGATTTTGTCTGCATGTTTGATTGGTGTCCGACACTAAAAGTAACTGGGGAGACCAGTGGCTGGTGTGGATGGAGATGCCGGGCGTAATCTAATGGAAAGGTTTTTAAGTGTGGGAGCGAACCGGAACTGCCGACTGTTTCCTGACAGCCGACCGACGAGGCCATCACTGTAATCCAACGTTATTTAGGGCACTTAATTAACGGGCTGCACGCTGGAAATAACTGCCCCACCAGCTGATTCGCGTGGACACGATCAGCAGCTCCCTGCTAACGAGGGTGAGCAGCTCTTTAACCGATCCCGCAGAACAAACCACAGACAGCACGCAGCCATGTAAGTGTGTGGGCCAGCCCCATGTTTTGGTGATGTCAACCTGGTCCAATTGTTGGACAGGGGAATCCAGACGGGAAAACCTGTTCCACCGAAGGGTCAGTCACAAAGCAGCCAGTACTAGCAGCAGGCAGTGGCAGCTAGTGCAGGGCGTGTAACCAGGATGACCGCCACCAAGCTTAACAACCTCCACCGGGTCACGAGTGAGTTGGCATCAGCGCCCCGGCACCGGTCCCGCCTGCAGCGTCTGCCAACCCCACACCCCCAGGACAGGCCTGTGGTTGGCACCCAACATCCCATCCACCATAAACCGCACCTGTGCCCCAGCACCCACACCATGCCCAGTTGCGGTGCTCACGTTTGAACCCCCCACCCCAATGCATGAAGAATGCAGCTCACGATGCCCTCTCTTTGACCCCACAGGAGAACTTGGCCCACAACAGACCAGACGGGCTGGCCAACACTGGACGGGATGCTCTGCCTGACTCTAGCTTCAGTGGATGGAGATTCAGTCTCTGACCCTGGCTACAGTGGATAGGACTGCAGTGACTGACCCTGGCTGCAGTGGATAGGACTTCAGTGTCTGACCCTAGCTCCTTTGGATAGGACTGCAGAGTCTGGCCCTGGCCGCAATGGATGGAGATTCAGTGTCTGACCCTGGCTGCAGTGGATGGAGATGCAGTGTCTGACCCTGGCTACAGTGGATGGAGTTGCAGTCTGACCCTGGCCACAGTGGATAGGACTGCAATGTCTGACCCTGGCTGCAGTGGATGGAGATTCAGTGTCTGACTCTGGCTACAGTGGATGGAGTTGCAGTGTCTGACCCTGGCTCCTTTGGATAGGACTGCAGTGACTGACCCTGGCTGCAGTGGATAGAGATGCAGTGTCTGACCCTGGCTTCTATGGATAGGACTGCAGTGTCTGACCCTGGCTGCAGTGGATAGGGATGTAGTGTCTGTACCTGGCTGCAGTGGATGGAGATGCAGTGTTTCACCGTGGTTGCAGTGGATGGAGATGCAGTGTTTCACCCTGGCCGCAATGGATGGAGATGCAGTGTTTCACCCTGGCCGCAGTGGATGGAGATGCAGTGTTTCACCCTGGCTGCAATAGATGGAGATGCAGTGTTTCACCCTGGCTGCAATAGATGGAGATGCAGTGTTTCACCCTGGCTGCAATAGATGGAGATGCAGTGTTTCACCCTGGCTGCAATAGATGGAGATGCAGTGTTTCACCCTGGCTGAATTGGCAGCAGCTGCTGTGGCGATGTTCGAGCAGGGTTCACATTTGTTCCATTTCAGTGAACAAGAAATAAATAGGAACTGAATGGAATCAACACTGCATGATAAGTACATTGAGAAATCTAATTTTACACCAGGAATGCTTTCAAACATTTCCCATTTAGTTACTGCATGGGAGAGTGATTGAATGGAATTACTCGGAGTAACAGGTAGGAAATGCCGGCGTCTGTAACTGCCTGCGGTATTTAACGTCTTGGATTCGTTGCTCTTTTCCTACTTCCATGTATAAAGGTAGGTTGCAGCAAGTTCTGCTAAACCACATGATAACCCAGTTCAGTGCAATGCCACCCTATTATTTTCTCCAGTACGTCAGGTTATATCCTCAGAACTGATCTCAAACAGAGATAGTTATATTTCTCCCGCTCAAATTATTGTTTGAATATCGATGTACATGTCTGTCACCAGAAAGTTTTCTGTACAGCCAGCGATTTGTTTTTGCATAATGAGCAAGCTGCGGTTCCACAGTCCATCATCGTTCTCCAACTGTTTTGGACAATTGTACAATCATTTGTACATGCTGTTTTGTACAGTCAAGGTACTCAGGACAGTACCTGTACAAAGTATTCAGCAGAGCACCTGTACAGTCATAGATTTAATACAGACTACCTGGATATTCACAATATTCAGCACAGAGTACATATACAGTCACAGGACTGGAGTGTCAAAATATACAGTAGCGAGTACCTGAACAGACACAGTATACAGCAAAGTACATGGACAGTCAGTGTGCAGCAGAGAGTGCACTGACAGCAGCGAGTACATTGACAGCAGTGAGTACATCGACAATCAGTGTGCAGCAGAGAGTACCTGTAAAGTCAGAGTACAGCAAAGTACATGGACAGTCACAGTATACAGCAGAGTACCTGTACAGATACAGTATACAGAAGAGAGTACCAGTAGTCACAGATTACAGCAGAGAATACATGTACAGTCACAGTATATAGCAGAGCACATGTACAGTCATAGTGCACAGCAGAGTACACATTGACAGTCAGTATACAGCAGAGTGCCTATACAGTCACAGTATACAGCAGAGAGTACCAGTGCAGTCACAGTATACAACAGAGAGTACCTGACCGGACACAGTATACAGCAAAGTACATGGACAGTCACAGTAGACAGCAGAGAGAACTTGTACAGTTGCAGTATACAGCAGAGGGTACCTGTACAGTCATAGTATACAGCAGAGAGAACCTGTATGGTCACAGTAGACATCAGAGGGTACCTGTACAGTCACAGTAGACAGCAGAGAGTAAAGGGCAGTCACATTTTAAAACAGAGAGTACACTGACAGTCACAGTATACAGCAGGGAGTACCTCTACAGTCACAGCATACAGAGAGTACACTGACAGTTACAGTATATAGCAGAAAGTACCTGTATAGTAACAGTATATAGCAGGGAGTACCTCTACAGTCACTGCATACAGAGAGTACACTGACAGTCACAGTATTCAGCAGAGAGTACATGCACAGTCGCAGTATACGTCAGAGAGTGCATGACAGTCACAGTATTCAGGATATCTGTCCAGTCATAGTATTCAGGATATCAGTACAGTCACAGTATTCAGGATATCTGTACAGTCACAGTATTCAGAATACCTGTGCAGTCACAGTATTCAGAATGCTTGTGCAATCACAGTATTCAGGATACCTGTGCAGTCACAGTATTCAGAATACCACTACAGTCACAGTATTCAGAATACTTGTACAGTCACAGCATTCAGGGAATCTGTACAGACACAGTATTCAGAGTACCTGTAGTCACAGTATTCAGAGTGCCTGTACAGTCACAGTATGCAGAGTATCTGTACAGTCACAGTATTCAAGGTAGCTGTACAGTCACAGTATTCAGATTGCCTTCATAGTTACAGTATTCAGATTACCTGTACAGTCACAGCATTCAAGGTAGCTGTACAGTCACAGGATTCAAGGTAGTTGTACAGTCACAGTATGCAGGTTATCTGTACAAACATAGAACATAGAAAATACAGCACAGAACAGGCCCTTCGGCCCACGATGTTGTGCCGAACCTTTGTCCTAGATTAATCATAGATTATCATTGAATTTACAGTGCAGGAGGAGGCCATTCGGCCCTTTGAGTCTGCACCGGCTCCTTCAGTCATTGTATTCAGAGTACCTGTACAGTCACAGTATTCAGGGTACCTGTATAGTCACAGTATTCAAGGTATCTGTACAGTCACAGCATTCAGGGTACCTGTACAGTCACTATATTCAGAGTACCTGTACAGTCACAGTATGCAAGGTCGCTGTACAGTCACAGTATTCAGATTGCCTGCATAGTTACAGTATTCAGATTATCTGTACAGTCGCAGCATTCAAGGTAGATGTACAGTGACAGTATTCAAGGTAGCTGTCCAGTCACAGTATTCAGGATATCTGTACAGTCACAGTATTCAGAATACTTGTACGGTCACAGCATTCAGGGAATCTGTACAGTCACAGTATTCACAATACCTGCACAGTTACAGTATTCAGAGTACCTATACTGTCACAGTATTCAGAGTGCCTGTACAGTCACAGTATGCAGGGTACCTGTACAGTCACAGTATGCAGGGTTTCTGTACAGTCACATTATTCAAGGTAGCTGTACAGTCACAGTATTCAGATTGCCTGTACAGTCACAGTATTCAGATTACCTGTAGTCACAGTATTCAAGGAAGCTGTACAGTGACAGTATTCAAGGTAGCTGTACAGTCACAGTATTCAGAGTATCTGCACAGTCACAGTATTCAGAGTACCTGTACAGTCACAGTATTCAGAGTACCTTTACAGTCACAGTATTCGGGGTACCTGTACAGTCACAGTATGCAGGGTTTCTGTACAGTCACATTATTCAAGGTAGCTGTACAGTCACTGTATTCAGATTGCCTGTACAGTCACAGTATTCAGATTACCTGTAGTCACAGTATTCAAGGAAGCTGTACAGTGACAGTATTCAAGGTAGCTGTACAGTCACAGTATTTAGGGTATCTGCACAGTCACAGTATTCAGAGTACCTGTACAGTCACAGTATTTAGGGTATCTGCACAGTCACAGTATTCAGAGTACCTGTACAGTCACAGTATTCAAGGTAGCTGTACAGTCACAGTATTCAGAATACCAATACAGTCACAGTATGCAGAGTATCTGAACAGTCACAGTATTCAAGGTAGCTGTACAGTCACAGTATTCAGATTGCCTGCATAGTTACAGTATTCAGATTACCTGTACAGTCACAGCATTCAAGGTAGCTGTACAGTCACAGCATTCAAGGGAGCTGTACAGTGACAGTATTCAAGGTAGCTGTCCAGTCACAGTATTCAGGATATCTGTAGTCACAGTATTCAGAATACCTGTGCAGTCACAGTATGCAGGTTATCTGTACAGTCATAGTATTCAAAGTACCTGTACAGTCACAGTATTCAGGGTATCTGTACAGTCACAGTATTCAAGGTATCTGTACAGTCACAGTATTCAAGGTATCTGTACAGTCACAGCATTCAGGGTACCTGTACAGTCACTATATTCAGAGTACCTGTACAGTCAGCATTCAAGGTAGCTGTACAGTCACAGGATTCAAGGTAGCTGTACAGTCACAGGATTCAAGGTAGTTGTACAGTCACAGGATTCAAGGTAGCTGTACAGTCACAGGATTCAAGGCAGTTGTACAGTCACAGTATGCAGGTTATCTGTACAGTCATAGTATTCAGAGTACCTGTACAGTCACAGTATTCAGGGTATCTGTACAGTCACAGTATTTAAGGTATCTGTACAGTCACAGCATTCTGGGTACCTGTACAGTCACTACATTCAGAGTACCTGTACAGTCACAGTATTCAAGGTAGCTGTACAGTCACAGTATTCAGATTGCCTGCATAGTTACAGTAGTCAGATTACCTGTACAGTCACAGCATTCAAGGGAGCTGTACAGTGACAGTATTCAAGGTAGCTGTCCAGTCACAGTATTCAGGACATCTGTACAGTCACAGTATTCAGAATACCTCTGCAGTCACAGTATGCAGATTATCTGTACAGTCATAGTATTCAAAGTACCTGTACAGTCACAGTATTCAGGGTATCTGTACAGTCACAGTATTCAAGGTATCTGTACAGTCACAGCATTCAGGGTACCTGTACAGTCACTATATTCAGAGTACCTGTACAGTCAGTATTCAAGGTAGCTGTCCAGTCACAGTATTCGGAATACCTGTGCAGTCACAGTATTCAGAATACTTGTACGGTCACAGCATTCAGGGAATCTGAACAGTCACAGTATTCACAGTACCGGCACAGTCACAGTATTCAGAGTACCTCTACTGTCACAGTATTGAGAGTGCCTGTACAGTCACAGTATGCAGGGTATCTGTACATTCACACGATGCAGAGTATCTGTACATTCACAGTATGCAGGGTTTCTGTACAGTCACATTATTCATGGTAGCTGTACAGTCACAGTATTTAGATTGCCTGTATAGTCACAGTATTCAGATTACCTGTAGTCACAGTATTCAAGGAAGCTGTACAGTGACAGTATTCAAGGTAGCTGTACAGTCACAGTATTTAGGGTATCTGCACAGTCACAGTATTCAGAGTACCTGTACAGTAACAGTGTTCAAGGTAGCTGTACAGTCACAGTATTCAGGGTACGTGTACAGTCACAGTATTCAGAGTACCTGTACAGTCACAGTATTCAAGGTAGCTGTACAGTCACAGTATTCAGAGTATCTGCACAGTCACAGCGTTCAGAGTACCTGTACAGTCACAGTATTCAGAGTACCTGTACAGTTACAGTATTCAGAGTACCTGTACAGTCACAGTATTTGGGGTACCTGTACAGTCACAGTATTCAAAGTACCTGTACTGTCACAGTATTAAGAGTGTCTGTACAGTCAGTATTCAAGGTAGCTGTACAGTCACAGTATTCGGAATACCTGTGCAGTCACAGTATTCAGAATACTTGTACGGTCACAGCATTCAAGGAATTTGTACAGTCACAGTATTCACAATACCTGCACAGTCACAGTATTCAGAGTACCTGTACTGTCACAGTATTCAGAGTGCCCGTACAGTCACAGTATGCAGGGTACCTGTACAGTCACAGTATGCAGGGTTTCTGTACAGTCACATTATTCAAGGTAACTGTACAGTCACAGTATTCAGATTGCCTGTACAGTCACAGTATTCAGATTACCTGTAGTCACAGTATTCAAGGAAGCTGTACAGTGACAGTATTCAAGGTAGCTGTACAGTCACAGTATTTAGGGTATCTGCACAGTCACAGTATTCAGAGTACCTGTACAGTAACAGTATTCAGAGTACCTGTACAGTCACAGTATTCAAGGTAGCTGTACAGTCACAGTATTCAGTGTATCTGCCCAGTCACAGTATTCAGAGTACCTGTACAGTCACAGTATTCAGAGTACCTTTACAGTCACAGTATTCGGGGTACCTGTACAGACACAGTATTCAGAGTACCTGTACAGTCACAGTATTCAGAGTGCCTGTACAGTCACAGTATGCAGAGTATCTGAACAGTCACAGTATTCAAGGTAGCTGTACAGTCACAGCATTCAGATTGCCTGCATAATTACAGTATTCAGATTACCTGTACAGTCGCAGCATTCAAGGTAGCTGTATGGTGACAGTATTCAAGGTAGCTGTACAGTCACAGGATTCAAGGTAGCTGTACAGTCACAGGATTCAAGGTAGCTGTACAGTCACAGGATTCAAGGTAGTTGTACAGTCACAGTATGCAGGTTATCTGTACAGTCATAGTATTCAGAGTACCTGTACAGTCACAGTAATCAGGGTATCTGTAGTCACAGTATTCAAGGTATCTGTACAGTCACAGCATTCAGGGTGCCTGTACAGTCACAGTATTCAAGGTAGCTGTAAAGTCACAGTATTCAGATTGCCTGCATAGTTACAGTATTCAGATTACCTGTACAGTCACAGCATTCAAGGGAGCTGTACAGTGACAGTATTCAAGGTAGCTGTCCAGTCACAGTATTCAAGATATCTGTACAGTCACAGCATTCAGGGTACCTGTACAGTCACTATATTCAGAGTACCTGTGTAGTCAGTATTCAAGGTAGCTGTACAGTCATAGTATTCGGAATACCTGTGCAGTCACAGTATGCAGGTTATCTGTACAGTCATAATATTCAAAGTACCTGTACAGTCACAGTATTCAGGGTATCTGTACAGTCACAGGATTCAAGGTATCTGTACAGTCACAGCATTCAGGGTACCTGTACAGTCACTATATTCAGAGTACCTGTGTAGTCAGTATTCAAGGTAGCTGTACAGTCACAGTATTCGGAATACCTGCACAGTCACAGTATTCAGAGTACCTGTACTGTCACAGTATTCAGAGTGCCTGTACAGTCACAGTATGCAGGGTATCTGTACATTCACAGTATGCAGAGTATCTGTACATTCACAGTATGCAGAGTATCTGTACATTCACAGTATGCAGGGTTTCTGTACAGTCACAGTATTCAAGGTAGCTGTACAGTCACAGTATTCAGATTGCCTGTACAGTCACAGTATTCAGATTACCTGTAGTCACAGTATTCAAGGAAGCTGTACAGTCACAGTATTCAAGGTAGCTGTACAGTCACAGTATTTAGGGTATGTGCACAGTCACAGTATTCAGAGTAACTGTACAGTCACAGTATTCAAGGTAGCTGTACAGTCACAGTATTCAGAGTACCTGTACAGTCACAGTATTCAGAGTACCTGTACAGTCACAGTATTCAGAGTACCTTTACAGTCACAGTATTCGGGGTACCTGTCCAGTCACAGTATTCAAAGTACCTGTACTGTCACAGTATTCAGAGTGTCTGTACAGTCACAGTATTCAGGATATCTGTACAGTTCAGTGAGTATTTTTTGGATTTAATCCCCTGTAGAGGCCCTAACATATATGATATATAAACACATTACTATGATATTATACAAATAATATATCATAGAGAGATATATGAATAGTGTGCCAAAGAGAAATTACAGATAACATCACAAATTAAGAGTACAGATTGCTTGTCAAAAATAAAAAATCAAGGACCCCAGATACACATTGAGGGGATGGTGGTGCATTGCTGATATCACTGGAGCAGTTATCCAGCTGTTTAGGGCCCAGGATCATGCTCCGGGGATATTGGTTTAAATGTCACCAGCAGCTAGGGGAATTCAAATCATTATTAAATCTGGCCCATGGCAAATATATATTTTTTTGAAAAAACTTTATGGATTTTGGCATGAGATATCAAAATTTTGCAGAATATCAAAAACAATAACCACCAAAATAATAACAGCCAATTTCCTTACATTATTTACATTGGTGTGTATCATACATTTTTTAAAGTGTTCTTATTGGGTACATTTGTATTTACAATTACTGCCCAAACTCTTTACATTGTTTATAATGACATTTGTTTTGGAGGTTTTGTTTCCTGCTTGATTTCTCGAGGGAGGTTAGGATGGTCCGCCTTCCCGGTTTGACACGTGGGGGAGTGATCCGTATCCCCTCCTGCGAATGGCCTTCCTTCCCATTTCTCTTCTGCTTTATGCAAGCTCCTTTTCATCCTGGCGGTGCTCCCACCCACCTTCCTTTCCTTCTCTACCCCTCCCTTCTATACTGCTCCACTCCCGCCCTGCCAGCTTGTTGCTGGTTGCAAACAGGTCTGCAGAGGTTTGTGAAATTCTTCCAAATTTCATGAAATCTCTCCTCAGACCCCCCCCCTTATCGAACATTTTATCTTTTCTAGTTTCAGGAACTCGGCCAGGTCTGAGAGCCACTCCGAGGCTCTGGGTGGCGCTGCCGACTTCCAATTTAGCAGGAGTCGCTGCCTGGTGATCAGTGAGCTGGTGGCCAGGACGTCCGCCCCTTTCCCTGTCCAGCGCTCTGGATGCACTGACACCCCGAAGGTCACCACAGGCTCTATATTGACTCCCACAACCCATAAGGGGCTGGTTTAGCGCATGGCTAAATAGCTGGCTTTTAAAGCAGACCAATGCAGTCCAGCAGCGCGGGTTCAATTCCCGTACCAGCCTCCCTGAACAGGCGCCGGAATGTGGCAACTAGGGGCTTTTCACAGTAACTTCATTTGAAGCCTACTTGTGACAATAAGCGATTCTCATTTCACAACCCGAGACTGGGGCAGGAACAGAACATGTCAGTGTAGTTGGTTGGGCAGGATATGAACATGTGGATGTGGTTGGCTGGGCTCCCCTGACACCACTCACACATGTCCTCCACCTCCGGGAAGAACCCACTCATACGTGTCTTAGTAAGGTGTGCTCTGTGCACCACCTTGAGCTGCATCAGGCTTAGGCCGGTGCCGGAAGAGGTGGAATTAATCCTGTACAGCGCCTCGATACAGAATCCTCCCCCTATCTCCATTCCTAGCTCCTCCTCCCATTTCCACCTGGTCTCGACCAGTGGAGTCCTGAGATTTTCTACGAGTTGCCCATAGATGTCGCCACATTTGCGTGCCCCTAACCGGCCCAGCCCTGCAATTTTTGTCCAGAAATGTGTGTCCGGGTCTCTGGGGGAACGCATTTGTCTCCCTGCGGAGGAAGTCACGCATTTGCAGGTACCTGAGCTCGTTCCTTTTCGGGAGTGGGAGCGTCTCAGAGATTTCCCCCGGGGTCACTAGTCTATCGTCCACGTACATGTCCTTCACTCTCAGTGTCTTTCTGTCCTCCCTCCACGTCCTAAATGTGGCGTGTATCCTTGCCGGTGTATCCTTGCCGGTGTAAACCTATGGTTGTTACAGATGGGGGCCACTATGGACACCTCATCAAGCTTGAAATGGCACCTGAACTGATTCCATGTCCTTAGTGTGGACACTACCACCGGGCTCCTGGAGTATGTGCATGGGGGGGGCGGGAGTGGTGCGGTGGCCAGCGCTCGGAGAGATGTCTCCATGCAGAGGTCTCCTCAAATCGGACCCAGTCCACCTCCACTTCCAGTAGCCACTCCCCCAACCCTTGCCGCGTTTGCCGCCCAGAAGGTTCAGTAGGGCCAGGCCTCCCACATGTCGCCCTCACTGTAAGATGGTCTTGCATACCCTAAGGACTTTTTCCCTTCTCCTTCCTCTCCCCCCACCTCCAACATACACACACACACAAACACAGACAAACGCCATGATTAACTTGTCAACCCTGGTGAAGGAGGATTTGGGCATGAAGATCGGGAGTAATCTGAATACGAAGAGAAACCTCGGCAGCACGTTCATTTTGACCTCTGTACCCTTCCCGATAGCAAAAGATGGAATGAGTCCCATCTTTGCAGGTCCCTCTTCACCTCCTCCACCAAGCTGGAGAGGTTCCACTTGTGGAGCCTCGTCCAGCTGTGGCCCATTTGGATCCCTGGGTACTTGAACTTGGTTTGGATCACTTTATATGGCAGTTCTTCTAGCTGCGCACCTCTCTCTCGGGCGTCCTCCGGGAAGCTTTTGCTCTTTCCCAGGTTTACCTGAGAAGGCACCAAACTCCCCAAGGAGCCCTGTTATCTTTTCCATGCTGACTAGGGGGTTCGACACAGAGGAGCATGTCATCCACATAGAACAGGACTTGATGCTCTCTGCCCCTCTGGGCACCACGCCGTCTAAGGGCGATGGCCAGTGGTTGGATTGCCAGTGCAACAGGCGAGGAGATTATAAGCACCCCTACCTCGTTCCTATGTGCAGCCGAAAGTATTTGGAGCTGGTGCCGTTCGTCTGTACGCTCGCCATAGGAGTGCTGTACAGAAGCTTCACCCACACGGTGAACTCTGCTCCAATTCCAAACTGTTCAAGTACCTCCATGAGGTACCTCCATTCTATTTGATCAAAGGCTTTCTCAGCATCCAGGGAGACGATCCCCTCTGGTGTCCTCTCGCCGGATGGGGTCATTGTCATATTCAGCAGGCATCTGATGTTTGCTGAGAGTTGTCTGCCCTTGACAAACCCGGTCTGATCTTCCATGGTCACTTCTGGCAGGTAGCTCTCCATGCGCCTCACCAGCGCTTTCGCTCGGACTTTTGCATCAGTGTTTAAGAGCGAGATGAGTCTGTACGTCCCACACTCTGTCGGCTCTTTGTCCTTTTTGGGGATCAATGAGATTGAGGCCTGGGCCAGCGTGGGCAGCAAGGCATCTTAGACAGTGAATCATTGAACATCTCCCGCAAGTGCTGCTGCAAATCTTACCGGGAACCCACTGGTCCCGGCACTTTCCCTGACTGCATATAATGAATGCATCCCACAATTTCGCCCAGCTATAGTGGTATTTCCAGCCCGTGTTTCCTGTCCTCCCCCACCACCGGTATATCCAGTCTGTCAAGGAACTGTTCCATCACTGAGTCGTCGCCTCCCACCTCCACCCTGGGTTCGGAGGTGTTTAGCCCTCGGTAAAAGTTTAGAAAGGCCTCGTTGACCTCATTTGGGTCTGCTACCATTCTACCATTTCTGTGTCTAACTTGCTCTCCCTCTTTTGCGGCTGCTTGCTTTCTTAGCTGGTGCGCCAGCATGCGTTTGGCCTTGTCTCCATGTTTGTAGAAGGCCCCTCGATGCCTGGCAGAGCTGGTGGACTGCCTTATTTGTGGAGAGCAGATCAAATTCCATCTGCAGCTTCCTCTCCGCCAGCAGTTCCACAGTTGTGGCCGTGGAGTACCACCGGTCCACCACCAGTATGGAGTCAATCAGCTGCTGCTTGGCTGCTCTTTATTTCACCTCCCTAAGGGTCCCACATACTATGATTTCGCCCCTGGTCACCTTCAGTGCCTCCCAGAATGCGGAGGGTGAGGTTTCAGGTTACATAGCCATCGATGGTTTGGGATATCTTTGTATAGAATTCCTTATCTGCGAGGAGAGCTGTATCCAGCCTCAATGAGGGGGGGGGGGGGCGCGGCGTTGAGCCTGGCCCTTCTCCAGCCTGTTCATCCATATAATGTGGTGCATGGTCAGAGATTATATTCATGAGTCTTCCGTCTTGGAAGCACCCTTTTTCCTACAACAAAAAAAAGACTATACGCGAATAGGCCTTGTGCACATGGGAGGAGGAGGATTCTTTTTCTCTCAAGTGATTGAACCTCCACGACTCTACGCTCCCCATCTGATCTATAAGGCATTCAATTTTCGTGTTATACCTGACGAGAGCCTGTCCTGGAGTTGGATCTGTCCATTGCCAGGTCCTGCATGCAGTTAAAGCCCTCCTCCCCCGCAATGCAAGTCAGTGGGTGTCTCGTGCAGAATTTCGGCCATTGCATTTTTGATGAATTCTGCGTTGTCCCAGTTTGGGGCGTTTATATTTACCAAGACTATCGCGGTTCCTTCCAGGGTCCCGCTGGCCGTAACTATCACACCCCCTGGGTCCGTCACTGTGCTCAGCTCTGTGAATGAAACTGTCCTGTTGATTAGTATGGCTCGGCAGTTTCACGATCATCACCCGCTTCGGTTCCCCAGCCCAGGGCCGCTGCCGAAGCAACCTGTGGGCACGGTCTATCTCCGGAGGCTTGGCGAAGCCCCCTCGCTGACCCCCTTCCCGAGCATCGCTGCTATGTAGTCTGTGGGGTGTCTCCCCTCCATTTCCTTCGGCAGGCCCTCGATTCTCAGGTTTTGCTGACGCGATTGGTTCTCGTGATCGTCAATTTTATCCTCCAGCCCCTTCTGGGTCTTGACCAGCCTGGAGTGCCGCAATCCGGTCTCCTTGGTCCGTGACGGCTTTTTCGAGGTCCCGTGTCGTCGTCTCTTGGGCCTCTAGTCTCCACTTCATTTTGTCCATTGCCTCATGGGGGCCATCGAGGCTTCCACTGTCACCTCGACTGTTGCCAGGAGGTCTTAGTTCATCTCCTCCCCGTGTCTCTGGAGCTCGTGGCGATGAAGCACTCAATTTGTCCATCAGTGCCTGGGTCTGCACTGGGAGCTCTGCTGGGTCGACCCACACGCGGTTCCTTGCTCTGAGGCGGAGGTTTCCCTCCCCTCGTCTCTGCTGGCTTTCAGCTGGACGGCTGATTCTTTCCCATCCTGCTTGGCAGTGCGGTCAATGGGGGGGTTAATCTGGGGGATTATGAGTACTTTCGGCTCTGGGTCACTGTCCGTGTGGAGTTTGCACATTCTCCCCGTGTTTGCGTGGGTTTTGCCCCCACAACCCAAAGATGTGCAGGCTAGGTGGATTGGCCTCGCTAAATTGCCCCTTAATTGGAAAAAATTAATTGGGTACTCTAAATTTATGGGGGGGAAAAAGAAAAAACAACAATGCAAGTTTTTCATCAGCTCAGCTCAAAGGCAGCATCACACTAGAAAATATAGAAACTGCCACGTGTAACACACAGGTGGGCACATTATATGCATTATACAGGGCAATATTAATCACCAGAAATCACATCATAAGTTAATATATATTGGTGCGCCATGTGTAAATATATAAGCTAACTCTTAAAACCTGTGGCACATCATATATAAATATCTGCTGGTAGCATATCCTGTGTAAATATACAGACAGCAGGCTGTGTATAAACAGACTGACGGTACAACTGTGTCAAACACTGAGCCAAGACAGCAAATGTAAATACACAAATAGCAGGCATTGTGTAAATAAAGGGATGAGACATCACACAGAGGGTCCATCATGTGTAAAGGTAACCCATCAGGCGCAGAAACAAGTTGTGAATAAAGACAGCATGTAGTGTTAATATTCAAGCAGCAGCCGGCCAAATCCATGCAGAAAGCATACAATGGTGATATACAAACTGTACGGGTTAGGTGGATTGGCCATGCTAAATTGCCCCTTAGTGTCCAAAAGATTAGGTGGGGTTTCTGGGTTACGGGGATAGGGTGGAGGCATGGGCTTAAGTAGGGTGCTCTTTCCAAGGGTCGGTGCAGACTTGATGGGCCGAATGGCCTCCTTCTGCACTGTAAATCCTATGTGTCGCATATCACTGCGCAGAATGGGCATTACACAGAAATATGCTAACACATTAGGCGCAGAGACAGTAGATCACATGTTAATATAGAGCAGACGTGTCACTTGAACAATGGCACGTCACGTGCATATGGATGGGAGATCCAGCATCAATTAACATGCACAAGCACATCCTGTTTTAATATAAAGTTGGTGGATCACATTGGACTGGATATGTTTATTGTCACATGTACCGAAGTACAGTGAAAAGTATTTTTCTATGATCAGCTCAAATAGATTATTTAGTACATGAAAATCAAATAAAAAGAAAATGCATAAAAGGGGAACACAATGTCCACAATGTAAATACATGTGGATAGGACATTACAGACAAATATAAAACTGGCAGGTCATAGCTAACTTGTCACATGCAAATAAGACACCAAGTAAATACAGAGACGGTACACCCAATGTTAATATGCAAACAGATCACAGATGGACAGGATCAGCAAAAAACACAAAGTACACATGAAAATAGAAAGAGAATGCCACATGCAAATACACAGCCAGTGAGCAAAACGTAAAATAGAGATCCGCAATCTTTCATATCCCATGTTAACATTAAGACTGCAATTAATATGTTAATATAACGGTAGGGCAACAGGTAGAACTGGTCAGTACATTATGTAGACATACAGAGTAGGCCCATCAACTTGTAATTGTGAAGCATATCTCACAAAATGAAAACAAAGCCATGAACGAATTTGAATTTAAATTCTAGGTGCTGCTAGACAGGGAGCTAATGTAGGTCAGCGAGGACGGGACTGCTAGGTCAACAGGATTTGGTGTGGGATGGGGTATGCCAACAAAGTTGTGGATGAGTTCACAGTGTGTGTGAATGTGTGACCACCCAGAAAAAGAAGAGGAATAGTCGAATCTGGAGGTGGCAAAAGCGTGAGTAAGAGTTTCTGCCGCAGATTGGCTCAGACATTGTCAGGGAGATGGAATGTTATGGGAGGATACAGGGTCAGAAAGGACGAGGTTTCAAAGTATTATTCAGCATTAGACAGTAACCAGGAATTTGTGGTGGGGGCTTAGTCAATGGTTTTCCCTCTTTGTGAGCACCATGGCCAAGATTAAACTCAGACCGCAACCCAGCCAAGATCCTGCAGAATGGTAACATCAACTTTCAAATATAGCATGATCAGTTTGCAAACAAAATATGCCCCTTCCTCCAATTCTAACTTATAACAGAAAAATGATTCATTGCTGTTTGCCAAGAGATTTGAAGAATACACCGTGATTCAATGAAGCTCTCATCAGAACACCACTCCGGTTTCCCACTCCCTCTGACGATCACCTCACATCTGTTCCCCACTGCCCCAACCCTCTGAGGTGATCTTCTCCAACCTCATGTCCCAGCCAAATCCAACACCTCTCTGCTCCCAGTGAGGTTGGCCACCCCCGCTACTTCACCAGACCATTGCTTACTCTGTGGCGCTCTCTGTGAAAGCTGCTTCCTTTCACACTCTCTTTTGCTGACTCCAAAAGCACCCTAAAGACTTTGACCATCCCCGGCTCGCCACTGCTCTCTCTGATACCCACCAATCCTGTTAAAACACAAGCTGCACTTCTACAATGGGGTGATGTAAGGGTGTATGATTCCAATCTCAAGTCCAAACTTTAAAGGACTTTCAGGAAGTAATGCAGGAGTTAGATTTTTTAAACTGCTAAACAAGTCTCTGGGAAAAAAATATAGCAAACTGAGTGTTTTGCTGTTTGCATGTTCTGGTGGCTGAATTCCATCTGGTCATCATCAGTCTGTGAGCTTAGTGAGAACAGACGACCAGAGCTATTTATAGCTGCGTCGGTCCCCTCAAGAGACTAAATATTTTCCGAGAAATACCAGGAAGTAGGGCTCATTTAGATGAAACCGCACACTGCTCTATATTTTACATACAGTCAGTGGACCAGGGCGGCCAAGGTTTCAATAAAAAATTATTTTTGTTCTGCTCTCTGTCGATAACATTAACACTTTCATATTTCAACATTAACACTTGGGGCAAAAGAAATACAGGTTTTGCACTGATTTCATTTCAAACTGTACCAGGATACATTCACTAAATCAGATTGCTGCTGGAGATGTGATGAAATTAAAAACAGTATTCCAAGTCTCACCGGATATTCCAACAAAAATCAAAACCATTTTGGAGACAACCGCTGGCAAATCTCTAAGAGCAATTACCAGAACAGATCACTGCTTGCTGTGTGATATAAGCCAACAATCGTAACTAATCTATAATCAACACTGCATTAGGCTGCCACCGAGATGTTCTTATTGTAAAGCTGCCTGTTGCACATTCACACCTGCCTATAGCTTGGGTTTGGTCAGTCCCAGAACCCCACACCTTTCCCTGCAGCATTGCGGAGATGCTCTGAGGCAAGTTCACTCCTTCTCAAATCTCCATGAGCGACATCCGCCGATACAGAGAGGGGAAAAAACATTTCTAAACTTGAATTTATTTTAAGCCTTCCAACTGGTCGGGAAAGCTTTAGGCGAAATTCCTGAAAAAGAACGTTTTGTTCTTTTTTGAGATTGGGTCACAACCAAAAGCATCGGAGCTTTGAGGCAGAACTAAAATATCTCCATCCACTTCTACATGACAACACACACGCACATTTTTTCTTCCACCAACTATAATTTTTACTAAATTTAATTAATGATTTGAGAACTCTGTTGGTGCAGGGACGATCTCACTTGCTGACCTGATAAGACTGGAAGTGAGGGGGCAGCATGGTGGCGCAGTGGTTAGCACTGCTGCCTCACGGCGCCGAGGTCAAAGGTTCGATCCCGGCCCCAGGTCGCTCTCCATGTGGAGTTTGCACATTCTCCCCGTGTCTGCGTGGGTTTCGCTCCAACCCAAAGTTGTGCAGGGTAGGTAGACTGGCCACGCTAAATTGCCCCGTAATTGGAAAAAATGAATTGGGTACTCTAAATCTAATTTTTAAAAAAGACTGTAAGCCCTCTCGCCTCTGTTGAAGTTTGCTTTTCTACAGCTTTTGGCAGAATTTTACAGCACAGAGAGTGGCCATTCAGCCCACTGAGTCTGTGCCAGCTCTTTGAAAGCACTGTCCACATTAGATTCTTCCTCTCTTCGTTCCCCAGAGCTCTGCTATGATCCATTCAGTTGCTTTTGCGGCCTCCTGTGGATTGTCTTTCTCTCACTTTTACTTTCTGTGCCTCCAACTTTCTGAATCACTGTCCTTAAACACAGGAGCTGGGTTCAGCTGGTTGAGCACCATTACTTTGAGCTCCCATGGCACTGGCTCATGGTGAATATGCTGTTTTCCCCTCTGATGAGTATGTGACACCCTTCCCCTGTGGAGAATTTGCATGTTCCGCTTTACAGTGATGTGATGGAGAGCTTTCGGTGTCTGTGAAGCGTTGCTATTATATATCTGTGTGGGACACTCACTCCAAGCATTGTAAACATACCTTGTCAGCTGGAAGTCCATGGCAAAGAAAAGGTGCATCAGCCGAGAGGTCCATTGAGCAAAGAGGCAAGGGGAAAGTGGTGGGGCATATGGTTTAGAGTAGGGAACAGGGACTAGAGGATTGGAAAGTTAGGGATCACAAGACCGGAGGTGATAAACTCAAGGATTGGATTGGATTGGATTTGTTTATTGTCACGTGTACCGAGGTACAGTGAAAAGTATTTTTCTGCGAGCAGCTCAACAGATCATTAAGTACATGAGAAGAAAAGGGAATAAAAGAAAATACATAATAGGGAAGCGCAACATAACACAATGTAACTACATAAGCACTGGCATCGGATGAAGCATACAGGGTGTAGTGTTAATGAGGTCAGTCCATAAGAGGGTCATTTAGGAGTCTGGTGACAGTGGGGAAGAAGCTGTTTTTGAGTCTGTTCGTGCGTGTTCTCAAACTTCTGTATCTCCTGCCCGATGGAAGAAGTTGGAAGAGTGAGTAAGCCAGGTGGGAGGGATCTTTGATTGGGAACTAGTTGGGAGGGAAGTGGCTTATCTTTGGTCACAAGCATAAAGCCCAAATCAGACAGCCACAAGCAGGATGGGCAGCTGCTGACTCAAGGGAAACCCAAACATCAGACAAGAGAGCGAGCAACGCCTGACACTGGGTGGTGCAGAGCTGGTACACTCAGGAATCAGAAAACAAAACAGCGTTTAGACCTGGGAGACACAACTAAAGACTGTGGCAACACCCACTTAGGAGTGTTCAGAAGGCCTGAAATGTTTGATGCGGTAAAAAATGGCACCGCATCACTGCCTCAGCCGCCCTCAACGGGTTTGTCAATCTGGGTTGTATGAAGTTGCAAAGCATAGCCTGAGAGCACAATCTTCCCCCTCCCTGACAGGAGTGGTGCCCAATAATCCACAGTTTAGAGCTGGAAGGAGAGGCAATCTACACCATGGGCAGGAACTGACCTGATCCAACAATACAAATGTATATGATTTGTTTCATGCCCGTTTAGTTTGGGACATAGTGGGACTAAATTTCTCATCACTGCCAGTTTAGAGCATTGAAGCTAGGTAATGAGAGAGAAATGATTGGATGAGGTGATGTATAGACACCATGGCCAACCAGCTGAGGTGAATGCCCTGCTTCTGTGCTGTACAGGCTATGTAACCCTAGGTCACTGCTTTTCCCAGGTATAGCCAGGGATGGTGTTTCCCTGAGCGTTTACACTGGAATTGAGGTTCAGAGCAACTTTATTCTCTTTCACACATCTGGGTTTTTACACAAAATACCGTCTCAAGTTTAGCATCTTCGTCCACTTCTTCACGTGGCCCAGACTGTCAGGAGTGTCCTTTTTCCTATCCAATACCTAATGAAATAATAGTGACCATGAAATCAGTAGAGCACTCTTATTCTGAGCACCGATCACTCCTTCCCACCTCATGCCTCCCAGAGGCATCTCTGAATGGAGACGTCAAAATAAGTGCTGCCATCAACAGCAAAATTTAATTGTTCAGATTGTGTATTTTCTTTTGAAAATGTTGCCTGGATATATAATGTATATTCTATCAAACCTTTGGACACAGTTTTGAGCAGCGGACCATTTGAAAGCTAATTCCACTCTTCTGCTGACTGGTACGAAACTAAAAAGACAAAGTTCCCTGTTACAAGACTACTCAGGCACTCTTACCCACAGAAACATGATCTAACACCATGGCATCTCACTGAAAGATATGTAAAGACAGACCGGAAAAGAATGGCTGGTGCAGCAAGCCTGTCAAATCCTGCCCCGGAGCAACTTGTACTCGGAGAGCCCCGAATCTCCAATCCACCTCCCTTAACTCACCCAACGCCACCAGCCGCCCAATCTCCTGAGACAGGAGGAAAATAAGAGGAAAAGACAAGAGGCCAATTTCAGGATATTAATCGGGAAAATTGCTCGTCAACCCATGTAAATAATCCAGGGGACCACCAAGCCTGAGACTCACGTGCCTCAATATCCCAGCAACCTCTTAGATGCTGTGCAAGTTATGGAAGATTCCACCTCCCAGAATTACATTACCTCAACAGTCACCAATCAATACTGGGGGGCATGGTGGCACAGTGGTTAGCACTGCTGCCTCACAGCTCCAGGGTCCCGGGTTCAATTCCAGTCTTGGGCGACTGTCAGTGTGGAGCTTGCACTTTCTCCCCGTGTCGGTGTCCGGGTGCTCAGGTTTCCTCCCACAGTCCAAATGTAAGTGGGTTGGCCATGCTAAATTGCCCTCAGTATCCAACGGTTAGATGGGTTACTGGGATAGGGCGGGAGAGTTGGCCTGGGTAGGATGTTCTTTTGGTGGGTCAGTGCAAATTCGACGTACCGAATGGTCACCTTCTGCACTGTAGGCGTTCTATGGGATTCCATGAACCTTTGACAGTAGCACTGAACGATGTGGTGAAACCAGCAATACAAATTGTTAACCCTGTAAACTCCTCATGAAGCTCTGCAAGGTCACATTAAGAGGAAAACCTGTCAGGACATTCAAGAAAAGTACTGTGCTGGATTATTCTTGAGGATAAGAGGATACAATTTGGGATACATCCTGATGGTGGGATCCAGGTGCCGATTATTCCTAAAGATTGAACCCAAGGACAGATTATTCCCAGAGATTGGACCCAGGAGCAGATTATTCCCAGAGATTGGACCCAGGAGCAGATTATTCCCAGAGATTGGACCCAGGAGCAGATTATTCCCAGAGATTGGACCCAGGAGCAGATTTGTCCTGGGGACTGGACCCAGGAGCAGATTATTCCCAGAGACTGGCCCCAGGAAGTAGGTATTCCCGGGATTGGATCTAGGGACAGATTATTCCCGGGGACTGGACCCAGGAACAGATTATTCCCGGGATGAGGGCGCAGTTTCCCGGGGTGTCTCCCGGTCACGGGCTCTGCCCCCTCTTGCTCAGGCTCCCCCTGCGGCCTCCCCCCGCTCCCGGCTGCAGCCGCCGTGTTTGCGGCGGAGGGTTTCAGAGCTCCCCCGCCCCCTCGGGCCCCGGCCTCACCTTGCTGCGGATCTGGCCGGAGGTGGACACTTTGCGGATCAGTTTCTGCGCGGACTCGTGCTCGGCCTCGCTGTCTGATGACTCGTCTCCCACTGTGCTGCCGCTGGCCAGCCGCTCCCGCGCCCCCAACTCACAGCCAGAGCCGGCGGCCTGCGCCTCCCGAGCCGCCATCATCACCGCAGCAACCGGGGGTCTCACACCAGCGCTGCCGTCACGGGGAAACCGAGAGCCTGAGGTACCGGCATCCCACCGCCAGGGGGAAACCGAGAGCCTGAGGTACCGGCATCCCACCGCCAGGGGGAAACCGAGCGCCTGAGGAACCGGCATCCCACCGCCAGGGGAATCCGAGAGCCTGAGATACCGGCATCCCACCGCCAGGGGGAAACCGACAGCCTGAGGAACCGGCATCCTATCGCCAGGGGAATCCGAGAGCCTGAGATACCGGCATCCCACTGCCAGGGGGAAACCGAGCGCCTGAGGAACCGGCATCCCACCGCCAGGGGGAAACCGAGAGCCGGAGGTACCGGCATCCCACCGCCAGGGGTATTCGAGAGCCTGAGGTATCGTCATCCCACCGCCAGGGGAATCCGAGAACCTGAGGTATCGTCATCCCACCGCTAGCGTAATCCGAGGGCCCGCGGTACCGGCATCCCGCCGCCAGGGGAACCCGAGAGCCTGAGATACCGGCATCCCACTGCCAGGGGGAAACCGAGCGCCTGAGGAACCGGCATCCCACCGCCAGGGGGAAACCGAGAGCCGGAGGTACCGGCATCCCACCGCCAGGGGTATTCGAGAGCCTGAGGTATCGTTATCCCACCGCCAGGGGAATCCGAGAACCTGAGGTATCGTCATCCCACCGCTAGCGTAATCCGAGGGCCCGCGGTACCGGCATCCCGCCGCCAGGGGAACCCGAGAGCCGGTGGTACTGTTATCCCACTGCCAGGGTAATCCGAGACCTGAGGTACCGGTATCCCGCCGCCGTGGGGAGACCGAGAGACAGCGGTACCAGCATCCGGCTGCCAGGAGAACTCCGAAAGCCCGCGATACCCGGCATCCTGCCGACAGAGGGAATCCGAGATCCCCGCCGCCGGGGGAATCCGAGAGCCTGAGGTAGTACAGGCATCCCGCCGCTAGGGGGAGACCGCGACACAGCGGTACCTGGAACGGGCGCCCGGGGGAGACCGAGAGCCTGCACCCGATGGAACCCGCCACCAGAGGAAAACTGGGAGCCCGCGGCACCGGGGCCCGCCGCCAGGGGGAGCCCCCGATCATTCCGTACCAGGTGTCATCGGCAGGGGGCGGGTGGAATCGGATGAACCAATGCTGCAATGGACAATGCTGAGATTGAATTATTGGTTCCAATTGCAAACAAATTTAAAACAACTTCCCCAGTTTTTTGTGGGAAAATGGCAGAAGTACAAAAGACCAAAAAGAAGTGCTGTTTTTTTAGAAGTAAATTTAAAGCGACAGTCCACTCAATGGCCTAGAATCCTGCGGATGCAGTGGCAGCCTCCGGTCAACAGCAGTGTCTCCCAAACCAATCTTCCCTCCCCCCGCCCCCCCCCCCAGCAGCTTTACGGACCCCCACATATTCTTATAATGTCGGCGCACTTTTTTGCTGCGAAATTGGTGGGAACAGAGAAATCAAATGTGTTGTGTTGGGTGCTCTGCTACACAGACAAACCAACACGGTTGCGGATGGTACAACTCAGTTTTATTACTAACAATATTAACAATGGTAAACTGGTTACTGTGGTTCGTTCATTACCCTTGAATCTGTGGACCTATTCCTAATACTATCTTGTAGTGGCACTCAGCACATGGTGGATGTCTGAGTGGCTTGCTGTGAGCTCTGTGCCCTGAGCTGTCTCCTGCTGGAATCACCCGGGAAGTGTCGTGTTCCCCGTTTTATAGTGTGTATGCTCTTGCCTGTGATTGGCTGTGGTGTTGTGTGTGTATTGATTAGTCTGTTGATCTGTCCATCAGTATGTATGTCTTTGCACCATGATGTTTACCTGAATATCATGACATCCCCTCTTTTTTACAAGAACATGTGCCTATGTGGTTATAAATAGAGATGTGTACTGAGTGCAGCTGAATGTGTGAGTGTGCAATATCTACAGCATGTACATGAGGCTAAACTATATACATGGGGCAATGTCAGGTACGAAATAGCAACGAGGTTGTACCATAAACAAAACACGTGGAAATGTTAAATGTCAAAACAAACTCCTGTAACGACAAGGAAAAAGAGAAACATATTAACACAGTGGTATAATACATCAGTGAGTTCAATGTTCAAACAGGCTCATAAATCCAGCCTAGTAGGTGGGCGACGAATTCGGGTTGACCGCCTCAAGGGTGGGTCAGGATTCACCGGCTGAGGAATGGGCCTGGCCACGGGCGACGACGGAAGGGGCATGGTGGCAGGAAGCTCCACGAAGTCGACATCAGGAACAACAGGAGGGCGTGGCACCGGTGTAAGTTCCCATAGCGAGCGTGGAAGCAGGCAAAGAGCCCGGCGATTGCGCCTGCGAATGTAGCCATCAGGCATGCGAACCAGGAACGAGCGGGGAGCCACGCGTCAGAGAACTTCGGCAGGTGCTGACCAGCCACCTTCTGGTAGGTGGATGCGGACGTCGTCGCCAGGGCGGGAAGATCAGTTGCCCGTGTGTCATGTGCCACCTTCTAGCGAACTCGCTGCTGTCGCATCCTGTGCAATACTGGAGCATGGTTGGTTGTGGGGACATGAATGGATAGCACAGTGGTCCTGAGGGCACGACCCATCAACAGCTGGGCTGGTAAGAGGCCAGTGGCTAGTGGGGCCGAGTAATAGGCTAGCAGGGCTAAGCAGAAATCCTATCCGGCAGCAGCAGCTTTGCAGAGGAGCCGTTTGACGATGTGAACGCCCTTCTCCGCCTTTCCATTGGACTGGGGATGCAGAGGGTTGGACGTCACGTGTGTGAAGCCATACGAAGCAACAAAGGAAGACCATTCCTGGCTGGCAAAACAGGGCCCATTGTCCGACATGACAGTAATTGGAATGCCATGGCGAGCGAAGGTGTCTGCAGGCCATTATGACAGCGGACGATGTCAAATCGTGCAGGCGTATGACCTCTGGATAGTTTGAAAAGTAATCTATGACGATTACATAGTCCCTGCCGAGCGCGTGAAAAAGGTCCACACCCACCTTCGCCCAGGGGGACGTCACCAGCTCATGGGGCTGAAGCATCTCAGGAGGTTGCGCCGGCTGAAACCTTTGGCAGGTGGGGCAGTTGAGCACCATATTGGCAATGTCATCACTGATGCCCGGCCAGTATACCGCCTCTCGGGCCCTCCGTCTGCACTTCTCGACCCCCAGATGGCCTTTGTATAGTTCGTCGAGGACCAGCTTGTGCATGCTGTGTGGAATCACAATCCGGTCCAGCTTTAGGAGGACACCATCAATGACGGCCAAGTCGTCCCGGACATTGTAGAACTGCAGGCACTGTCCTTTGAGCCACCCTCGCGTCATGTGGCGCATCACACGTTGTAGAACGGGGTCAGCCGCAGTTTCCCGGCGAATACGGGCCAGACTGGAGTCATCGGCTGGCAGATTTGCCGATGTGAAGGCCACCTGCGCTTCGACCTGACAGACGAACCCCTCCGAGTCGGGCGGTGTGCTCACTGATCTAGATAGGGCATCCGCAATGATAAGGTCCTTTCCCGGGGTGTAGACCAGTTGGAAGTCGTACCTCCTGAGTTTGAGTAGGATGCGCTGGAGGCGAGGGGTCATCTCGTTCAGGTCCTTATGTATAATGCTGACCCGGGGGTGATGGTCAGTCTCAACGGTAAACTGGGGGAGACCATACACGTAGTCATGGAACTTGTCTATCCCGGTTAGCAAACCCAGATACTCCTTTTCGAATTGCGCGTAGCGCTGTTCTGTGGGGGTCATGGCCCGCGAGGCATAAGCGACCGGGGCCCATGACGCAGTGTCATCCCGCTGTAGGAGTACCGCCCCAATGCCGCTCTGGCTGGCATCAGTCGAAGTTTTAGTGTCACGAGATGTGTCGAAAAACGCCAATACCGGGGCTGTGGTGAGCTTAATTTTGAGCTCCTCCCATTCCTTCTGTTGCGGGCAGCCACTGGAACTCGGTTGACTTCTTGACTAGGTGGTGAAGAGCCGTCGTGTGGGAGGCAAGGTTGGGAATGAACTTCCCCAGTGAAGTTGACCATCCCGAGAAAGCGTAGCACTGCATTCTTGTCTGCCGGCTGCGGCATGGCTGTAATGGCGCTCACCTTGTCTGCATCCGGACGGACCCCTGACCTGGATATGTGGTCCCCCAGAAACTTCAGCTCGGTTTGGCCGAAAGAACACTTGGCTCGGTTGAGTCGCAGGCCATTTTCCCGTATCCGCGCAAAGACGCGCTGGAGACGATTGATGTGCTCCTGTAGTGTGGTGGACCAGATGATGACGTCGTCAATATAGACGTGCACCCCTTCGATGCCCTCCATCATCTGTTCCATGATCCTGTGAAAGACCTCTGATGCCGAGATGATGCCAAACGGCATTCTGTTATAGCAGAACCTGCCGAAAGGAGTGTTAAAGGTGCAGAACTTCCTGCTGGACTGGTCCAGTTGGATCTGCCAAAAACCCTTCGAGGCATCCAGTTTCGTGAAGATTTTAGCCCGGGCCATTTCGCTCGTGATCTCTTCCCGTTTGGGTATGGGGTAGTGTTCCCTCATTATGTTGTTGTTGAGGTCTTTTGGATCAATGCAGATCCGGAGTTCGCCAGAGGACTTCTTAACACACACCATGGAGCTGACCAATGGAGTGGGCTCCGTGACCCAGGATAGCACCCCTTGGTCCTGGAGATCGTGCAGCTGCTGCTTGAGGCGGTCTTTGAGTGGCGCCGGGACCCGGCGAGGTGCGTGAATGACCGGGGTGGCGTCCGGTTTGAGTCATATTCTGTAGGTATAGGGCAGTGTGCCCATGCCCTCGAATGCCTCCTGGTTGTGGGCGAGGAGCGATTGAAGCTGTGCCCTAAATTCTGCATCCGGGAAGTCTGATGTGCCTTCTGGAGACAGAGCGTGGACCCGCTGCACGAGGTGGAGAACCTTGCATGCCTGTGCACCTAGCATGGAGTCCTTTGATGATCCAAATTTCGAAGGACAGTGTGGCCGTGTACGTGTTGTGTGTCACCTGGAGCTGGCAGGATCCCATGGCCGGGATAATGTTTCCGTTGTAGTTGACCATCTTGCAACAGGATGGCCAAATTGGTGGTCTGACCTTCATGGCGTAGAAGGCTGACCATGCTATTAGGTTGGCGGAGGCACCAGTGTCCAGGCAGAATGTTATCGGTGATCGGTTGACCGTTAGGGTGGCACACCATTCATCACCCGGATTGACGCTGTTCACTGGCATCGGCTGGTGGGTCCTGCCTGGAGACATCCGGTTCCTGTCGATGACCACAACGCGGAAGGCGTCCCGGTCGTCTGTGTCACGGGTTTGGATGTCGTCTGGGCACGACTCGTAGTACGGAGGCTGAATGGTCCGCAAGCCCCTGCGAGGTTGTCGGAATTGGGGAGCATTGGCAGGTTGAGCTGCTCGACAGCAGGCAGCATCGTGGCCCATCTTGTCCTCACCTTCCACGAACACCAGGGAGTTGTAGACATGGATGGCGTGTTGCCCTGCCGTGGAGAAGAGGAGGGCGATTTTTCTGGTGTCCGAAGCGCTCTCCCTTTCGGTGGCTTCCAGGAAGAACTGGAAGCGCTGTTTGAACAGCTTCCAATTGACGCCGAGGTTTCCAGCGATTTGTAACGGCTGCGGCATGCTGACGGTGTCCATGGCGCAGGATGGCAGATTCCTGAGGATTCGTAGGTAGGTCTCACAGTTACAGGGTTCCAATCCTGGTACTATGTCGTGTTGGGTGCTCTGCTACACAGACGAACCAACACGGTTGCGGATGGTACAACTCAGTTTTATTACTAACAATATTTACAATGGTAGACTGCTTACTGTGGTTCGTTCATTATCCTTGAATCTGTGGACCTCGGAGTGGCTTGCTGTGGGCTCTGTGCCCTGAGCTGTCTCCTGCTGGAATGAGCGGGAAGTGTTGTGTTCCCCGTTTTATAGTGTGTATTACTAACACTAGTGTGTATGCTCTTGCCTGTGATTGGCTGTGGTGCTGTGTGTGTATTTATTGGTCCATTGATCTGTCCATCAGTATATGTATATTTGCACCATGATCTTTACCTGAATATCGTGACAAAATGTAAACAAGTCTTTTCTAGCTATATCTGTGCCTCCCTCACACACACGTGCTCTTCCCTCTTCCTCACAGTAAGAAGTCTTACAACACCAGGTTAAAGTCCAACAGGTTTGTTTGGAGTCACTAGCTTTCGGAGCACAGCTCCTTCACCAGCTGAGCTCTGAAAGCTAGTGATTTGAAACAAACCTCTTGGACTTTAACCTGGTGTTGTAAGACTTCTTACTGTGCCCACCCCAGTCCAACGCCGGCATCTCCACATCATGGCTCTTTCTCACACACACACATGCGCTCTTCCCCCTTTCGCACATACACACGTGCTCTTCCCTCTCATACACCCACTCTTCCCTCCCTCTCATACACATGCATGGGCTCGTCCCTCACACACACGCATGCGCTCTCCCCTCTCTCACACGCACACGCTCTCCCCTCACATGCGCTCTCCCCTCATACACCCACTCTTCCCTTTCACACATGCACACGCTCTCCCCTCACTCATACACACGCACTCCCCTCCTACACGCACTCTTTCCTCTCTCTCACACATGCACACGCTCTCCCCTCTTTCATACACACACTCTTCCCTCACTCATACACACGCTCTTCCCTCTCACACACGCACATGCTCTCCCCTCATACACACGCTCTCCCCTCTCTCATACACGTGCTCTTCTCTCTCTCATACACGCGCTCTCCCCTCTCTCATACACGCGTTCTTCCCTCTCACACACGCACACGCTCTCCCCTCTGATACACGCCCTCTCCGCTCTCTCATACACGCGCTCTTATCTCTCTCATACATGCGCTCTCCCCTCTCACACACGCACACGCTCTCCCCTCTCACACACCCTCTCCCCCTCTCACACACGCACACGCTCTCCCCTCTCGTACACGCGCTCTTCCCTCTCTCGTACATGCGCTCTTCCCTTTCATACACGCGCTCTTCCCTTTCATACACGCGCTCTTCCCTCTCACACACGCACACGCTCTCCCCTCCCTCGTACACATGCGCTCCTCTCTCTCATACACATGCGCTCCCCTCTCTCATACACAAGCTCTTCCCTCTCTCTCATACACACGCTCTTACCTCTCTCATCCACACGCTCTTCCCTCTCTCATATACGGGCTCTTCTCTCTCACACACGCACACGCTCTCCCCTCTCTCATACACGCGCTCTTGTCTCTCATACACACGCTCTTCCCTCTCTCATACACACGCTCTTCCATCTCACACAAGCGTCTTCCCTCTCACACACGCACACGCTCTCCCCTCTCTCATACACGCGCTCTTCCCTCTCTCTTAAACACACGCTCTTCGCTCTCTCTCACACACCCACTCTTCCCTCCCTCTCACACAGGCACTCTTCCCTCCCTCTCACACACCCATTCTTCCCCTCTATCTCTCACACGCACTCTTCCCTTTCACACACACAATCTTCCCTCTCTCTCACATACTCTTCCCTCTCTCTCACACACAATCTTCCCTCTCTCATGCACTCTTCCCTCTCACACACACAATCTTCCCCCTCTCTCACACGTACTCTTCCCTCTCTCTCACACGTACTCTTCCCTCT
Organism: Scyliorhinus torazame; assembly: GCF_047496885.1. NCBI lineage: Eukaryota > Metazoa > Chordata > Chondrichthyes > Carcharhiniformes > Scyliorhinidae > Scyliorhinus > Scyliorhinus torazame. The sequence goes on along the minus strand of NC_092720.1, from coordinate 120,505,222 downwards.
CTCTCGCACACACAATCTTCCCCCTCTCTCACACACGCACTCTTCCCTCTCACACACTCACTCTTCTCTCTCTCTCACACCCACTCTTCCCTCTCTCTCACACACCCACTCTTCCCTCCTTCTCTCACACGTACTTTTCCCTCTCTCTCACACACCCACTCTTCCCTCCCTCTCTCACACGTACTCTTCCCCTCTCTCACACACCCACTCTTCCCCTCTCTCTCGCACACCCACTCTTCCCCCTCTCGCACTTGCACTCTTCCCTCTCTCTCACACACGCACTTTTCTCTCTCTCTCACACACGCAATCTTCCCCATCTCTCACACACGCACTCTTCCCTCTCTCACACACGCACTCTTTCTGCTCTCTCACAAACACAATCTTCCCTCTCTCACACACGCACTCTTCCCTCTCTCTCACATACACAATCTTCCCTCTCTCACACACACAATCTTCCCTCTCTCTCTCACACAATCTTCCACCTCTTTCACACTCTTCCTTCTCTCACACACGCACTTCTCCCTCTCACACAGTCCTCCCTCTCTCACACACACACTCACTCCTCCCTCCCTCGCTCTTACACACATTCCTCCCTCTCTCTCTCACATGCTCCTCCCTCTCTCTCTCACATTCTTCTCCCTCTCTCTCACATGCTCCTCTGTCTCTCTCTCTCTCTCACACACACACACACACAAACACACAAGTCCACAATATTTTTTTTTGTATACTTTGCCCTACTGGTTACTGTTAGATGGGCCTATAAATCACTCCCACTAATGACCTCTTTCCCTGACTATTTCTCTTCTCCACTCAAACCGATTGTACACCCTGCTCCCCTGAACAAAGGCAATTTCTAACTGTTGTACCAATGGAATCCTCAATGAACAGTGCTACTCTTCCATTTGCACCTAGATTCCTATTCTTCTTGAATGTCACGTACCCCTCAATATTCAGAATCCAATCCTTGTCATCCCGCAGCCATGACTCAGATAATATTTATTTACTTCAATGTGCATTATCAATTCATTTACTTTGCTATGAAGACTATTTGCAGATACAGAGCCTTAGGTTTAGTCTCTTTATTGTCTCTGTAACATCTAGTCTTGAACGTTGGTATATTCTTACTCTGCCTCTTCCTGCAATTCTCACCCTCATTTTCCATGTTACTATTTTCCCCCCCAACTTGACTCTACTCCTTGATTTGCAACATTAACCCAATCTTTTTCTCTCCCCCCCCCCTTGTTTAGTAGAAAGCCCTCTCTACATATGAGGCTCACTAGAACACTGCTCCCAGCGTGGCTCAGATGTAGACCCCCCCCCCCCCCCCCCCCCCCCCCCCCGACAGTATAACTCTACCGGAACGCACTTCTCCCACACCCGTCTGAACCATGCCCTCATCTTATCTACCCAATGTCAATTTTCACACAGCTCAAGTAATAATCCAGAGATGAACTCCTTTGAGGTTCTGCTTTGTCAGGGTTCTCCTTTCTCCCTCCGAGACCTTCACCGCAATCAAGGTCGAGGCACCAGATTCACGTGTGTATGACTTGAACAAAATAAGAGCATAAGAACTAGGAGCAGGAGTAGGCCATCTGGCCCCTCGAGCCTATTCCGCCATTCAATGAGATCATGGCTGATCTTTTGTGGACTCAGCTCCACTTTCCGGCCCGAACACCATAACCCTTAATCCCTTTATTCTTCAAAAAACTACCTATCTTTATCTTAAAAACATTTAATGAAGGATCCTCTACTGCTTCACTGGGCAAGGAATTCCATAGATTCACAACCCTTTGGGTGAAGAAGTTCCTCCTAAACTCAGTCCTAAATCTACTTCCCCTTATTTTAAGGCTATGCCCCCTAGTTCTGCTTTCACCCGCCAGTGGAAACAACCTGCCCGCATCTATCCTATCTATTCCCTTCATAATTTTATATGTTTCTATAAGATCTCCCCCGCATCCTTCTAAGTTCCAACGAGTACAGTCCCAGTCTACTCAACCTCTCCTCATAATCCAACCCCTTCGCTCTGAGATTAACCTAGTGAATCTCCTCTGACACCCTCCAGCGCCAGTACGTATGTCCTTTCTCAAGTAAGGAGATCAAAACTGAACACAATACTCCAGGTGTGGCCTCACTAACACCTTATACAATTGCAGCATAACCTCCCCAGTCTTAAACTCCATCCCTCTAGCAATGAAGGACAAAACTCCATTTGCCTTCTTAGAATCATAGAATTTACAGTGGACAAGGAGGCCATTCGGCCCATCGAGTCTGCACCGCTCTTTGAAAGAGCATCCTACCCAAGCCCACACCTCCACCCTATCCCCATAACCCAGTAACCCCACCCAACACTAAGGACAATTTTGGACACTAAGGGCAATTTAGCATGGCCAATCCACCTAACCTGCACATCTTTGGAATGTGGGAGGAAACCGGAGCACCCGGAGGAAACCCACGCACACACGGGGAGAACGTGCAGACTCCGCACAGGCAGTGACCCAAGCCGTGAATCGAACCTGGGACCCTGGAGCTGTGAAGCAATTGTGCTAACCACTATGCTACCGTGCTGCCCTAATCACCTGTTAACCAACATTTTGTGACTCATGCACTAGCACACCCAGGTCTCTCTGCACAGCAGCATGTTTTAATATTTTATCATTTAAATAATAATCCCTTTTGCTCTTATTCCTACCAAAATGGATAACTTCACATTTATCAACATTGTATTCCATCTGCCAGACCGTAGCCCATTCACTTAGCCTATCCAAATCTCTCTGCAGACTTCCGGTATCCTCTGCACTTTTTGCTTTACCACTCATCTTAGTGTCGTCTGCAAACTTGGACACATTGCACTTGGTTCCCAACTCCAAATCATCTATGTAAATTGTGAACAATTGTGGGCTCAACACTGATCCCTGAGGGACACTACTAGCTAATGATTACCAACCAGAGAAACACCCATTAATCCCCACTCTTTGCTTTCTATTAATTAACCAATCCTCTATCCATGCTACTACTTTCCCCTTAATGCCATGCATCTTTATCTTATGCAACAACCTTTTGTGTGGCACCTTGTCAAAAGCTAACTAGCGAGACAAGTTTCTTCTGATAATTCAGAATCACTTTATTGAAACACCCACCACCCTCAGGGGAGCTCTGCATTCAGCAATCACACAATGCAGTGACAATTACAGTAATGTTACCTGGAACCCTGTTTCATTACAAACAACACCTCCACCTTGTTCCTTATACAGGTATAGAATCAGAGAATCGCTACAGTACAGATACTGGGATTAATTTTTATAAAAGTTTTTAAAACTCCCAAAATTAAGACATCCCATTCCCAGTACCCGACATGAAGTCACTACAACTCAGTTTAAACTTACAAACACACAGGCAAAACACCATGGGCGGGAATCTCCGTCGGCCGACGCTGATATCGTAATCGGCGATCGGGCTGCGAATCCCTTCCGACGGCCAAATCGGGGCGGAGCCGGTTTTTGAGTCTCCGCCCCCGCTGAAATGGTGTCATTGCATTGCGCGTCACACGCTGTTGGAAAGGCGGTGGTGCGTCATCGGAAGTCCCTCCCCCAATGGGGCGAGTTCCCGACGGCGCGGAACACTTATGCTATTGCTTTTGTCAACCCCGCGTGGCGGCTGCAGACTGAGTCCAGCACAGTCGGGGGGCAGCTGTGCCGCTGACCGGGAAGGCTTCGGCGAGGGTTGCGGGGAGGACTGGTGAGGGGGATTACTGTGGTCATTATTTGGCAGGCTGGGTCTGCGCGCAGCCGCCACCGTGCGCATGCGTGGCCATGGAACCGACCATTCTCCAGACATTTTTGGCATGGGAACCAGGAGCTTTACCCGGCGCGGCTGCAAGCCCCCCCCCCCCCCCCCCAATGGTTCTGGAATCGATGCAGCTGTTGCGCCGTTTTTTCTGGTGTAAAACGCCACTGTTCCCATGCCGGCGTCAGCACTTGGTCTGGAAATCGGAGAATCCAGCCCCATGTCTTGTCCAGAAACCTTAAGTGTCCAGATATTTCAACCCCACCCGTACGTTGTGCAGTGGTCAGACAGCTCAGGTTCCAGGTCAATAATCCTGATCCTTAATTCTTCGGGCTGTGTACTTTCCGCAGACATGTTTGTCCTGGATTGCCTTGGCGTCCAGGTACTCCCACATTCCACAGCTGCTTTGCTGACAGATCAAATCCAAAATGTACCCAATGAACTCAACTCAGAGAACCTCTTCCCCGGAGTGTGGCTGGACTAACTCCAAAATAATCTTCATATAAGAAACGTTGACCAAGATTGAGAAACATCCGTAGAATCCCTACAGTGCAGGTGACCATTCGGCCCATCAGGTCTGCACTGACCTTCTAAAAGAGCACCCTTCCTCGGCCCACTTTCCTACCCTATTACTGTAAGCCTACCTAACCTGCACATCTTTGGATTGTGGGGGAAACCGACCACCCGGAGGAAACCCATGCAGACACAGGGAGAACGTGCAAACTCCACACAGTCACCAAAGGCCGGAATTGAACCTGGGCTCCTGGCGATGTGAGGCAGCAGTGCTAACAGCACTGCCAGCGTACCGCCCCACTTCTGAATGTTCTGAAAGTTGTGAACCTTAACCTGGATTAGCTAGACTTGTTCCTGAACCCTCACACTTATCTTCAAGAGACTGATCACTGTAAATGTGATGGAGATGGGTATAGGGAAAGTGTTTTATTTAATGCAGATGAGATATTCATAGTTGCAACACAGTTTACAGGTTAAGGGCATTCTATGCCAAGCTATAGTCGATATATTAGACAACCTTGACAAAAAAGGCTTTTGAGAGTGTCTTCTTGTAACATTCTCAGAAATTGAGTACTGAAGCTCTTCCAAATTGTTCAAAATGCCTATAAAGCCTGGTTGGTGCACATCTGCGATGAAAACTACAAGCACAAGAAGTAGGACCCACCTGTGAATGGTTCTGTTAGTGCTACACCTCACAGGACAAAGGAAGAGAAATACAAGGATCACCAGGTAAATGTCCTGTCGCCAGTGGGCAATTCCAATTCCCTATTGCAAAACCAAGAGTCATACGTTGATCTAAAAGTTAGACCTACTGCAGCAGAGATTGACATGAACAAGAATCTGGAGTTGCCAAAGGAAACAATCATTCAGGCGAGACGTCACAAAACATTATAGTCTTTAAATCCTCAGCAGATGGTGCAAATCCATCCGCAGGTAGCTTTTGCTTATGTATGTCTGGTTTAGTTTTAATGCATGTTCTATGAAGAGAAAGTTGAAGAATGTTGGACAGATGGTTACAGGCAGCTCCTTGGTGCATTAAAACGTCTATGATTCACACTCATGTTAATATGTCAACAGCAGCTGAACCATTCAACACCCAAAGATGGAGATTTTCCAATAGATTCTGAGATTTAAACAGTAGGTCCGAGCATGGTAGCAGTCTCGTCTCAGTATCCTTTTTGCCACCATTTTCAACCTTGGTTACACGGCTCGTTCAGCTCATCAGCTGCTTCAAAAGCTTCATAGAATATACAGTGCAGAAGGAGGCCATTCGGCCCATCAAGTCTGCACTGGCCCTTGGAAAGAACACCCTAAGTCCACACCTCTACCCTATCCCCGTAACCCCACCCAACCTTTCTGGACACGAAGGACAATTTAGCATGGCCAATCCACCTAACCTGCACATCTTTGGACTGTGGAAGGAAACCAGAGCACCCGGAGGAAACCCACGCAGACATGGGGAGAAAGACACGGGGCTTCATTACCTCTCAACCTGACTATTCCAACGCACGCCCGGCTAGTCTCCCACGTTCTGCCCTCTGCAAACTTGAGACCATCCAACGTTCTGCACCGAATGGCCCAACCCTCATTCACTATCACCACCCTATTCGCTGACCAAACTTTTTCATCCTGGTTATCAAATCACTCCATGGCCTTGAAATTTGTCCATCGCCGTAATCTCCTTTAGCCCCCAAACCCTTCAAGATGTCTGCACTCATCTAATTCTGGCCTCTTGAGGATCTCCAATTTTAATTGCTCTACTATTGGCGGCAGTCTCTCAATTGTCTCGGCCTTAAAGCTCTGGAGCTTTCTCCTTACATCTCTCGAACTCATTACTCTCTGGGCGGCACAGCAGCACAGTGGTTAGCACTGTTGCTTCACAGCACCAGTGTCCCAGGTTCGATTCCCAGCTTGGGTCACTGTCTGTGCGGAGTCTGCACCTTCTCCCTCTGTCTGCGTGGGTTTCCTCCGGGTGCTCCGGTTTCCACCCACAAGTCCCGAAAGATGTGCTGTTAAGGTAATTTGGACATTCTGAATTCTCCCTCTGTGTACCCGAACAGGCGCCGGAATGTGGCGACTAGGGGACTTTCACAGTAACTTCATTAGTGTTAATGTAAGCCCACTTGTGACAATAAATTCTTATTAAAACACTCCTCAAGAACTACCACTTTGAAAGTCTTTGGCCATCTGGCACTATATGGTTTAGTGTCTTACTGGTTTTTAATGATACCCGTGAAGCACTTTGGGACAATCCTTACATCAAAGACACTAAATAAACATAAATTGTTGCAGTATTCCAATTGAACATCACTTTTCCTTGAAATCCTCATTAAAACAGACCTTGGATAAGAGTTGAATTATTTGGTCTCCATATCCAAAGGCATACTTGCCATAGCGGGCGTTCTGCAAAGATTCACCACACACTGATTCCCGAGATGGGAGGGATTGTCCTATGAGGAGAGATTGAGGAGACTGGGCCTTATTCTCTAAAGTTTAGGAGAATGAGGGGTGATCTCATTGAGAGATTCAAAATTCATACTGGGCTCGACAGGCTAGACCCGGGAAGGATGTTTTCCCTGGCTGGGGAGTCGAGGACCAGGGGGCACAGTCCCAAAATGCAGGACCACCATTTAGGACTGAGATGAGGAGGAATTTCTTCACTCAAGAGGGTGGTGAATCTTTGGTATTCTCTACCCCAGAAGGCTGTGGGGACTCAGGCACTGAGTATGTTCAAGAGATCGCTAAGCTTCTAGATATTGAAGACATTAATGGAATTGGGGACAGCACGGGGAAAATGGCATGGAGGTAGATGTTTAGCCATGACCTAGTTGAATGGTGGAGTAGGACTGAGAGGCCAAATCGCCTCCTCCTTTTCCCTGTGATGCACAATGCTGTCCTAAATGTCAACAGGGCAAGTTGTGTATGGAGCACCTGAGAAGAATGCTCTTAAGTTGTGTGGGTGTGCGGCTCTTAAGTTGTGGGGATGTGCCACTCAGGGAAAACAGGCCCTGCTTAAGCCACAGTACGTTCAAAATGTACGCGCATACAGTCATCCTAAACGGACATGCAGTGCAACAAGCTGACTGCACACGACAAAGGGAAATTAGAGATGTCCATTGCCTGAGAACTGTTCTGACCACACAGTACCTGCTCCAGATGGATATTGAAGGGTGGCAATTAAAATGTGTAGGGAAATAATTCCACACCACGTCTGGCACATAGTGGACAGAAAATATTGTGGAATGCATAGAATTAGTTTAGAAAATTACACATCAATGGTACTTGTTAACTATTCTTTTTCAATTAGTAAGCTTTACTGTGCAATATTCTTTGAGTAGAATGTGCTTGTAGAATCTATAAACGTACATTATGATGCAACCCTAATTACTACCATTAGAATAATTTACACATTCCATGCATCCACAAAGATTGTGCGGTCAGATCTTCCACAATTTTAGCTTCTGCAGGAGTTAGCAAAGTCAAACTTTGCTGTTCAACATCGGATTCCTGTGTTTATCGATGGAAGCAGCAAATCTCAAGTAAAAGATGACCAGGTCCCATTGTTATTAACCAAGTTCTTTTCGCAACAGGAGACAGCTGCCAAGATGCTCACACGTCTATTTACCAAAGGAATGGATTTTTATATGTACCACCTTTGAGGTGCAACTGCAGAACAGGATTGACCACGAGTTCAAAACAATGGTGTATTGGTGCTGGCAATAAATCAACACTGACATAGCACAAGGATTTAATCTAAATAAATAATCTTTTAAACAATATCCGGGCCTCCTGATTGAAAGTTAGGAAATTTAAATCATATCAAGCATTGGATCAACACAAAATCAAACAGGTTGTTAAAAAGAATTCTCAGGTTGCTCATGACGCTGTGAAGTGCCCACCCTGATCCTCCGCGAATTGATGGCCACCGCTGGCTACGATGGTGCTTTCATATCATCGTTAAATCAGGAATTGGACACAGCGACATTGCAAAAGTAATTCATGTCCACGTCAGGTTGATGTTCTGCTTGGAGATGATGGTGTTCCCATGATACTGTTTTTTTTACTGGAGACACTCACCGTCTGGCCTACACATGGTATCAGCCTGTAGTTATTCAAGTCTGGCTCTGACATGAGCAGCTTCACAATCGGAGGGGTTGTCAGTGGAGCTGAACACTGGAATCATAAACAAATAACTATTTACGGCTGAACAGAAGGCCACGGATGATGGAACTGAAATTGAATGGGCCAAGGACACAGCCCTGAGGAAACCCTGTAGTGGTAGCTGATGGCATGCCTCGAACAGCTCTGAATATTTCCTTCTGCATCAGGCGCGGCCAAGGTCACGTTAATTATGTGTGGCAATCAGAAACAAGCAAATTTCTCACGGAATCTCACAGAATTACTAGTGCAGGAGGAGGCCATTCGGCACATCGAGTCTGCACCAACCCTACCAAGAGCACCCTAACTAGGCCCGCTCCCTATCCCAGTAACCCCATCTAACCTGCACATCTTTGGATTGTGGGTGGATACCCACGCAGACACGGGGAGAAAGTGCAAAGTCCACAGAGACCTCCACATAGACAGTCACCCAAGGCCAGAATCGAACCCCAGTACCTGGCGCTGGTGAGGCAGCAGTGCTAACCACTGCGTCACCGTGCCCCCCAGCAGTTGGGTCTTGATCCATCTGGAAAACACAGGCATGTTTACTCTGGAATCATACACACGTTCAAATCGCTATGCAATAAATCAACAATGCTAAATTTAAGGCAAAATTCTATAATTAAGTTTCAACAATGACTAGTTACATTTTTTTATTCTCTTTTTAAGCCCACCATTTAAAACTAGTGACAATGCTCATCATGGTAGTTTCAGAAGGCCTGGGATTATGAATAGCTTCATCTCACCTTGAGTGGGAAGTGCCTGATTACCATTCAGCCCACAAGAGGACAGGGCACAGGCAATCAATAAACACATCAAGTTTACATTCATTTTTGGAAATACAACTTCTTATCACATGACCAGACAATTTGTAGTGAGGAATTGTTTTAAATTAACCACACAAAATAGCCCCAAAAAATTGTTTGCGATATAATACAGCAACACACAGGACAAAAAGATTGGGCTGCATTTTCAATATCTACCACAATATACAACATATTCCAGATAAATAACAGCACCACCACAGAGAGACTGTACTGCTATAAAGATTGATTTTGATCCATTATTTTATTTCCCCAGGAACAGACAAAGCGGTGCACTGCCAGTTCAGCAACACAAACAACATAAAAAGCACTGTTCACAACAACATGCTAGCTGTGGAACATGAACAGGTAAATGTCAAAGGTATCATGCTGGCTCAGCTCTTAGCAGACATTGTGCAGCCAAGGTTCTTGCACTTGTTTGAACCTTCAGCATTAATAACTTCTGGATCTTTGGTCACAGTCTCACTTTTGTTGCCATCGTGTATGTGAATCAATTCCCTTCTATTGGCAGCACAATGACGTCCATTATTACGTCTGATCGCTCACGCGACTTTCACAAGCCACCTTTCCACAGTTCCAAGGTCTGCTTCGCCTTTGTCCCCTTTGCTCCCTCGTGCACTGCACTCGACAAATTCAATTTTCATTGGTGCCTGGGACAAATCAAACTCCTTTCCCTTCTTCCCTAAAGACACCACAGCCCCAGTGCTAGGTCCATCCAGTGACTTTGGTGCTCCAGAGCGAATCATCCTCAGGGTGTTTCTGTGGGTGAGACGAGATAAAACAGCGGAATTAAGTGATTCGTAGCGGTCAAAAAGAGACAAAGCAAACTCTGTAAGTTAATTTGCTCTTCCATACAGGACAGTGAGATTTCTAAAGGCGCACCCTCAAATGCAGTCAGGGTCAGACATTTTATAGTCAGGAGAAAGGTTCAGGTACACTATGTGCATTTGGTTCTTAAACAAATGAGCATCAAGCCTTTAATGCCAGGGATAAGTGCAGAGAATGTATGGCAATGTGCGTTATTTCTACCAGTTGCCCATTCTGAATCAAATGCAAGGAAAATCGATTTCTCCATCTGCTGTCCTCCCCCACTGTAAAAATCATAAACAGTCAAGATTAATAAATTAATTCACTTTAGTGTCAATTTATACCACCTATTACAAATGAGAGCGCAATATATCAGTTTTTATATTCTAAGTTATTTTGCTAATACTGCCTGAAAATGTAAACTCCTTTGGTATTTAGAATAATCAGATTTGCTGACTCTTGGCCCTAAGCTGTTTATTTAAATATAAATTTAAAGTACTCAATTCCTTTTTTTTCTCCAATTAAGGGATAATTTAACGTGGCCAATCCACCTACTCAGCACATCTTTTGAGCTGTGGGGGTGAAACCCACGCAGACACGGGGAGAATGTGCAAACTCCACAAGGACAGTGACCTGGGGCCGGGATCGCACCCGGTTCCTCAGCGCCGTGAGGCAGCAGTGCTAGCCACTGTGCCGCCCTGCCCTAAGCTACAATTTTAACTAACGCCGTATTTTTAATTAACATCTAATAAACAGACCAGAATAAGCTACAGAAGCCGGAAGGTACACTTGTGTTCAGCACGAGAGGTTTAAAATCAGGAAACCTTATTTATATCACAGATTCAAGGAATATTTACCCAGATGTAAAGAAAATAGTGTTTGAGCAAATGTGCACATTGAGCAAATGGCGTGTTATTCTTTTCTCTGCAAGCAAATCCAACATTACAATGACATTTTCTCATTTGAAAATGAACACGTTGAAAGGAGATTTGACGCAAGAAAGAATCTTCATGTTACCATTTTAGACGTTTCTTCGGCATATGTCAGGGTGTACTGAGAGTACAATTATAGCATAAATACAAAGTGCTTTCACTTTGTACCGACACCACAATTTCATAATACACCTGCTTTAAACACAGACCAGCAATAATTACATTTAACACAGAAAGAGGGTCATCTTAACCCAGCACACCCACAGTAAATAAACTCTCTGGAGTTTAGAAGGATGAGAGGTCATCGCATTGAAACCTACAAGGTTCTGAAGGGGGTTGATAGGGTGAATACAGAGAGATTGTTTCCGTTGGTCGGGGAGTCTGAAACACGGGGGCACAGTCACGGGATAAGGGACCGATCATTTAGGACTGAGATGAGGAAAAATTCTTTCACTCATAAGGGCTGTGAATCTTTGGAATTCTCAACTCCAAAGGGTTGTGGGCACTCCTTTGTTGTAATACATTGAAGGCGGGGATAGATGGTTTTTTGATCTCGCAGGAAATAAAAGGGATACGGGGTGGGGGCAGGAAAGTGGAGTTGGAGGCCCAAGATCAGCCATGATTGTACTGAATGGTGCAGCTGACTCAACGGAACGAATGAGTGTTATTTTGGCTTGTTTTTTCGGTCGATTAGGCTGAAATGTTCCCTTGTGGAAATTATTTTAATTAATGGTTTCCGGATTCCTCTGTCTTTGTGTATGGTCCTGCACTGTGAAATAGATCCATCTTTTTGTTTAACTGTATCATTGCTCTGTGATTATTTTCCTATAATTTTTATGGGTAAATTACACAATACCGGTTTTAAGGAATCTTTTATGGAATGACCTCAGCCCCGACCTATTCTGTAAAAACAGCATTTATCTGGATTATCAATTGAAAAATAGGGTATATCTGTGCTCTCAGCACTTTTATTGCTTTTTAAAAAAACTGTTAAAAATATACAATTTTAAGGTATTGCATCTCCCACAAATACTCCACCCTCTTCTGTGGATTTTCTTATGCAATCTAGCCACTGAGGTGCAGCGAGAACCCCAAGTCTGCTGCTCGTAGAAAGAAGTGCTCACACATCCAGTCTTTTGCTCCCAAACTGGGCAGCAGAAATGTTGAAAAGATAAAACTCTTGAATTACAAAGCCCACCTCGGTTATTGCGCATTCCAACAGTTACACCCTGCAAGAATCAGACACTTACAGTTCCTTTTCCAACTGCTGCTGAATTAATTTTGCAGATTTGGCCATGGTCACATCTGAAATTCAACAGAAAACAGAATGATAATCCCCCCCAAATTGTGGAGTGCACAAACAATTTCATTTGTGTGTGAGCCAAAATCCAAATGTTGCCCCTCAAGAGATATCTGCAGATAGACTATACTTTGGCAATTGTCACGCTCACATTTATAACAGAAAATAGGAGCAGGAGGCGGTCATTCGGCTCTTTGAACCTGTTCCACCATTCAATATGATCATGGCTGCTTGTCAAACTCAATAGCCTGATCCCATCAGCTAAGTGTAATAACTTCATCTTATTTGTTCTGGTGCGATTTTAAGCTAAATATTCTTTAAACTATTGAAACAGAGCTCATATAAATGGTAAGCAAACAGCCAGACACTAAACCTAAGCCTACTACTTCACAGCAATATTTACAACATTGTCCTCAGAATTTAAAGCTTTGGATATGTCAAAGTTTGTGAATAGCAATCAGTAACCTTTCTGACTTACCTCAAAATAGAGCAGAGACTGAAGTATCTCTCTATTCCCACAATAAAATGTAGGACTGAGGTCCCCCCCAAACTCAAATTAGACAGAAATGAAGAGGCCCTCTCATCTGTTCATTACACTGACAACATCATAAGACCTAGGAGCAGAATTAGGCCACTCGGCCCATCAAGTCTGCTCTGCCATTCAATCATGGCTGATACTTTTCTCATCCCCATTCTCCTGCCTTCTCCCCTAGCCCCTGATCCCCTTATTAATCAAAACGATCTACAATTATTCAATTGTTGTGTCAGGCTTCCAGTATGACAACTATTAGATTGTTAACCCCAACTGTATGATATTAAAAAAAAGGACAACCTTCTCTTTACCTTGTTTGTTGCAGGCTATAAGGAGTGGAGGTGCATTCTTCGCGATCACAGCATCGGTTAGCAACATGTAGAGGAACTCAGCTACATCCTTCACTTCTTTTTGAAATGACACACTGTCCACTACAAAGACAATGCCTCTGTGAAAAGAATACAGAATTATGTCCAGTGTTATGAGCAGTGTCATAAATACTCAGTATTTTATTTTACAGTGCTGTTTTGAATCCGAAAGGCACAGCCAAAAATTAGGATCTAATTGCTTCTTATTGTCATATATTAAATGCATAGGATAAATAATTAGGATAAAAGCCCCTCCCCCAAAAAACAAAGCCACAGTAAAGCAGATAAGATTGCTAACAAATGGGCAGACCGAGTTTAATAGTTCACTGATTGGAGGCAGTTCCCAACGATACTACCAAACCATGGGAAAAATAGGCTAGGGACCAGGACTTACTCACACCATAGAACAGGAGGCCATTCGGCTCATTTAGTCTGCACCGACCCTCTGAAAGGGCACTCTACCTAAGCTCGATCCCCTGCCCTATCCCCATAACCCCACGCATGGATCATGGCCAATTCACCTAATCTGTACATCTTTGGATTGTGGGAGGAAACCAGAGCTACCAGAGGAACTCCACACAGACACAGACAGTCACCCAAGGTCGGAATCGAACTTGGGTCACTGGTCATTCATAAATCCACCAGCTCAAAGAAACAACTCAAGTGTGGTCCAATGCCTTTCCTTGCATAAAACAGGTGGACTATACATCGCTTACCCCCAGATAATGTAGTCATTGACCTTTGTTGCCAATTTGATGAAAGTTTTGGCACAAACGTCATCCTTTGATGCTATGGTGTCATAAAGATCTTAAAATTTTCTTCTTCTTCTAATAATTATAATAATCTTTATTGTCACAAGTAGGCTTACATTAACACAGCAATGAAGTTACTGTGAAAAGTCCCCAGTTGCCACATTCTGGCGCCTGTTTGGGTACAATGAGGGAGAATTCACAATATCCAAATTACTTAACAGCATGTCTTTCGGGACTTGTGGGAGGAAACCGGAGCACCCGGAGGAAATCCACGCAGACACGGGGAGAACGTGCAGACTCCGCAGACAATGACCCAAGCCGGGAATCAAACCTAGGACACTGGCGCTGTGAAGCAACAGTGCTAACCACTGTGCTACCGTGCTGCCCGACAGGTGCAAGTTGAAGAGGGGATGGAAATGCTTGTGCTCAACCTGTTTTGAAGTGGTAAGTCACAAACAGGAGGGGTAAGTAAATATATTTGTGTAGTTTATTGCCCGAAACCCTAGGCCGAGAGACCTCTCCATCATGGATTCCTCTGAAAGGTCAGCCTATTTTGCCATCTTATGAAAAGCGAGAGGTGGAAATCAGGGAATTTTAGACTAGTTAGAGCTGCTGCTGGATAATGTCTAGAGTTGATAACCTGATTGTAAAGCTTGAATTTTTTCAAGCGCTCAGAGATAGCCAGTCTGAATTTGTAAAGGGTAGGTCCTTCCTGATGAACTTTATTGAATTTTTTGAATGGGTGACCAAGGGAGTGGACGAAACAATGTCTTTGGATGCTATTTATATGAACTCCCAGAAAATGCCCCTTGAGAGACTGTTTAGCTAAAGTTAAAGCTCATGGGACTGAAGGCAAATTACCGACCTGGTTAGAAAGTTGGCTGAGTGGCAGGTGAGAGATTAGGGATAATTGCTCATACCTAATTGCCCTTTAATTAAATGGCTTGCCAGGCCAGTTCAGAGGGCATTTCAGAGTCAACCACATTGCCGTGCTTCTGGAGTCACATATAGGACTAGGTAAGGACAGCAGATTTTCTTCCCTACAGGGTATTAATGAACATTTACGACAATTCAGGTTTTGAAAAAAAAATAATATATTGAATTCAAATTTTACCATCTGCCCTGGTGGGGTTCGAGCCTGGCTCCCCATATCATTACCCTGGGTTCTTGGATTAACATTCCAGTGACAATATCACTACAGCATCACCTCTCCAGTGATGCCATACAAGGATCTGTGCTGGGGTTTGAACTATTCATCGTATTAACTACTGAGGACATTGTAGGCACAAAAATTATTACTTCAGGCCCAAGCATAATTCATAATCTTTGATCACGGGGATCAGCTATTTTAAAACACAAATTGAATTTTGTGGATTCACTACGAGACCTTGGAGCAAAATGACTGAAATTTCAGCAGTAAAGTTTGCCGATTAAACAATTATTTGAAAGAACATGAGAACCCTCCAATGAAATGTCACGTTACAGCTCATCACAGCATGAAGGTAATCCACTCCCACATCAATCATAAACAACAGTTCTCAAAAGTTTCCACCCAAATTCACAGCTATACAATATAAAGCACAGTATTGTCCTGTTACCTGGCATCGCCCTTGTGTTTCTCCAAATACTTAAGACGCAGACTCTCATGCCCAGGAAGGTCGTACAAAGCAACAGTGGGGCCCTGTGAGAAGAGATACGGGGTCAATGGTTTTCTCACACTTTAAATTTTCATCAGTTCCTTAGCGCCTGCTTCGCTAATCTGGCAATAAACTCCACAACCCATCAGAAGCAACCTGAATTTTTTTTCGCTTTTAATGCTAGGCTGAGGCTGGTACCATTCCAAGAATTTGCACTAGGAAAGGAATATAGAATCCTAAGCATAAATAATACTTTCCCAGAGTTGAAACCCAAGGAAGGAAGCCTTGAACTTGTACACCAAAGATTGTCAATCAGTCACAAACACCATTGGATAATAGCAGTATCCCATTATTTGAAGCCCACTGTTCATTTAACTACATATTCAATAGAAATAGTTCAGCGTCGTACAGAACTTGCATGGAAATTCTCCCTTAAAATACCAGCCTACCTCAAATGTTTAATGCCTTGGTGTGAAGCTTGAACCTCCATTTGAACTGAAAGGTGAAAGAACCACCAGCTGACCAAAACCAATATTTACCAAAATCAACATTAACTGGAGTCAGAGATGCCCACCTTTGGATGAGATGTTCAACTGAGGCCCCTTCAGTTTGTTCTCGAGTCTAGGTATTGTGATGAATGTAGGAAAGTTGTATATGTGGTATTGTGTGTTTGTTGCAGTAATATTATTAAAAGCACTTGTATTAAAGTATCCATATTATATGTATGCTAAGGCTGTGATTAAGGGGTCAACCGCTAGGCAGGTGGTGATGTCACTCACAGGAGAGGCTGAGTCTGTTTTTTAGTTTCGTTTTCAGCCCCGACCTGTGCCTGCTGTCTTTTTTTTTAATAAACAATTTTATTGTGGTATTTTTGGCATATAAAACAATGACATTATATAGTACTGTACAAAAAGAAAAGCAAATAACACATAGTACAAACCACAACTCCATTCTCGCAAGGACCTGCCTAAACCACCCACTACTCTACTCTTGCATCCCCCCCCCCCCCCCCCCCCCCCACGATTAATTCTCCGTGAAGAAGTCAATGAATGGCTGCCACCTCCGGGCGAACCCAGATAGTGAACCTCTCAAGGCAAACGTAACTTTCTCTAGACCGAGAAAGCTCGCCATGTCCGATAGCCACACTTCGGTCTTCGGGGGCCTCGAGTCCCTCTATGCCAACAGTATTCGTCGCCAGGCTACCAGGGAAGCAAAGGCCAAGACGTCGGCCTCCTTCTCCTCCTGGACTCCCGGGTCCTCCGACACCCCAAAGATTGACACCTCAGGACTCATTACCACCCCAGTTTTCAAAACCCGGGACATGATGTCTGCGAATCCCTGCCAGCACCCCCTGAGTGTAGGGCACGACCAGAACATGTGCATGTGATTAGCCGGCCCACCGGCACATCTGGCACACTTGTCCTCCAGCCCGAAGAATTTACTCATCCGGGCCACCGTCATGTGGGCCCAGTGCACGACCTTAAACTGGACCAGACTGAGCCTGGCGCATGTTGCAGTCGTGTTTACTCTGCTCAGAGCTTCGGCCCAAATACCATCCTCCATCACCCACCCGAGCTCCTTCTCCCACTTAAGCGTCAGGTCCTCAGTCTCTGTATCCTCTGCTCCCATTAGTTCTTTGTAAATATGAGACCCTACCCTCACCTCGATACTACCCTGGTCCTGCCTCCCCTTTGGTGGGAGGCGTGGGAAGGACGGCACCAGCCTGCGCACGAAGTCCCGCACCTGTAAGTATCTAAAGTCATTCCCTCTCGCCAGCCCAAACTTCTCCTCCAATGCCCTCATGCTCGGGAAGCTCCCTTCCAAGAACAGATCACCCACCCTCGCAATCCCCACCCTCCGCCAGTCGATATCCGCCGTCCATGTTCCCCGGGGCAAATCGGTGATTGCCGCAGATTGGGGTCCGCACCGATGCTCTCACTTCCCCTATATGCCTCCTCCACTGGCCCCAGATCAGAAGAGCCGCTACCACTATAGGGCTGTCGGAGTACCGTGCCGGCGGGAGCGGCAGAGGCACCGTAACCAGGGCCGCCAAACTAGTGCCCCTGCACGATGCAGCCTCCATCCGCTCCCAAACCGACCCCGTACCCACCATCCTTATCATTGCCATGTTGGCCGCCCAGTAGTAGTTGCTGAAGTTCGGCAACGCCAGCCCCCCTTCCCCTCTGTTCTTTTCGAGCATCACCTTCCTCACCCGCGGGGACTTCCCCGTCCAGACAAATCCCAGGATAATTTTATTCAGTCTCTTAAAGAAGGTCCTCGGGATGAAAATGGGGAGACACTGAACTATGAACAAGAATCTCGGGAGAATCGTCATCTTAACAGTCTGCACCCTCCCCGCTAGTGACAGCGGGAGCGCATCCCAACTCCGAACCTCCTCCCTCACTCGTTCCACAGTCGGGACAGGTTGAGCTTATGCAACTTGCCCCAGTCCCGTGCCACCTGTATCCCCAAGTATCTGAATCTTTCTCCTACCAGCCTGAACAGCAACCCCTTCAGCCTACTCTCCTGCCCCCTCGCCTGAATTACGAACAACTCGCTTCTTAGCCATGTTCAATTTATATCCTGAAAACCGGCCAAATTACCTCAGGGTTTCCAT
Source organism: Scyliorhinus torazame (assembly GCF_047496885.1). Lineage (NCBI taxonomy): Eukaryota > Metazoa > Chordata > Chondrichthyes > Carcharhiniformes > Scyliorhinidae > Scyliorhinus > Scyliorhinus torazame. Next base: position 120,486,999 of record NC_092720.1, on the reverse strand, counting down.
GATGCCGTCCATCCCCGCCATTGGGTCCGAAACGTATAACAGCAGGTCATCCGCGTATAACGCGACTCTATGTTCCACTCCCCCCCGGACCAGCCCTTTCCAGTCCCTTGAAGCTCTCAGAGCAATTGCCAAGGGCTCCATGGCCAGCGCGGACAGCAGTGGGGAGAGAGGGTAACCCTGTCTTGTCCCGCGGTGCAGTCTCAAGTAATCTGATGTCGTCCTATTCGTCCTTACTAGCCTCTGGGGCCTGATAGAACAGCCTAACCCAGTTAATGAACCCCTCCCTGACCCCAAACCGTCCCAGCACCTCCCAAAGATAGTCCCACTCGACCCGGTCAAAAGCCTTTTCCGCATTCATAGCTACCACTAACTCTGCCTCCCTGCTCTACGGGGGCATCATAATCACATTAAGCAGCCTTCCAGCTGGCCACCAATTGTCTACCCTTTACGAACCCGGTTTGGTCCACCACAATTACGTCCGGCACACAGTCCTTCATTCTAGTCGCCAAGATCTTGGCCAATAACTTAGCGTCTACGTTGATCAAAGATATCGGCCTGTAAGATCTGCAAGCCTCCGGTCTTTTCCCCGTTTCAGAATAAGCAAAATAGTGGCCTGCGACATCGTCGGGGGTAGAACCCCTCTGTCTCTTGCCTCGTTAAAAACCCTGACCAGCACCGGCATCATTATCTTGGCAAACTTTTTATAAAACTCCACCGGATACCCATCCGGCCCCGGGGCTTTACCCGACTGCATGACCTTCAGGCCCCCTAATACCTCTTCGATCCTGACCAGGGCCTCCAGTCCATCTACCAACCCCCTACCCACTCTTGGGAAGGTCAGTCCGTCTAGGAATCGCCTCATCCCCTCCGGTCCCCTGGGGGTTCCGAAGTGTACAGCTTACTATAAAAGTCCCTAAACACCTTGTTCAGCTCTGTCGGGTCCCCCACCAGATTTCACGCCCCATCCGCTATCCTTCCTCTCTCCCTAGCCGCTTCTCTCTTCCTTAGTTGTTGCACGAGCATTCTGCTGGCCTTCTCTCGATGCTCATATACCACGCCTTTTGTGCCTGCTGTCTTTAGTTTCATTTTTAGAGTTGTGCTCTGGATTCTGAGGAAAGGAGGTGAGTTTCTGTTTTACTTCTGAAATCTGCTCTCCCAAGAACTTTAAATCTGCAAGCCATTGAGTGTTAACTTTATTAATGTAGTATTTGACTTGTGTGTGTGGATTTTGCTCAATTGCAAGTTTAGTAGATGGGAAAGCAAGGTCAAAGACCTTTCTTTATTTTATTGTAAGAACTGTTTAAACTGTTAATGGAAAAGCAATTTTTTTCCTTGAATTGCAAAGGGGTTAATCGTGAGTCAATAATAAAGTTTGTTTTAATATAAAAAGATCCTTAGTTGTCAGTGGAATCACTCCTGGAGCGAAGTATCCGTTCCTCACAGTTTACAAATTGAAAAATTGTTTGTCCGATTTCCTAATATAATTGGGGTCTGGTCTGGCTACTGTAACAGTAGACATTAAGGAACCGCTTGAACAAGAGAGGGATTTCCTCTTGAGCTAATTCCTCCCCAACCCTATTGATCAAGAACAGATTAACTGGCATTTTCTCATTTGTTGTCTGCAAGACCTGGTGACATGCAACATTACTGTCTCTTTTGCTTGCATAAGAACAGCGATTGCGTTTTTAAGGAACTCGTCACCTGCAAAGTGCTTGGGTGTTACTGACAGATAGGATAAGGTGCAATATAAATGCAAATCGTTGACAATATCTTCAAAAGAAATGGAAATAAATTGAAAAGAATTATCTCTCTTTGTACTCAAAACAAAACTATACAAGAAAAAGTAAAAACAAAATCCTTTAAATATCAGTAACAAGTGTTTGATATTTCATGGAAGGTAGTTGATATAATGGCACTTTGAGGGTCTTTACCCCAAGCTGTTTGAGTGGGAACAATAGTTAAACCAAGCAAATGTCCTAGTGAATGCAAACAAAAGGAGGACTCAATCATCACGACATTAAGTGTTTGTAAATTTCAGACACATTACGATCACTCTTGCCTGTCCATTACTCAATACTATAGGTATATCGAATGCAGGGAAGGCATCATGTTTCATCCCTTCCCCCCGTTAAGAACCAAGTGATGTCTCAGAGAATCGTACGTATCAATGAATGTTATTTCAATAAATGTAGAGGCATAAATTCATTACAAGGCACCTACCTTGTCACTTCTAACCCTGTACAATGCAGAGTTACTGGTAATGGATGTGTGTGTCACCTTAAATTTCCCGGACAATAACTGAAATGAGAAGAGTTGACAAAGGAGTTGAATTATTCTGAGGACTAATTCTTTGTTTTACATGTTGTCATATTCTGCATTGGATCTGTAACCAGTTATTCGTATGCAACCAAATTTATTCCAAGTGCCTCTCTCGCCAGGAAGTACCCCAGAAAGTTGGGAAAGGCTAAGACTTTGAAGTAAAAACTTGAAGAAAGTCATTAAAACCCATTTGAGTGGGTGAATGTAGTGTCAAGATGGAACATGTACGTCGAATTATTGTTATGATTAAAATCTGTTTTTGAAATTTCAGTTCTAGGCGGCGGGGGGCAGTGGAATTAGCACAATCGTTTCCCCAAACACCAAATTATTTGGTTCAATGAACTTGAACGACAACCATTTCTACTGGACGCTCCATCAAGTGGCAGTCCCCAGCACCACCATTACAAACGTCACATCATTGTGGAGAGCAGTCTACTGCAAGGCACACAAGACAATAATTCACCACATATTGTTTGTAGCGATCAATGAAACAATACCATTTTCTCAGACTGAGGAGTGGGTCTTTCAGCTCTGCTGCAGGTTTATGCCGTGGGTGTCTAACAGGAAAGGGAAAGGAGTGATGCAGCAAGATTGAATATGGACTTCACTCATAAATCCTGATGAGAACAATTTTGGGGAAGCACCAGGAAGTCGACCAAAAGGAGGCAATTACAAAGACCTCTAGTCACACATATATCAGATCACCATCTAGAGAAGATTACTGATCCTTTCAATTAGGAATGGAATGTAGTGGAACAGAAAGCAGAAAAAGTTCAACAAGGCTGATTTCACAGGAATAATGTTATTGCAGAGTCTTACCCGGCAGCACAGGACAGTCTTCCCAGAATCACACAAACCAGCCAAAAGCACTGCTCGGCGACTGCTTTTCCTGCTCCTTAACAGCACAAAAAGAACTGGAGAACAAAACATGAAATACAGTTTAGCAACAAACCCGCTGAATTATAGGAATGGGAGCTGGACATTTGATCCTGAGCTCATTCCGCCATTTAATTAGATGAGACATTAAAATCCGGGAGCTCAAAAGACCAGAGTTGGAGGAATGCAATATTTCGGAGGAGTGTGGGGCTGGAAGGAGGTGCAGGAATAAGGAGGGGGAAGCCACAGAGGGATTTGAAATTAAGGGTGAGAATTTTAGAATGCAAGCTTTATCTAACCAGGAGATAGTGTAGGTAAGCCAGCAAATACAAGAGTGAAACCAAAGAGAAAATGCTGGAAAATCTCAGCAGGTCTGGCAGCAGCTGTAGAGAGAGAAAAGAGCTAACGTTTCGAGTCCAGATGACCCTTTGTTAAAGCTCTTTTCTCTCCCTACAGAAGCTGCCAGACCTGCTGAGATTTTCCAGCATTTTCTCTTTGGTTTCAGATTCCAGCATCCACAGTAATTTGTTTTTATTAAATACAGGAGTGACGCGACTTGGTGCGAGTTAGGACGAGGGCAACAGAGGTTAGGATGATCTCAGGTTTACGGAGGGTAGGTCAGCATTGGAATAGTCAAATCTAGAGATAACACGCAGGTGGATGAGAGTTTCAGCAACAGGTGTGGAGACAGGCAATGTTACAAAGGTCAAAATTGATGGTTTGAACAATGGCATGAATATCTGGTTGGACGTTCATTTCTGGGTCAAGAATGGCACTAAGGTTGCAAACAGATTGGTTTAGTCTCAGACAATCATTCGGGAGAAGTATGGAGCAGGTGGCGAGGGAACAGAGTTTGTGACAGCGACCAAAGGCCATTGGTCTTCTCAATAACTAATTGGAGGAAATTTCTACAGGATGTTGGACAAGCAGTCTGATTAAATTTAGAGTTGGTGGAGGGGTCAAGAGAAATGGTGAAGTAGAGCTGGGTATCATGTGGAAACTGCTGTGTTTTTTCAGATGATGTCGCCAATGGGTACCATGTAGGAGAGAAACACGAGAGGGTCAAAGATAGGTGTCTTTGGAGACATCAGCGTGCAAGGGCAGAAAGAAAAGTAATTGCAGGTCACTCTCCAGCTACAATGTGTCTTACAAATTTGACTGCATTTTTCGAGGAGGTGTTAAGGTGTGGGTAGTGCAGTTGATATAGTCCACATTAACTTCAGTAAGGCTTTTGACAAAGTCTTGCATGGGAGACTGGTCAGGAAGATAAGATCCAGGGGAATTTGGATCCAAAATTTGCATCGTGGCAGGGGGGGAAGAGGGTGATGGTTAAAGGTTGTTTTTGTGACTGGAAGCCTGTGTCCAGTGGTATTCGGCAGGGATCGGTGCTGGGTCCCTTGCTGGTTGTAGTGTACATTAATGATCTAGATGTGCATGTGGGGGTATGATCAGTAAGTTCACAGATGACACAAAAATTGGTGAATAGTGAGTAGGAAAGCCTTCGACATAGATGGGTTGGTCAGATGGTAGGACAGTGGCAAATGGAATTTAACACTGAAAAGTGTGAGGTGTTACATGTTTGGAGGACCAACAAGGCAAGGGAATAGACAATGAATGGTCGGACCCTAGGAAGATCAGAGGGACCTTGGTGTGGATGTCCAAAGACCCTTGAAGTCAGCAGAACAGACAGATAAGGTGGTTAAAAAGGCATATGGGGTACTAACATTCTAAGCCTCGGCTAATAAAGGCAAGAGCAGGGAGGTTATGATGGAGCTGTATAAAACGCTTGTTAGGCCACAGCTGGAGTACTATGTGCAGTTCTGGTTGCCATACTCTAGGAAGGAAGTAATTGCACTAGCGAGGGTGCAGAGGATTCGCCGGGATATTGCGTTTCAGCTAACAAGAGAGACTGGGGTTATTTTTCTTGAAGTAGAGAAGGCGGAAGGGGGGGACCTGATCGAGCTGTGCAAATTATTAGATAGGAAGGAACTTTCCCCTTAGCAAAAGGGTCAATAACAAGGGGGCATAGGTTTAAGGTAAGGGGCAGGAGGCTTAGAGGGCTTGAGGGGAAACCTTTTTCACCCACAGGGTGGAATCTAGAACTCATTGCCTGAAAGGGAAGTAGAGGCAGGGACTCTGAACATTTAGGAAGTACTTAGATGAGCACTTGAAATCCCATAGCATACAAGGCTACGGTCCAAGTGGTGGAGAATGGGATTTGAGTAGATCGGCAATGGCTGGCATGGAAATGACGAGCCCCTTTCTATGCTGCAAAAACTCTATGACTGAATAGATAAGAATGAAATCAGGCAAGTGCAGTCCCCGCTAGCTGGACAATAGTGGAGAGGTGTTGAAAGAAGATGGTATGGTCAACATCAAAGACCACTATGCCCCAAATCCCAGAACCAACAAACAGTTTCTCTCCATCTACCCTCCGTTCCGCTTTTAATATTGAGAACTTCGATCAAATCACTTAACCTAATTGCCAGGGAATACAGCCTTAGTTGTGTTATCTCTCATAATTTAATCCGTGTAGTCTATTTAAGATTCTATTATAGTTGTTCTACACTCCCAAGGTCAAAACAACCTTTCTAATGTACCAAGTCCACAACTGTTCAATGTTCCAGCCCTCCCCACAGGAAAAAAACCCACAATTTTATAGTACTCTGGATATATAGGTAAGCATCACACTGGCTTTTTTGATTATTTTCTGCATCGGTCCGCGACATTTTATTGATGTACTAAATTTCTTTGCACCTCAACTGCCTTATACCATTTAGAAGTTTGATCCTTCAGAGGACAAAGTGGATTACCTAACCCTTGCCAATATTAGAATCCAGTTGCTTAATGCATCAGTGTAATTTTATGATTCCATCTATGCTGTTTACAATGTCATCAATCTTTGCATCATCAGCAAATCTGGATATGTAGCTTTATATCCCGCCACCCAGGTCGAGTGAATAGTTAAGGCTCCAAAAGAGAATTAGAAACATTGCCACAATCTAACATTATCGGCCCTGAGCGGGGATCTGCTCCTTTGATCTGTAGCTGCTGAACCTCACAGCTCGAATCGCTGGTTCTATTTGCTGCGTCCTTGCCCTCTTCAAATACTGGGCGAGAAAGCATAGGTCAAAGGCTGCTGTCCCGTCTCAGCACATCACCTACTGAAAGTTTCACGAACACCAAGGCGGTGTTTCTCTCAGCAAGTCTCATGGCAGCCTTTTCCCACGTATACAATGAGCGCTGCTCCACACAAATGCAGACAACATATAATTGTGTTCATTGTGTGTGTTTACATTATTGGAAGAGTTAACGCTGGCCTTGATACTGGGAGAATGACATTCCTTAACATTTAGTGTGGGATAAGTCTGAAGATTATGAATCCGGGGTGGGGGCGGGGAGACGACACCCAGCTGACACATGGCAGGGCTCTCACCGGCTGGGCCCCCGCTGTGCGGGACCGGACTAGTCGCCGCTCCCCGCTCCTGCAGCCTCCTTACCGATGGTGACCAGCACCGCCCCCAGCGCTACGATAATCCCCAACACACTTGGATCCTGACGCTCCAACTCCCGGCGGATCGACTCCAGGTAAAGTTGCAGAGTGGCGGCCGCCATCTTAGAGCCAGTGAGGCACCCTGGGAGGTGGGCCGGGCCCGCGCTGCACCCTGGGAGGTGGACCGAGCCCGCGCTGCACCCTGGGAGGTGGACCGAGCCCGCGCTGCGCCCTGGGAGGTGGGCCGGGCCCGCACTGCACCATGGGAGGTGTAGTTTATTTGCGTTGCAGGAGGACGGAATCAGATTCAGAATGCTGCTACTGTCCCAAAGAAATTGGTCATTTTTAAACAGATAAATTAATTTTCTAGTGACGGATATAAAGATTTCACGTTTTAAGAATTTTATTTTAGCAAATAAACTACAATCAACGTTGACTAAATATTACACTGTAGGCACCTAATGTTTGGATTGGATTGGATTTGTTTATTGTCACCTGTACCAAGTACAGTGAAAAGTATTTTTCTGCGAGCAGCTCAACAGATCATTAAGTACATGGGAAGAAAAGGGAAGAAAATAAATTACATAATAGGGCAACACAAGGTATTCTATGTAACTACATAAGGCATTGGATGAAGCATACAGGGTGTATAATTTAGGAGTCTGGTAACAGCAGGGAAGAAGCTGTTTTTGAGTCTGTTCGTGCGTGTTCTCAGACTTCTGTATCTCCTGCCCGATGGAAGAAGTTGGAAGAGTGAGTAAGCCGGGTGGGAGGGGTCTTTGATTATGCTGCCCGCTTTCCCCAGGCAGCGGGAGGTGTAGATGGAGTCGATAGATGGGAGGCAGGTTTGTGTGATGGACTGGGCGGTGTTCACAACTCTCTGAAGTTTCTTGCGGTCCTGGGCCGAGCAGTTGCCATACCAGGATGTGATGCAGCCAGATAGGATGCTTTCTATGGTGCATCTGTAAATGTTGGGGGTTAATGTGGACATGCCAAATTTCCTTAGCTTCCTGAGGAAGTATAGGTGCTGTTGTGCTTTCTTGGTGGTAGCGTCGACGTGGATTGACCAGGACAGATTTTTGGAGATGTGCACCCCTAGGAATTTGAAACTGCTAACTGATAGACATCAATTCAGACGAGACGCAGAGAAGCAGTGAACCGATGCTTTAATAAGCTAAATATGTGCCGACCTGTAGCTCCTCCCGCACTGCAAGGCTGACCCAGGTCAACAGGCTTTATACCTCCACAGCTGGGCTTAGCCACAGGCAGTGCCAACAGCAGCACCAATAATAACATTCCAACAGTACAACAGCAACAACCAATAACAGAACAGCAATAACAATAAGTATATACAAAAGTGGAGATAACAATACTAATAGAGCAGTAGAACATATATACAACAGCCTTACGTAGCCATACGTGGCTCACCACATTCACCCCCCGTTAAAGAAAAGTCCGGCAGGGGTGAAAGGGACTCATAAGTTCAGTCTCACAGGAGGATGAATAGTTCGCTGCGAACGCCTCAGCTCCGGCTACGGCGTGACCACTGGCACAAAATCTTTGGCTCCGGGAGCACATCGTCCGCACAACAGGGTTCCGGATAGGGTGACAACGCAGAGGCAGGGCTAAAGGACCCTGTGGGAGATGTTGGTGAAGGTGTAGGTGGGGAAGTGGGTGGGGAGGTGGCTGGGAGGGGCGCGGTGATAAGGGGCGCAGGAGTACCCGCGGGAGCCAGGTCCCGGAGGGAGACTGTGTCCTGTCGTCCATCGCGGTGTGCCACATACGCGTACTGAGGGTTCGCGTGGAGAAGCTGAACCTGTTCGACCAGGGGATCGGCCTTATGGCTCCTCACGTGTTTGGAGGACTGGCCCAGGTTTTGTTAACCAGGCCGAGAGTGAGACCCTGGAGATCGACGTCCTGGGAAAGTCAAATAGACGGTTGTGAGGGGTCTCATTTGTGGCAGTACACAGAAGCGACCGGATGGAGTGCAGTGCGTCAGGGAGGACCTCCTGCCAGCGGGAGACTGGGAGAATTTCAGACCGTAGCGTTCTCCCTCTCCACCTGCCCGTTCCCCCGGGGGTTGTAGCTGGTAGTCCTGCTCGAGGCGACGCCCTTACTGAGCAGGTACTGACGCAGCTCCTCACTCATAAAAGAGGAGCCCCAATCGCTATGTATATAGGCGGGGAAACCAAACAGGGAGAAAATGCTGCGCAAGGCCTGGATGACAGTGGCAGAGGACATATCAGGACAAGGGATTGCAAACGGGAAGCGGGAGTACTCATCAACAACGTTGAGAAAGTACACATTACGGTCAGTGGAGGGGAGTGGCCCTTTGAAGTCCATGCTGAGGTACTCAAAGGGGTGGGAGGCCTTCACCAGGTGAGCCTTGTCCGGCTGATAGAAGTGCGACTTGCACTGTGCACAGATTTGGCAATCCCTGGTCACAGCCCTGACATCGTCAGTGGAGTAGGGCAGGTTGCGGGCCTTGACGAAGTGAAGAAGCCGGGTGACCCCCGGGTGACAGAGGTCATTGTGGATGGCCCGTAACCAGTCTGTTTGCACCCTGGCGCATATACCGCGGGACAGGGCATCTGGGGGCTCGTTGAGCTTCCCAGGGTGATACAACATGTCATAGTTATAGGTGGAGAGTTCGATTCTCCACTGAAAATCTTGTCGTTCTTAATCTTGCCCCGCTGCGTGTTATTAAACATGAAGGCAACTGACCATTGGTCTGTGAGGAGAGTGAATCTCCTGCCGGCCAGGTAATGCCTCCAGTGTCGCACAGCTTCCACAATGGCTTGTGCCTCCTTCTCGACGGAGGAGTGTCGAATCTCAGAGGCATGGAGGGTATGGGAAAAAAAGGCGACAGGCCTTCCTGCCTGGTTGAGGGTAGCGGCCAGGGCAAAGTTAGACGCATCGCTCTCCACCTGGAACGGAAGGGATTCATCCACAGCGTGCAATATGGCCTTTGCAATGTCGGCTCTGATGCGGTTGAAAGCCAAGCGGGCCTCAGCCGTCAGGGGAAAAATGGTGGACTTAATGAGTGGGCGGGCCTTGGCCATGTACTTGGGGACCCACTGGGCATAATACGAGAAAAACCCCAGGCATCGTTTCAGGGCCTTGGGGCAGTGGGGAAGGGGGAGCTGGAGAAGGGGGCGCATGCGGTCGGGGTCGGGCCCTAGGACACCGTTTTCCACAACATAGCCGAGGATGGCTCTCCTTATTATATGTTAAATTAAGGAGTCGGGCGGTGCGGAGGAATTTGTCTAGGTTCGCGTCATGGTCCTGCAGGTCATGGCCGCAGATGGTGACATTATCCAAGTACGGGAACGTAGCCCGCAGCCCGTACTGGTCCACCATTCGGTCCATTGTTCGTTGGAAGACCGAAATCCCGTTGGTTTCGCCGAAGGGGACCCTGAGGAAATGGAAGAGGCGGCCATCTGCCTCGAAGGCAGTGTACTGGCGGTCTTCTGGCCGGATAGGGAGCTGGTGGTACGCGGACTTCAAGTCTACCGTAGAGAAGACTCGATACTGCGCAATCTGATTGACCATGTCAGATATGCGTGGGAGGGGGTACGCATTGAGCTGCGTGTACCAGTTGATCGTCTGACTGTAGTCGACTACCATCCGGTTCTATTCCCTGGTCAGGACGACCACCACTTGCGCTCTCCAGGGCTGTTGCTGGCCTCGATGATCCCTTCCTCCAGGAGCCACTGAACCTCTGACCTGATGAAGGCCCTGTCCTGTGCACTGTACCGTCTGCTCTGGGTGGCGATGGGCTTACAGTCTGGGGTGAGGTTCGTGAAGAGCAAGGGAGGGGCGACCTTCAGGGTTGCGAGGCTACAGATCGTGAGAGGGGGCAGGGGTCCCCCGACTTTTAGTGTTAGGCTTCTGAGGTTGTACTGGAAATATAACCCGAGCAGGAGGGGAGCGCAGAGATGAGGGAGGACGTAGAGCTTAAAGTTAGTGTACTTTACGCCTTGTATTGACAGGTTTGCGACGCAATACCCCCAGGTCTGTATAGAACGCGAACCGGACGCGAGGGATGTAGTCTGCGAGACGGGGAGGACCCGGAGGGAGCAGCGCCTTACCATATCCGGGTGGACAAAACTACCTGTGCTCCCGGAGTCGAAGAGGCAGGACGCCTCCTGCCCGTTGAGTTTGACAGCCATCATCGAATTTCGCAGATGATAAGGCCGGGACTGGTCGAGCTGGACCGAGCTGAGGTAATGCGAAGGACTATCTGTGGCAGCAGTGTGATCACAAAATGGCGTCATCGACAATGTCGGCCACGATGGCGGCGCCCACTGGTCGCACGTGGCGGGCCACGTCGGCGATGACGACCAAGATGGCGTCCTCCACGGGTCGCACGCGGCGGATGACACGTCAGAAGGGGGCGGTCCCGGCAGGTACGATGCCACATTGTGGGGTCTGTGAGCCTCAGGCCAACAGGCTTTTGATTTTGGGGCTTTAGAGTGGCTCAGACATACCTTCGCAAAATGAACTTTCTTGCCGCACTCATTACACACAGCGCTGCGTGCTGGACAGCGCTGCCGGGGATGCTGGCCCAGCCCGCAGAAATAACAGCAAGGTCCTCCAGAGCTGGCCGACAGCCGTGCGGCGCAGGAGTGAGATACACCTGGGTCAGGTGATGGCTTCGCCTCTGACATCCCCGAGGATGCCGTGTGGTCGGACGGGTAGGCCTCGAGGCTCTGGAAAGCCACTTCTAATGAGGTAGCCAGCTTCACTGTCGCCTCGAGGTCGAGAGCCCCTTTCTCGAGGAGGCGCTGCCGGACATAGCTGGACCGGACTCCAGCCACATAAGTGTCCCGAATCATTAGCTCCGAATGCTCCGATGCAGAGACCGCCCAACAGTTACAACTGCGGGCGAGTACCCTCAATTCACGAAGATACTCCGTGCGCGACTCACCCTGGCGCTGATGCCGCGTGGTGAGGAGGTGTCGGGCGAGGACCTTGTTCACCGGCCTCACAAACTGTTCCTTGAGTACATCTACAGCCTCCGTATATGAGCCCGCATCTCGGATTAACTGCAAGATCCGGAGGCTCACCCAGGCGTTGAGGGGACGTTGCTCGAGTGCCGGGGAAACCGCAGCAGTCGAGGATTCGAGGTAGGCCTCGAAGCAGCTGAGCCAATGCTCAAAGATAGCCGGCGCTTCAGCGGCCTGTGGGTCCAGTTCGAGACTTTCAGGTTTGAGGGCAGCATCCATTATCAAAATTTTAGCTTATTAAATTGATAGACATCAATTCAGACGAGACGCTGAGAAGCAGTGGACCGATGCTTTAATAAGCTAAATATGTGCCGACCTGTAGCTCCATCCGCACTGCAGGGCTGACCCAGGTCAACAGGCTTTATACCTCCACAGCTGGGCGGAGCCACAGGCGGAGCCAACAGCAGCACCAATAACAACATTCCAACAGTACAACAGCAACAACCAATAACAGAACAGCAATAACAATAAGTATATACAACAGTGGAGATAACAATACTAATAGAACAGTAGAACATATATACAACAGCCTTACGTAGCCATACGTGACTCACCACACTAACCATCTCCACCTGGGTCCCGTTGATGCTGACAGGGGTGTGTATAGTACTTTGCTTCCTGAAGTCAATGACCAGCTCTTTAGTTTTGCTGGTATTGAGGGAGAGATTGTTGTCGCTACACCGCTCCACTAGGTTCTCTATCTCCCGCCTGTATTCGGACTCGTCGTTATTCGAGATCCGGCCCACTATGGTCGTATCGTCAGCAAACTTGTAGATGGAGTTGGAACCAAATTTTGCCACGCAGTCGTGTGTGTACAGGGAGTAGAGTAGGGGGCTAAGTACGCAGCCTTGCGGGGCCCCGGTATTGAGGACTATTGTGGAGGAGGTGCTGTTGTTCATTCTTACTGATTGTGGTCTATTGGTCAGAAAATCGAGGATCCAGTTGCAGAGTGGGAGCCAAGTCCTAGGTTTTAGAGCTTTGATCTGAGCTTGGCTGGGATTATGGTATTGAAGGCGGAGCTGTAGTCAATAAATAGGAGTCTGATGTAGGAGTCCTCGTTGCTCTAGGGCTGAGTGTAGGGACAGGGAAATGGCGTCTGCTGTGGACCGGTTGCGATGGTATGCGAATTGCAGTGGATCAAGGCTTTCTGGGAGTATGGAGGTGATGCGCTTCATGATCAACCTCTCGAAGCACTTAATTACGACTGAAGTCAGGGCCACCGGACAGTAGTCATTGAGGCACGTTGCCTGGTTCTTCTTTGGTACCGGTATGATGGTGGTCTTCTTGAAGCAGGTGGGGACCTCGGACTGGAGTTGGGACAGGTTAAAGATGTCCGCGAACACCTCTGCCAGCTGGTCCGCGCAGGCTCTGACCAGGGATCCCATCCGGGCCCGTCGCCTTCCGAGGGTTCACTTTCAGGAAGGCCGATCTGACTTTGGAAGCTATGTTGGTGGGTATGGGTGAGTTATGGGCTGCTGGGGCACTTGACAGCGGATTGTTGGTTACCTGCTCGAACCGAGCGTAGAATGTATTGAGTTCATCGGGGAGGGGTGCTCTGCTGCCGGAGATACTACTCGGCTTCGCTTTGTAGCCTGTTATGTTGTTTAGTCCTTGCCACAATCGCCGAGAGTCTGTCTGTGACTCTAGCTTAGTTTGATATTCTCTCTTGGCATCTCGGATGGCTTTGCGGAGGTCATACCTGGATTTCTTGTATAGGTCAGGGTCGTCTGACTTGAACGCCTCAGATCTGTCCTTCAGTAGGGACTAAATGTACTAAAAGTATTCCCCATCAACTTCTCAACACAACTGAAAATCCCACACTGCATTTTTACATTACACCACATTGTCAGCAGAAATGTAGTCGTGTGTTTAAAGTCCCAAGCTCCTCTGGGCTTTAACAGGTTCGCTCCACCCTGACACATCAAGGTGAGTCTTCCAGTTTCCTTTTAAACAAGTCCCTTCACTCAATCTCTGAGCATAGCCAAATGGACTTTCAGAGGGCAATACGGTGGCACAGTGGGTTAGCATTGTTGCCTCAAGGCGCTGAGGTCCCGGGTTCGATCTCAGCTCTGGGTCACTGTCCGTGTGGAGTTTGCACATTCTCCCCGTGTTTGCGTGAGTTTCGCCCCTACAACCCATCGTTGGGTAGGTGGATTGGCCACGCTAAATTGCCCCTTAATTGGAAAAAATTAATTGGGTACTCTAAATTTATCAAAAAATTGTACTTTCAGTAGTAAGGCATCTTTTAATGACTCCTCAGTCCTTAACTCTCCACAAACCTTCAAAAAAGGAATCCATCCTCACCAACACTAATGCAAAAATATGACTTATTTTGTGTTGGATAGCAGCACCTGTCTTCTTTCTCAAATCACAGACTGATTCTTAAAGTATATGGACAGCAAGAACAGCTGCTTTCCACCAAATCCCAGATATTAAAACTTGTACCTTACTTTCAATACATTTTATCTGGGCCCCTGGCCTCTGTCCCCATGGCAACCAGGTCACATGGCTTTTCGCTAGGCAGATTTCATAGGAGGTCACATCCCCTCTCCAATCTACTCCATTGCAACTTAAATCATTGTATCTTAAATGGGTGGCATGATAGCACAATGGTTAGCACTGTTGTTTCACAGCGCCAGGGTCCCAGGTTCGATTCCCGACTTGGGTCACTGTCTGTGAGGAGCCTGCACGTTCTCCCCCTGTTTGCGTGGGTTTCCGGGTGCTCCGGTTTCCTCCCACAAATCCCATGCTGTTAAGTAATTTGGTCATTCTGAATTCTCCCTCAGTGTACCCGAACAGGCGCCAGAGTGTGGCAACTAGGGGATTTTCACAGTAACTTCATTGCAGTGTTAATGTAAGCCTAGTTGTGACACTAATAAAGATTATTATTATCATTGTTTTATGAAGACCAGTGCTCGTAACATGAGACACAGATGGGAATTTCCACCTGCCCCTGGTTTTCACCCTCTTCAAAATATAATATTGATGTTGTTGAGTTTGGCTTTGGCCCAGGGGTAGGATTTCCAACTTTGCTTGGAGAATTCCTGGAGGTTACATCATCCCATTTTACACTATTAAGGCAGTGATATCTCTGTTATATCTCAAAGATATCTCCCACTTCAATGTTGTGGCAGCATGGGGGTCATTTACAGCTTTGTGTAAAATGGATGAAAATGCATCTGCAGCTCATCCAATGGTCCCCCCTTTGCAAGGTGTCACAGGGACAGTCGTTTTGCTATCACCTATTACACTATCGCACAAAGTCAAATACACAGCCACCTCTTCCATGCACCCAAGCCCCATGCCCATCAAATGACTGCCACCTCTCTTTTTAACTGATCTTCAACGTTGTTGTGGGTGGGAAAATGGGCTGATTTCATATGGTGTTAGGTCACAGATCAGCCATCACCTCACTGAAAGGTGCAATAAGCTCAAGAAGCTGAATGGCCGACTCCTATTACCCTGAATTGATGGAGGATGCAATCTGCTGTGTAAATGAATGACTGACGTTTACTAGTCTCTTTAAAAGAACAATAATTTTCTTTTTAAAACCATTAAGCCAGTAATGTTATAGTTTGGCTGATGTTAGTGATTTTGGTTTCACACACTGTGTAGTGTATGAAACTGACCAAAATGAATTACGTAGGATTGCATTGGTTATACAGCATAGAATCTGCCATTCAGCCCAACCAATCTGTGCTGGTGCTTCTGCTCCACTCGTGTCTCCTCCCACCTATCCCATCTAATCTACCATCATAACCATTTATTCCTTTAACCCTCAAATGCTTGTCAAATTTCCCCGTAAGTGCATCTATACAATTCAGTTCAACCACTTCCTGTAAAGTGACCAGGCGAGTGACCACACGGAAGCGATGACTGTTGGACAACTCAATATTTATTTTACCTACTAGATATAACTCCTACTCCCCAAAGGGTCTCCTGCACCCACCTGAAATGACGCAAAAGTCGGGACTTACCAAGCACCATGCCGCGTGTTTTCCAGAGGCAGAGGGAGCCCGCCAGTGGGATCTACCAGTCCCGCGCTGTCAATGGGATTTGACGTTGACAGCACCCATTGTTGCCGGGAAACCAGTGTGCTGGTCTGAACAACCGGTAAATCCCTCCCTTAGAAACTTTTCCATTAAATCGTGCCCTATGTCTGGAGTAATGTATACAGTATTGATCGCCTTATTTAAAAAAGGATGCAAATAAGTTGGAGGCACATCAGAAAAAGTTTACTGGACTAATACCTGGAATGGATGGATTGTCTTATGAGGAAAGTTTGGACGTAGAAGGTTAGGCTTGTATCCACTGGAGTTTAGAAGAACAGGAGGCGACTTCATTGAAACATATTGGGGGGATTCTCTGTCCCGCCACACCCATTTTCTGGTGCGGCGCTTCCTGCCGGCAAATGGATCCTCCATCCTGCCAGCCGGCCAATGGGGCTTCCCATTGTGGGCACCCCCACGCCATAGGGAAACCTGCGGGCGTGCGCGAGTGCACTGCTGGCAAAAAGGTGGATCCTGCCGACGGAGAATCAGGTGGGGTAATTCCACCCATGATCTTATTGAATGGTGGAGTAGGTTTGAGGTGTTAAATGGCCTACTCCTGATCCTAATTTGTACATTCCAAATGAATCGGGACGGAATAGAGGTGAGACGACAAACAAAATGGCATTGACGGCCTGCGTACCCGTCTGCTGTCTCTGCTCCAGACTCTACTGACATTCCTCAGGACGGGATGGGGGAATGCGGGGAAGTGTGTGGGAAATGAGGTTGTTCACCCCTTTAATTGGCCGTGTTGACGTTATTAGGGAGCTCATTAAGATCTCACCTTCTTGCCGAGATTTTCACAGGGGTGGGAAAATAGCCATTAGGAGCTCGATGAAACTGACCAGCTGCAACCTGTGCAGCAACAAGGCTGGCAGTGCTGAAACGTTTTCATTTGATGGAAAAAAAAAGTCCTTCACCTGTGAGCTGCCTGATATGAAATAACGGAAATTAGGTCTGGAAAGAAAATGGAACCATTTTCATAGTGCACACTTGTTAGTTTAATGGTAAATAACATATAGTTTGAAGGGCAATTCCCTAACCAGCAGAATTTCACTCTTTTTCCATGGATGTGACCAATTTTGAGGGTGGGGTCTGACTCGAGAGAATTAGATATTTTTAAAAAAAAAATTTAGAGTACCCAATTATTTTTTTTCCAATTAAGGGGCAATTTTGTGTGGCCAATCCACCTACCCTGCACACATTCGGTTTGTGGGGTTGAGACCCATGCAGACACGGGGAGAATGTGCAAACTCCACACGGACAATGAACCAGGGCCGGGACCGAACCCGGATCCTCAGTGCCATGAGGTAGCAGTGCTAACCACTGCATCACCGTGCCGCCTGAAAATTAGATACTTAACCAGCATAAATGGAAAATATAAATGCTCGTGGTTTTGGGTGTAGTTCACTGACCATTAAATCCTTCTGTCCTTTGCATTTGTTTGGCCAAGCCCATTTTGTATTGATTTAAAAAAAAACTTTTCATGGGATGAGGGTGTCACTGATGAGGCCAGCATTTGTTGTCTATCCCTAATTGCCCTTTAATTGAGTGGCTTGCTGGGCCATTTCACAGGGTGATTAAGGGTCAACCACATTGCTGAGCCTGGAGTCACATATAGGCCAGACCGGGTAAGAATAGCAGATTTCCTTCCCTAGTGAACTCGGTGAGTTTTTACACAATCAATTGTTTCATGGCATCATTACTGGATTATCTTTCAATTAACTAAATAACCAAATTTAAATTTCACTAGCAGTGGTGGGATTTGAACCTATGTTACCCAGGGCATTAGCATGGACGACTAGCCCAGAGACATTACCATTATCCCACCCATTATAGAATCATATAATGACTACAATGCAGAAGGCAGCTATTCGACCCATTGAATCTGCACCGACTATCTGAAAGAGCACCCTCCCTCACCCTACCCCGTAACCCTGTAACCCAATCTAACCTTTGTGCTCTAAGGGATAATTTAGCATGGCCAATCCACCTAACCTGCACATCTTTGGACTGTAGGGGGAAACAGGAGCACCTGAATGAAACCCACAAAAACAGGGGGAGAATGTGCCAACTCCACACAGACAGTCACTTAAGGTCAGAATCACACTCAGGTCCCTGGCGATGTGAGGCTGCAGCACTATTGGTACACATTGGCTGAAACTCAAGCCCAAAGTACCAAAAGATTCAGATGTTGCTTTGCACGAGTTGTTCTCAGCAGAGATAAATTTCAAAATCATATTCAACTATTTTTATTCGTTTCCAATTGTGCCCTTTGCTCACTGACCAGCAGATGGCACCAGACACCAGTACATCAAGAAGGAAATGCCCTTGCCTGCATTTTCCCTTCCCAGATCGGGACAGAACAGAGGCGAGACGGCGAACAAAAAGACTTTAATCAACTGCATGTCCCTCTGCTGCCTCCTTTCCTGACTCTGCTGACACTCCTGAGGATGGGGTAACGGAGAGCAGGGAGGTGAGTGGGAAAGTGAAGTTGCCACTGTTATATTACAGAGATGTAATATATATATTACTCCTTTGTCTTGCCGAGTTGCATTTAACTTGATGATAAACAGTCGAAAGTCTTCCAGTTGATGACAAATTATTTATTGAGTAACAAAATAATATACTTGTGAGTTCTTTTACTTTAAGATTAGATTGAATTAACAATTAATATAATACACTACACTCTGTGTTGGTCACTTCTATCCTCCAGTTGCAACACACACACACTAACACTAAGAAAGAGCGGGAAACTCCTTACATAGTTCCTGTTAGCGTTGTCATCTAGTGATCATCTGACTGTACTGACTGCGCATTAACTAATCATGTATTTTAAAAAAATATATAAATTTAGAGTACCCAATTATTTTTTCTCCAATAAAGGGGCAATTTAGCGTGGCCAATCCACCTAACCTGCACATCTTTGGGTTGTGGGGGTGAAACCCACGCAGACATGGGGAGAATGTGCAAACTCCACACAGATGCGACCATCAATTCACGCAAAACCAGGAGTAGAAGTAAACTGTGGCTTTAATCAACTAGAACAGTGCCTGCCTGCGACTGGTCTGCTAGTGAGAGCCGCCTACAGGGCTACTGCTCCTTATACCTCCCCTCAAGGGTGGAGCCAGGGGGCAGAGCCCACAAGGCACCAACATGATACATTACAGGTAATACCTTAGAATGGTCCATTGGTGGAACCCACATGGGCAACAGCGTGATACAGTTATATACATGGTGAATGGTTACTGCAATACGTTCACCACACACACGGACAGTGACCCAGGGCCGGGACTCGAACCCGGGTCCTCAGCGCCGCAGTCCCAGTGCTAACCACTGTGCCACATACCGCCCTATCTAATCATGTATTCACATATACAGGGATCACTACAGCCATCTGTAAAGGCATGCTTTTACAGAGTTCATTAGCTAACACAAAAAGGTATTGACTAATAAGAATTGTACAGCAGCCGTATTGCTACAGCTTGCTCCAAAATGTCCCTTGCCTCCGAGAACTCCAACCCCTGGGGTGATGCCCTACTCTGATTCTCTTACTCTGCTGTGTTGGTCTTAAAGGGACAATTACCACACCCATTTTGTTTATTGGGCGTGTTGATGTCATGAGGGAGCTCATTAAGATCTCACCTTCTGACTTGCTAATATTTTCATAGGGCTGGGAAAGTGGCCTTTAGGAATTCGGTGAAGCTGACCAGCTGCAACCTGGTGGCAAGAGGGGCTGCAACGCTGAAAGACTTTCATTTGATGGGAAAATAAGTATAATTTTGGATTAAAAGAACTATTGAGCAGCACTGAAATTTTTAATGACTGACCTTTCCTGACCTTTTCCCAGGCTCCAGCTCTCCCTTTGTCCTGGCTAGTCTGTGCACAGACCATAGCAATGCTTGCTAAATCAGGACAGAAAGTGCCCACTCCCGTCATGCCCCACCTTTGTTCCCACCCTCTTGGGATTTGGGAGAGAAATCTTGGGCCCTGCGTAGTTCATCTTCTGTTTCTGAGGCCCTTATTCCAACCCCCTCTAAACACCCCGCCCTGCTCCCCACCACCTTTAATTATTGAGTGTGAATGAAGGGGAGAGGGAGGAACAATTTGAGACTAGAGAGAGTAATGTTGGTTTTTGCACCAGGGAAATGGTCTTTGAACAGGGGCCATGGGATCTGTAATGTCCAGCTGAAGTGGTAAATGGGGGCGGGATTTTCTCAGCCCTGGGCCGGGCTGGAGAATCTCTGCGACCGGGACACGCTGCCCCGACGTCGGCACGCGATTCTCCGTAGAGCGGGTACTCCGGTCAGCCCGGTGCAGCCCTAGTACTTGCTGAACCGGCAACACATTCACACAGTTCAGTAGTGAATGGCTCATATCACCTAGTCTGATACCTACCTACTCTTCCGCCGCCTTCTCCATCACTCTTCCCTGGCCTGCAGCCACAAAATCCCCTCAAATCCCAGACTCTCCCGGGGCCTCGTCCTGCCCAAAAGGTGGCCCACCCCACACCCACCAACTGTCAACTGCTGCCTGTGAGGCATTCTTCACATGATCCCATCCCTACCAATCACCAACCACAGTCCTGCAACACTTGGCCCCCATCGCCACCACCCCCACTGCCCAACGCGTGACCCTGTCACCGCCAATGGCGACCCGTCTGCTGTCCAACACATTACCCTCTCCTGATGGGATTTTCCATTTGTCTCTTTGACCATTTTCAGTATGGTCAGCCTGGTCCCTCCTAGGGCCTGGGCCCAGTGTTTCATACCCTGTGCGCCCGCCTGTCTCGGGTCTTGTGGCCACCTCCCCCTTCAGACAGAGACCGACCCCAAAACCAGCAAAATCCCGCTTCCCGGCATGCTGGTGACAGTGGAAAGAGCGTGGGCCGGGATTGGTCCTACCTCCTCGATTCCCGCCTCGAATAGCAAAACTAACCCCTTGTAATTGAATGCAGTGAAAATTGCCAGGGAGCTTCCCAGAGGCATGATTAGGTAAAAAATAGAATCTGATACTCGCAGGGCTGGCTACGAATTTGGTACGGTGATATTTTTATGAGGAGATGGATCTGCAGTGAGATTTAGGGAGGAAATTAGGACCTCAAAAGGCTGAAGTCATGATGCCAATGCTGGGGTGAAAGGATAGGGGTACACACAAGAGTCTGGGGTCAAATAAATGGATTCTTATCAAGTATTAATACAGTGGGAGCACCATTTGGTTGTGATATAATAGGGGGAAAGGACAACACCTTTCTCTTCAATATAGCGAGAGCAAGCAGAACTAAACCACCCCGTCCCGTCTCTAGCAGGCAAGCCAAAAACACTGATAGGGTTCCAACCATCAAACTGGAACAGGGGAGAGTGACACTGTGGTAAAACCTGCATTACAACAGTTAGGTTGTCTATAGTCATAGAACCAGAAACAGAGACACACCACAGTCTCTGTAAAATTGATAATTTTATAAATACTGCACCAAAACCCACTAAATCATTTTACAGAAATGATATAGGGCGCTAACTCAAGGTAATTGAGATTTGCTATGTCTACGTACAATATAGAATTTATTGAACTGAAAGCTCTTTCAGAATTATTTTGCTGAAGGGTCGATAGGTTTAGAAACAAACTGTCCTACATCTGCCCAAATTATCAGTGAGAACTCAATGTAACCATAGCAACTGAATATATATACTACTGCCATACAGACCATACAAAGGTCCAGGCTTTCATTCCAGGTTTGGGTGAACAGAGTCAGGAGATTTCTCAGCTTGGACAACCTGACATTTAAAAATGACTGCCCACAGGTTGGATTTTCGTTTGAATGGAGTGGGGGGCGTGGTTGGGGGTCTGAAGGGATATGATTTTTGTCCAAGGGAGAGTGTGGTTAGGGGTCCATAAGACCATAAGACTTAGGCATAGGAGCAGAAATAGGCCACTCGGCCCATTGAGACTGTTCCGCCGTGCAGTGAGATCATGGCTGATCTGATGTAATCCTCAAGTCCACTTTTCCGTCTTTAATGACCGAGGAAGTGAGAGCTAAGGAACAAAGATTTATTTTACTTATTAACAATAATTTGCCCACAGCGGTAACTATCTACAATCACAGTCCCATTGGAAAGGGTGCAAAGGAGATTTACCAGGATGCTGCCTGGTTTGCAGGATAGGTCTTATGAGGAAAGGTTGAGGGAGCTAGGGCTTTTCTCTTTGGAGCGGAGGAGGATGAGAGGTGACTTAATCGAGGTTTATAAGATAATGAGGGGAATAGATAGAGTGGACGTTCAGAGACTATTTCCTCGGGTGGATGTAGCTGTTACAAGGGGGCATAACTATAAGGTGCGGGGTGGGAGATATAGGAGGGATGTCCGAGGTAGGTTCTTTACTCAGAGAGTGGTTAGGGTGTGGAATGGACTGCTTGCTGTGATAGTGGAGTCGGACACTTTAGGAACTTTCAAGCGGTTATTGGATAGGCACATGGAGCACACCAGAATGACAGGGAGTGGGATAGCTTGATCTTGGTTTCGGACAATGCTCGGCACAACATCGAGGGCTGAAGGGCCTGTTCTGTGCTGTACTGTTCTATGTTCTATGTTGGAACAATCAACAGCTCCGGGTTTTGCTTGGGCCGGCTATTAGTTCAGTTCTAACGAGCCCCAGCTGGATGGGCCTCTGCCCCCCGACCTGGGAAGCTCGTACTCCACAAGGCCCATGGGGAGATCGACAATGGTTTCTCTGTGGGCCCCGTTAGGGTTATGACACCGCCTTATTCCCATAATGCTTGATTCCCTTTCTGATTAAAAATCTATCCATCTCAGCCTTGAACATACTTATCGATCGAGCCTCTACTGCCCTCTGTGGTAAAATAATTCCTCAGATTCACGACCCACTGAGATAAGAAATTCCTCCTCATCTCTGTCTTATATGGGTGACCCCTTTGAGATTATGTCCTCTGGTCCTAGACTCTCCCACAAGAGGAAACCTCCTCAGCATCTATCCTGTCAAGCCCCCTGAGGATCTTATATGTCTCAATAAGGTCGCCTCTCATTCTTATAAACTCTAATGAATACACACTCAATCTACTCAATCTCTCCTCAGAAGAAAATCCTTTTATAACCGGGATCAACTTAGTGTACCTTCTCTGGACTGCCTCCAATTCCAAAAAATCTTTCCTTAGATAAGGGGACCAAAACTGTTCATAGAATTACAGGTGTGGTCTAAACAGTGCCTTGTATAGTTTGAGCAGAACTTTCCTACAATTCAGAAGGAGGCCATTTGGCTCATTGGGTCAGCACCGACCCTCCGAAAGAGTACCCCATCTAGGCCCACCCCCCCACCCCAACCCATAATCCCATCTAGCCTGCACATCATTGGACACTAAGGGGCAATTAAAGCATGGCCAATCCATGCAACCTGCACATCGTTGGACTGTGGGAGGAAACCGGAGCACCCGGAGGAAACCCACGCAGACACAGGAAGAACATGCAAACGCCACACAGTCACACAAGGCCGGAATCAAACATGGGTCCTTGGCACTGTAAAGCAGCAG